>NC_053143.1:635598-953397 GCF_016808335.1 Panicum virgatum
AAATAAATAAATTAATAAACCAGCAGCAAGAAGCAGAAGAAAATACTCTAAAAGCAAGCAACCGCGCGTACCAGTCGTGTCCGAGGACGAAGAGCGCCCAGAACATTGTGCCCTGCGCCGCCCAGTAGATGGGCCAGAGCGCCCAGGTGTCGAGCGCCGCCGCCGCCACGGCCAGCCCCGCCACCACGGCCACGTCCCTTGCCACGTACGACAGCGACCGCAGGGAGCTCTTGCGCCAGCAGTGGGCCGGCACGGCGGCGCGGACGTCGCCGATGCGGAAGGGAGGCGGCTTGCCGGCGTCGAAGACGAAGCGGCTGTCCTCGGTGGCCTTGGCGGCCGCCGCCTCCTCCTGCCGCTGCTGCTGCTGCTGATGCCTCATAATTTTATTTTGCGGGTACGGCGGCGTTGTTGTTTGCAGCTGCGTCGGCGTCGTCGTCTGCTGATGCATTATTCGATCGACGGCGGTGGCCGGAGAGCCTGCAGGAGGAGAATCGATGGACAGAGAAGAGAGTAATTGATTTGATTGGTAGAGAGAGAGGAACGAAGGAAGGAACAGGAGGAGAGGCCGCACCGGACGAGGAGAGAGAGAGACGGTGGTGGTGGTGTCGTGCGACTGCGCCCTCCCCTCCTCTCCTCCCGCCGCGCCGCCGTGTGTTGCGCTGCTCCTGCCAGCACCAGCACGCTTTATAGAAAGGAGGAGGACAGGCCCACATGAATACCTGCATGCAATGCAAACCCGGCCTGGCCCACCTTGGGTGTTTAGTTCCCTCCCAAAACTTTTATGCTTTGTCACGTCAAAGCAAATAGCATTAAATAAAATTTATTAATAAATTTTTTTACACAGATGAGTTATAAATCACGAGACGAATCTAATGAGCCTACTTAATTCATAATTTTCAACAGTGATGCTATAGTAACCATCTGCTAATTATGAATTAATTAGGCTTATTAGATTCATCTCGCGATTTACAACACATCCGTACAAAAGTTTTGTAAACAGATTTTACTTAATACTCCTAAATACTAGCAAGATTCTCTTTCTAAAAAATTTTAGGGGAATCAATCCAGAATCAAGTGGTTCTCAATTCTCATCATCATAAATAAAGTTGATTGGAAAACAAAAAAGGATCAAACAAATCAAAACGTACCTGCACATGCACCAGTAAAGTCCTGCAGTAGTACTAGCAAGAAAATTTATCACTCCACGCAACGTGTAATTTATTTGGGCTTATTTTCACGTTTATCCTACTGGGAGAAAAAAAATACAAACAAACACTCCGTGCATCCGTGCAATTTAATCGGGGCCAACAACTTGCGTAGTATGGCTGCACAAATTATTATTATTATTATTATTATTATTATATATATATATATATATAGATTAAAAAATTATCCAATTTTGAACATTAAGGACGAATGTCTACGACCATAAAAAAATAAATTCGGTTACATAGCCACAAGATACTTTGCAAAATCCTCTAAACTACTCAAGGGTGTATAGCCTATAATTATATGCATGTGCACAGTAATTATAAGCGGTCTCTAACCTTACTCAAGGGTGTCATTATTAGAGCATCTCCAGCCCAAGTCCCCAAACAGGTCCCCATCCTATTTTTTAGGAGTTTTGGGCTAAAACTCAACTCCAATTGAGACCCTATTTGGACTCCCATTTTACATGGGCCTCCAAATTGAAGGCCCAAGCCCCTGTAAACAGAGGCCTCCCATTTCCAATAAACGGATCGGCTTCTCCTTCTTCCAGCTCGTGACGCCCTCCCTGCGCAGCCGCCCTCCCTGCGCGCCGCCCCTCCTTGCGCGCGCCGCCCCGCCAGCCGACGCCCCCAGCACGAGGCGCCGCCCGCCACGCCGTCTCCGCCCGCCGCCGCCCGCCGCCTACCACCGTGCCGTCTCCCACCGCGCCGTCGCCGTCGCCCCTCCTTCTCCATGGACAGATCCACGCCGGCGTCCCGCGCCATCTCTGGCGGCGGGCGGCCTCCCCGTCCTACGACGGCTCCCCCGGAGAAGACGTGACGTCGTCCGTTCGTCGCACCGCATCCCCGTCCTACTGCAAATCCTCCCGCTGCCGGCCTTCCTCGTCGTCAAGATCTGCCATCTCCCGCCGACAGCCTACCTTGTAAGCTCCCCAACAATGCGCTCGTTCCTCCACGCAGTCGTCACACGTCCACCTTCACGGAGCCTCAAGGTGCTTCACCACCATTCTCCACCGCCGCCACCTTTGACGCCCGCAGCACAGCATCATCGCCAGTACTCATGTACGAGGCCGCAGACGACGACTTTAGCTCCACCCCAATAGTTGACTGGATGCCTGATTTCTCTGCAAATGTAAGTCAATGTTTACTCTGCGCCTTACTTCTTGCACATCATCAAGTAGGCAGTGAATGTTTTCTGAATATTGCTTGTCAATGTTTTCTGAACCTTGCTTTTGGTCATGGACTGAAAATCATGTGGTGAGTGAAGCTCTGCACATGACTACATCAACTCACCTTTTCATGTAGGGAGTACTAAAAATTATGTCCAATCTAAATGCAACAGTGAACAGTGAATAAATCAGAGTTGATCTTTCTATTTTTCTGTTGCCATTGTATATTAGGTCTATTGCTGCTACTGTTTCAGTATCTATATTGCAGCACCCAAAATGTGTCACAAGAATTCCAGTGCTTGCCAAAGTTCTAATTGCATTCAGTAGACATGCTTATTTGTTTTCCTTTCACAGTGATGCTGTATTATTTCCATATGGACTATTGTTACGCCTGAAACTATCAACCTTGGAAACTGATTATTTACCTTTGTATCTGGATTTTCAGACTGCTAACTTTACGAGTGCCAACTTGAGAGGAGCTAATCTTGAAGCTGCCAATCTCAAGGTAAATTGAATTTTCTTTAACACGATTTCCTAATGTTCTTCCTGTAGAATTGAAGCAAGGGGTACAATGATAATCATTCAATTTACTTGGTCACTGAATGGACCATTCTGAGATGTTTCCATAGATAACTAGTTTACTTGGTCAGTTCAGCATTTTGCTTTACTAGGACAGTTACTAGACACCTGCTGTATCATTCAATTTCTCAATGTGAATTTCTCAATAGTTTCTGTCTGCTGCAGTCCTGAGATCTGCCATGGCCCAATTTCAAGGAAGAAATGCAGTTAGAATAAGAAGCTGTGAATTGTTGCCTGTCTTAAATTAGTGCTGCATTTTATGTCTAAGTTAGAACAATGTTTGGTTCTGACATTTTCTCTTATGCAGGACCCAAGGGCTTCTACCTCCCAGTCTTTCAAAAACATGATGACACTGGACGACGATGCTGCAGTGGAATTACTGATGGCGTCGGATCCCACTCCAAGTAGTGGCAGGAAAGGAGTATCAAGGCGAGGCAGCGGCTACATTCAATGTGAAGATATCCATCTTTGCACATCTTGGATGAATATCAGCAATGACCCCATCATCGGTAATGAGCAGCCATCAAAAACTTATTGGAATAGGATTGCTGACGATTTCCACTAGAACAGAGACTTTGATTCCAATAGGTCTGCCAATTCTCTCGAGCATCGAATGGGGATCATACTGAAGGACTGCATGCTGTTCCAAGCATGCTATGAATAGATCGAGCGTCGTAATCCCAGCGGCGTCCCGTACCAAGAACATGTACTTGATCTCTGTTGCTGCTGCTATATCTTGTCATTGCTTTATATATATTCCTTCTATTGCCGTAACCCCAGCTGCTATATCTCGGTTATTGCAGATGATTGAAGCTCAAGCAAGGTATGCTAGAGCTTCGAGTGGAAAAAGTTTCCAACTCGTCCATTGTTGGCTCAAGGTGAGACATTGCGAGAAGTTCACATCACTGAGACAAAACAAGATGCCGAGTAGAAAGCAAGACGCTGCACCAGAGGGAGAAGAACAGCAAGAGGCCAGCCAAGGCCCTCCTTCCCAGAAAGCCCGAACTCTGGGTAGAAAGCAATCCAAAGACAAGCTAAAAAAAATGAAGGAGATGACGAGTACAAGGATATGATGCAAAATTTGATGGTAATGAAGGCCGAGGAACATAAGATGAAGAAAGAACGATGGGACAAAGATATGGCGCTCGAGCAGCGTAGGCTACAGATGGAGGAGCGGCGGCTGCAGTGGGAGCAGGAAAAGAAGATCATGTTCTGTGACATGACTACCATGGACGCTCATCAAAGGGCGTATGTCTTGGCGAAGAGAGCTCAAATAGCAAAGGAGACAAGTGCTGCTATAGTTGATAGCGCCGGTGCTAGTGTGGGCGACAGCGAGGAGAGCGTAGTGTAGCCGATGCTACTAGTGCTTGATAGCATGCTATCTGAATTATTTGTGCTGTAATGTACTATCAACTGAATAGCAGTATTGAATACTGCTCTAATGTTTATGGCCATCTGAGACTGAATTTTGTTGAAAAATTCTCTAGTGTATTATTATGAAGTCTGAACTGAATGTTATTCACTACTGAATGTTCAAATGGGTTCAAGCAATATTCAGTTGTGTGCTTTTCTGGAATGCATTTGTGCACAGTTCTACTGTGATGTTTCTTTTGTGTAAATTTAACCTCTGCATTGTTCAGAGCAATATTCCTTGTGTAGCATGCTGATGCTGGTCATTCAGAGGGTTGGTTGTTGTACTTCTGTCAATTAACAGAATGGTCATTATTCTGAATTGATTGATAGAATGGCAACACTTGGGCAAGAA
This sequence comes from Panicum virgatum, assembly GCF_016808335.1. Lineage (NCBI taxonomy): Eukaryota > Viridiplantae > Streptophyta > Magnoliopsida > Poales > Poaceae > Panicum > Panicum virgatum. The sequence continues at coordinate 640,320 of NC_053143.1, forward strand.
ACAGTGCTAGTTCAGATTGTTAACTGAACTGAGCATGGCTGGCTGATCTGTTGAACTGTTACAGTGTTGGTGCCCACATTGTTCTGTTAGTGATGTAAAGCATTGTAAGTATGAGAAGTAACATGCCGAAAATAGTGAACCTGCCAATAATTTAGAGAACATTTAGTTTATTATGACTAACACTTACACTTACAGCAGAGAACATATATGACTAACTTATAAATAGGAAACAGATCACCAGATATAAATATCACAATTCACCAGGATTCTGTTTTCATATACTGTTAACAAATGGAACTTTTCAGTTGTCTGAACCATATTCTGTTTTTTTTTCAGTTGGAACACTAACAGTTTGCACACTCCACAGGAATATAGAAGCCAATCCCTTTTGAGCGAGAGCTGCTGTAGCACTGCATCTGCACATGCAGATAGAAAAGGCATGCACACTTCATTGAAGTATATTCTCTGCACTCAAGTCTCAAATAAACACTTGACAGAATGGAACAGAATGCTAATAGCATTGCAGTTCATTTGTGCCATTTCATTTTCCAGAATAACATAAACACTTCATTTGTTTTTCAGAATCAAACCACTGAAAGTTCAAATATTGTGCTATGCTTTACAATCTGTGAGCTATTTGATTCTTGATAGTTGAAATACAGTGTGCAAATAGAAATGAGCCCAGAAGGCTCACAATCCAAAATAAAACTCATAGCTGCTGAATGCTCTTTTTTCTCTCATTCTAAAGCAAAACTCACAATCCTGTACAGCCTTGGCAGCACACTAAAAAAACACTTTTTGATCCAAACAAATGGGCACTTAATGTTCTTGATTTCTCTATTCTACCCACAGCTGCAGAGTTCATCAAACAGGTGCTGGGAAGAGGAGACGAAGGCGGTGCCGCCACTGCCGCCGCCGCAGACCGGCAGCTCCACCCCTGCTCCTGCGTGCCGCCGTCGCCGCAGACTGGGCCAGTAGCACCGCTCCTGCTCCGGCGTGCCGCCGCTGCGGACCGAGGCCGTCGAGGACAGCGACTAGGCGAGGGAGCACTTGAGCTCACCCACGCTCGCGCCATGCTGCGGGCCTCCGCGCCAAAGAGAGCACCTCAACTCGGCCATGGAGCCTCGGCCTCGCCCAGGCAGCGCGTGCGAGCTCGAGAATGGAGCGCCGCAGGCCTGTCCCAAGGGCCACCTGAGCTCGCCCATGGAGCCTCGGGGGCCTCGCCCAGGCAGCGCGTCGAGCTCGAGCATGGAGCCAAGAGAGAGGAATCGAGGGGAGAGGGAGAGAGATGGAGAGAAAAATTGAGATCCTGATGTGTAGACCGAGAGAGATGCAAGAAGGAGAGGGATGCATCGGGAGGAAAAGGAATGGAGATGCGCAGCAGCAAGATGGGCGGGCAAGGCGGTCGGGGGCGGGCCGATTCCGCGGAGGGCGGGCGACGGCGACGAGCGGACGCGCGACGGCAGCGGTCGAGCGTGGCCGCGCGTGGGAGATGGGAGGGCGAACTGACAGATGAGTCCCACGTGAATAGGGGTTTGAGTTGCAGGCCCGGCTGGAGTTGGGCCTCAAATTGAGCTCTTATTTGTTGCAGGCCGGCTTGCAAAATGAAATTTGAGGACTCAATTTTGCAAGGCCCGGCTGGAGATGCTCTTATGTGATCAATTACTTTGCAAAATCCTCTAAACTACTACTAGCGGAGGCCGACCTATGTGAGCCCAGTTCGGAAGTTATAGGCCCGCACCAGCCATACACGGATGGGCTGTGGCCCTCTGCGTACTTCTTGTCGGGCTGTATTGTCTTTCCCCCCACAAAATTATATATCTGCGTAAGGGCATCTGGTCTATTAGTTGCAAGAGGCTGAGCAGCACCCGAGGTTCGAGACTCGACTCTCTATAGGAGCGAATATTTTAGAATTTAACAGTATTGTGCATTCATTGGTAGATGATGTTCCCCTCGACAGCGAGGTGCCTGTGGTGACTTCGTCAATCCGAGAATTTGTCGGCTCAATCTTCAAAGATGCTCATAGGGTGGTGGCATGGAGATGTCAAAAGAAAAGGGATGAAACTTTTCTCGCTTCTGGTGTAGCAGAAAGGGAGGCCCACGCGACGGATAGCTCAGTGGTAGAGCGCGCCTCTAGTAATTGCGTCCTTGTGCCTAGGCTGTGAGGGCTCTTAGCGTCTGACCAGAATATGTAGATCACCCAAGGTACATTAGCATCGCGTACTCCTCTTGTTTGAATTGGAGTTTGAAACCAAACAAACTTCTCCTCGGGAGGATAGATGGGGCGATTTATGTGAGATCCCGTATAGATCTAACTTTCTATTCACTCGTGGGATCCGGACGGTCGGGGGGGGGGCACCGCTGCTCCTCTCTTCTCGAGAATCCATACATCTCTTTATCAGTGTATGGAGAGCTATCTCTCGAGCACAGGTTGAGATTCATCCTCAATAGGAAAATGGAGCATCTAATAACGCATCTTCACAGACCAAGAACTACGAGATGAGGCTCAGTCTTTAAAGATGCTCATAGCGTTAGAATTTGCGTACGTATATTCGTAAGGTTGTGAGTGTATGTGCGTTGTGAGTGTCTGTGTTATATTATGTAATCTAAAAATATATATCTTTTAAAAGATAAAAATTAATCATCTTCTAATATTTGAGATTAGATCGTCCGATTTAACTACACGTTCCACATCCATAAAAAAAAGGTACTGGTTCCACGTCGGGGAGTAAGCGTTCTGAATGGCGGTGTTTGAGGATGGGCTGCCAGACGTGTCGATTTGTGGTTGGTCCTAGTAGGTGGATGTAGCTTTTGCTTTTTAAACTTGTGATTTTCTCCTAAACTATAAATTCATTTTTGAATCCGTTTAAACCACCGCATTGCTGCGAATTAATCTGATAGAATGAGATCCAATATGAATATATTTTATTATTTTTTTAAATCAATAGTCTAAATGAACTCATTCAACATTTATATATACTACCTCAGCATTTTGATATCAAATGTTGAATTAACTTATCAAAATGTTGAACTTGATTTGATGAATTGTTGAATCTATAATTTTAAACGTTGACTGTATTAACATTTTCTATACAAGAATCACACAATCCCTGACAAAAAACAATGAACTGATTAGATAAAAGGAAGCGTAAGCATAAAACATTTCTACCTAGGCTGCTGACTTGCAGCGCTCTTGCATGTGCATCATTTGTGAATGTGCTGGTGTCCCTGCTTGCATGTTGCATAGGCCCAAGCTGATGATGCGGAATAGTGGGCCATGACAGGTCGTGCGATGGATGGTTTATCCAAAATTGTATTTGATGGAGATTTGAATTTGTGAAGGTTACGGCTGCGGCAACTACAAGCAAACGCGATATATATATATGGCCCATGCTTCTATCCACTCCTAACTTGTTGCAAGAAATTAAAGTTGTGGAAGATAAATTAAGTTAGGTGAGAGCAGACAACAGAAATTAGGAGCAGTATGTATGTAGCTAATTTCCTTCATTTTACACCAACAGCTCTGTAAATAAAGCGCACATGCTGATTAATATAATCATGGCTTGTTATGTAGGAGTAGTAGCAGCTACCACACACCAACTCAACTAGTATTTGAAGCAAAGCCAATATGCGACCTAGTTCTTGTATGAAATTGCCAATTGCCACGAGGGAGGTTGAGAAGCAAGGCAGCCGGGTCTGTATGAAATTTAACTGTCACCATTGCTTCATCAAAAATTAGAGGCCAATGTCAGGTATATAACAACTTTTAGCCTCATTTTGTTTTGCTCGCCCCTCCAAGCTAGTGCCCTAAAATGAAATGCAGCAAAATAAAAAGGAAGTAGCAAAAGTTGTATGTATCACAACATTTTGTTCCTCTTCTGCTCTACTAGTCCCCCCTCTTGTGGGGTTACGAGATACTCACTCTGTTTTCTATTTACATGTATTAGATTTGTCCTAAGGCCATGTTTAGTTCCCAAAAAAATTTTACAGTACGCATCACATCGAATTTTTGGATATATGCATGAAGCACAAAATATAGTTGAAAAAATAATTAATTATACAATTTAACTGATTAGCACGAGATGAATCTTTTAAGCGCAATTAGTCCATGATTGGACATTATTTGTCAAATAACATCAAAATGTGCTACAGTACCAAAATCAAAAACTTTTCACTAACTAATCAAGGCCTAAGTCAAATTTGACAACTTTGATTAAATTAATAGAAAAATAATAGCTTTCAAAACATCAAATTTATTTTATTGAATCCACCGTGGAATATATATTGATAGTGCATCCGTTGGGTAGTATAGTTGTTGTTATATTTTCTATAGAATTGGTCAAGTTAGCCAAGTTTGATTTAGGACAAATCTAGTATGACATGTAAAAAATGAAGTAGTAGATGTTGAGGCTGGTTGACCTAGAAGAAACGCCAGTTACTTCTTTGTTTTTATTTACATGTCGCATTAGGTTTATACTAAGTTGAACTATTCAACTTTGACCAAATTTATAGAAGAAAAAAAGATAACATTTTTTACACCACCAAATTTATTTCAGTGAATCACCGTGAAATAAATGTTGATAGTGCATATTTATTGGTAGTACATGTATTGCAATATTTTTCTACAGAGTTGATTAAAACTAGCTAAACTTAATTTAGAACGAATCTAGTACGATAGGTAAATAAAAGTGGAGGAAGTAGTTTTAGGCCGTGCGGTGAGGTGTGAGTGAGAAATTGAGAATGAGGGCCACCAAACAGACCAGAGTAGCAGACCACCACCCTACCATACCACACGCCGGACCCCGACGCCGACACTTCGCCGCCTGCCGGCCCAACTGCTCAAGGAAGGAAGAACCGAAGAAGCCTGTACAAAATCTGAGGCCGCGTTCCCCGCCGCGGGATCGGCGGCCTTGCCCTTCTTGACTTGGGTGGCATCCCCTTCAAATTGAAGGCTTCAATTCCCCAGCAGCTCCAGCTCCAGCTCCTTCGCCATGGCCAAGCCACCGCCTCCCACCTCCCCCTCCGATCCCCCGCTTCCCACCGCCGCCGCCCCCAAGCCCCGCACTTTCGGCCTCTTCTCCTCCTCCGCGCGCTCCCTCCTCGCCGCGGCGCGCCGCTCCCCCGTCACCACGCTCGTCGTCGCCTTCTTCCTCCTCGCCCTCTTCATGTACGGCGAGGACGTCCGCACCATCGCCGAGCTCTCCATCGACGACTACCTCTACCCCGACGCCGACCTCTACAATGTCTCGGGGCTGCCCCCGCTGCTGCTCCCCCCGCCCACCTGCGACCTCTCCGACGGCCGCTGGCTCTTCGACAACGTCTCGCTCCCGGCCTACAGGGAGAAGGACTGCACCTTCCTCACCAAGCAGGTCACCTGCCTCGCCAATGGCAGACCCGACGATACATGGCAGTACTGGAAATGGCAGCCCAACCAGTGCTCCCTCCCAACGTACGATTCTTCTTCCCTCCAGCTCCATTCTGCTCCCTCCGATCCAGATCTGCCACTTTAATTTGTTGCCTACTAAACTATATAGTAGTACTAATTGCGCTAAAGATTGCATCTTTGCTCTCCAATGCACTAGTATCGCTAATTTGGTTTGGGGATCCGATCAAATGCATAGGTTCGACGCTCGGAGATTCATGGAGACCATGCGCGGGAAGCGGCTCATGTTCGTGGGGGACTCGCTCAACCGCAACCAGTGGGAGTCGCTCGTGTGCCTGGTGCAGCCCATCCTGTCCAAGGGCAGGAAGAAGATCGTCAAGCGAGGCTCCCTCACCATCTTCCACGCCAAGGAGTACCGCGCCACGCTCGAGTTCTACTGGGCGCCCTTCCTCGTCGAGTCCAACTCCGACAACCCCAAGATCCACAGCATCGAGCACCGGATCATCAGGCCCGACCGGATCGAGGGACACGCCAAGTACTGGAAGGACGTCGACTACCTCATCTTCAACACCTACATCTGGTGGATGAACACTGCTGACATGAAAGTCAGGTCAGTACACTCCATCATCACCCATTCCTTTCTGCTCTGCTCGATTAATTCCCAACTCATTCCGGACTGGAAATGCATAGCTTCTCTGCATCTTTCTGCAATCAAGCATTGGAACCATGTTCTGAGTATGTTGAATTTTTGCAGGAGACCTGATTCAAGGTATTGGTCACAGCACGACGAGGTTCCCAGGATTGAGGCATATGGACGAGTGTTCAAGACGTGGTCTGAATGGTTGAATAACAACATTGACCCTGCCCACACCTCCGTCTTCTTCATGACAATTTCCCCTCTTCACATCAGGTGAACAAACTAAAAGCTGCATTTATATTTCCTCCTTTTTTTTCTTCTATGGTACAAACAATGGTGGTTCGCTGTGGACTTTGATTAGTTCCTTTATTTAGGAGTGACTTGCAATGCAACCTTGATCTTTTTGGACCACTGTCGGACCAATTGGACTCCATACATACTAGGCTTGATTGAAGTGGTTTGTTAAGCCCAAATTGCCTTCTTCAGAAGCAATGTTCCACTTTCTAGTCTGCAGGGCACAACATCATTGTCCACTCTACCAAACTCTGCGGTCAATGTTTGGAATTCAGCTGTTTGGTTAGTCCATGACCCACTAAGGAAAATGATCAATGGCCTAACTTATTGGTCTTATAGTCCATGTTTTCATTTCAGTTTCCTGGACTTCATTCACTACTCTCAAGTAGATAGATATCTCTCAGATTTGTTGTAAATGCGATCAGAAAGGAGGGAGGGTACTGTAGACTTGGTACCATGAATCCATGATATATGCATGTTAATAATCTTGAGAATCGAGTGTTTGCAAAATTAAAGACTGATGGAATCTTAAGTTATATGCGTTTCGCTCACTATATTTCAGGCGTTGTGTGGTTCACATGATATACGGAATCTTAAGGTTCATAAGTATGTGTAGACTAAAGTACACCAAAATTAGTAGTGATGGCTGGGAGATCGTGTTAGGATCTCAACAAACTTCTATGTGGGCCTGGCTCACAATTAGGAAGGGAAAAGGCACCATTTTGTCCAACAGCAAAAATATGAAAGCTGGGATTTGACATGTAAACAACCTCTAGACAGAAAAAAAAATGGAGCCCCACTGTTTCCGAATTGGCTTCTCTATTTGTCCTGATTCCTGATAGAGACTTAGACTGTGACTCTGTGACTACTTTGTGGTGATGTGCTGGAGTGTTACCAAGGAAAAGATAGATACATGGATGATTACCAAGGAAAAAAAAAACTCCCCTGTTAAAATTATGTTTGTAAAGTCATGATCAAGGCTATTTTTTTTGTTATTTTGTAATCCCATGCCATGGCTATTAAAGTTGTCGTTCTGCTTGAGAAAGAAGGGGATTCTTATCCTAGTAAAACTGTTGGGCAGTTATGCCATTGTATGTTGAACCTGTGACCTTGGAGCATTTGAATTTAGTTTGATATACAGTACGGTGTTACAGAACTCCACTTTCACTAGGAGAATATCTACTTGAATGTTGCCTCCTAGTTGGGCTGAAAGAAAAATAAAATATAGTAATACATTTGGTGGAAATGAAATTATATTATTCACAGGACTCCTAATTCTCTATCATGCTCGCACTAAGGCTGAGACATAGTGGTTAGAGTAGTAAGTCAATAGAGGTGGCCTTTGACTTATCATCAATGCTGCCATCACCAGTTAGATAGGAATGCAATATTATATATGTGGCCCGCAGTGAGTTACATACGCATACCGATTTCTTTCTTATTGATACTCAATAATCCAGCCATTTAGCCAAATGCCTGAATGTTTAGTCTCTCTTAGAATCTTTTACTCTCCATGTTCGTTACATACTTGCTTCTCCCATGTGGGTGTCAACTACAATGAGGCTAATCAGTTGTTATCTTAATCAAGGATCAATGGCGTATTTAAAGTTGCATAGAAGTGCTCTATTAATGGTTGCAGTTAAATTGTGTTGGCCAGCTCTATCATCAGGTTTCAACTCTTGTGCATTGTTAGACTCAAACTAACTTATTGTTATAATAGTGAGCGTCTCTGGAGCAGAGTAAAATATAGGCATCATGTGAGCCTTGAGTGCCTTGTGACAAGTATTTTGCAATAAGTCATTGCTGGTGTCTGCAATACTAATGTTTCATAGGACTCTTACACCACCTGCTTCCACATGGGCATGTCCTGGACAGCATAATAGAAAGCAGGCACCATTTTGTTGCATGTTGTATGATGCACTTTGACTTTGTTTTTACACCTTGTATGACTATAGGATTCTTTGGTGCTGAATCATATTGATTTCTTGGCGTGTTGTTTGATTTTATTCTGATGTACTCGTGTACCAGTTGGAAAAAAATATAGAAAAGGAACAAGGTAAAAGCAATTGTGGTTAGATGGTGTCAGCATAAAACTAGCTTCAAATTTCTGTTGTTTTTGAGTTGCGAATTGTCACGATATTTCAGACATCTCCTTACGTGTTGATCTTGCTAAAACTTACTTCCTTTTTGTGAAAACAGCCCAAATAACTGGGGGAACCCTGAGGGGATCAGATGCGTGAAGGAGACGCTTCCGTATCAGAACTACAGCCAACCCCTGGACCTGTACCATGACATGCGGATGTTTGATCTGGTAGTAAAGGTGGCTAGCTCCATGGAGAAGGTTCCAGTCACAGTGATTAACATCACGAGGATGTCAGATTATCGGAAGGACGCCCACACATCGTTGTATTCTATCCGGCAAGGTAAGCTGCTGACACCAAAGCAGAAGGCAGACCCGGAGAAGTTCGCAGACTGCATCCATTGGTGCCTTCCCGGCGTGCCGGATGTGTGGAACCAGATACTTTACACGAGGATCCTTTCGAAATCATCTTGGCACTCAAATTCTGCGGCTCCTCCCTTGCAGTCACTGCCTCCTCCTGCCCAATGAGAATCTTAGCAGGGGCTTGTGGTTTTTACCATGGCATAGGAAAAATGTATGATTATTCATTCTTTTGTCTTTCTTTTTGGGTAGATTGAGTAAAGGTTAGAGTAAAAAGGAAATGGATGGGCTGATCACTGACGGCATGGCATGGCATGGCATGTAAAGTGTAAATGAGTTTTGAGTTAGCCAATTGAGCGAACAGCAGCGATCATGTAGACAGTTGCCTTATGAATATATATATATATACTATACCAGTTTCCAGACAGAAATTAGCCATATGTAACCTGTTTCCTGTTGGATGACACACAAGGTGCATATGTATACGCAGTGCTTCTAATGCTTGAGAAGCATGTATACAGGAGAATCATGTAAAACAATGTTTGAGTTTTTTTTTTCTGAAGGAGTATACATGAGCTTGTTTTGGGCACATTTCTGCCTAGAGGCTTCGTCTTGGTTGTCCAATGACAACAGATGCTACAGAAATCTCATTCATTTTGCATTGCCAACGAGCTGTTACACAATCGCAACTTTAAATAAAATTATTATAAAGGCCTCATTACACACTAATCCATGGGCTACAGCCCAGATCAGGCCCGTTTCTTCAGTAGCCTAACTGTCCTCAGCAGGTAGTTGAGTCCACTATGGCCATGTTTTCTTGTTGTAGTTTTCCAAATACACCCTGTTTAAGTTAGGTATTCCAAATACACTTCTAATGGTTATTACAAAACAATTCAAAATCCAACCTGTCACTAAAATACTTCTCATCTGCAAAACAACAACAGACTAAAATTACGCATCAAATGAAAACAACAAAATAAAAAGAATAATTTGCATCCACCATACAACAACTTGGCAGGTACGTGCAAATTAGTCCAACAACTTGTAAGGTGCTCAATTTAATACAATAACTTGACAACTGGGTACAGATTGATCCAACAACTTAGAGAAAGCTTAATTTAGTGCAATAACTTGGTAAATTGGTGCATTCACAGTTCCAACGTTTCATGACAATGTATTTGCTAACATCAGGTCACAATAAAGAGTATATTCATGTGGGAACATATTATTTGACAATAGATTTTCATGTCGCAATGGACGCCAATAATTTTATTCTCAGAATAAATTAATCATGGTTTCATTAAAAGTAATATTATTTAACCACCATTACAACAACAACATATTAAGCACGGTAGATGAGCGTCAATAATTCTTAGTTCAAATTGCTGATGGTGATCCGGTTGTTGCTTTTCAACTATGTACAATTTTTTATTAGTACAAATTCAATAAAATTTTAGAATTACCATTAGCATCACTGTTTTTATTAGTTCAAATTCAATAAAATTTTAGAATTACACCATTAGCATTACTGAAACACTGAAGTCGATAAGAGAGACCCTAAAATCTTAGATTTCTTCTGCACTTCTGTCATGTATTCAACAATGCTCATGTTTGTTTCTGTTTATTATTTTATTTAGCTCATTTTCCTTTCTAACAAATATAGGAGGCTTTAAAAATATATGTATATGTACCAAGCTCCTAAAAAGTATCAAAAGTTTGTATCAACATATTGACTTTTTTTAGCTTAACAGTGCATATAATCAAACATATCGAAAATAGTGAGGGTGGATTTTTCAATATTGAATATAAAACTAAATAGTTTTAATCAAAATTAAATCACTATAAAAAATAATTAATATAAATACATAACATTAATTTCTAAACACTAAGGGTTTTCATCTTGGCCAAATACATTGCCACGCAGGCGCAACATGAAAAATCAAGGGTCAAATAATACTTAATAATTTATCCTAATGTGAATATACTCTTTATTGAGACCTTGCGTTAGTTATATTGCTGTGTAATGTTTGGACTGCGAATGCACCTATTTGCCAAGTTATTGCATTAGATTGGGCATTTTACAAGTTGTTGGACTAATCTGCACCCATATGTCAAGTTATTGCACTAGATTGAGCACTTTACAAGTTGTTGGACAAATTTGCACTCACCTAACAAGTTGTTGTATGGCGGGTGCAATTTACTCAAATAAAAATAATAATTAGCTAGTTTTTGAACTAGATTATATGGAACTATAAATCTCTTTTTTCTTCAAAATATTGATAACTATGTCAATAACAAATTATTGATAATTTTACAGATTAAAAAGGTATCAGTATACACTTATAAGTTTCTCATGAATATCTTTTAGTTTTCACTAAAAGTGATATAGGTATTATGATGACTCATGTTTTAGAGAAAAAAAAAATTTATTGTGTATTTCTTATCCTACATTCCTCCTATTCTTATGTAACCTATTGCGTCCTAACTATTAATGACTATCATACTCCTATTAGTGGAGAAGGTAATTACAATTATTTACTAATTTTTAACACCACAATACATGGATTATACAATTAATTACAATAAAGATTAGAAAAACTAATAACCACAATCACAATCCACGTTTTCATGTCGTGTTGTTTTCCTTTGCCAATGCATGCATCAACATATAGTTACATCATATAATATAACTCTAAATACTACTGATTAAGAATCCAACAACCCAAGATGAAAAGAACAAATAAACATTATGTAGACATGGTATTTTCTTCTCTTATATGTGGACACGGTATTCACGTATAAGTGATGCCATCATTGTTCAACTTTCAGCATAATAATCTCAAGTAGTATGTGAATACTTACATGAACATTCTTCCTTTACCCGTGCCAAATTTAAATCTTGATGATGAGGAGGAATCTGCCTCTCTTAATCACAATATAGGAAGTTTTGATTGCGATAGGATATAGCCTGCCCTGCCTTGGTAGCGAAGGAAGGAGGGGTGGGTTGGTATAAAGGATGGAGGAATGATTATCCTTCCAACATAACTTAATCTTTTTTGAAAAGAACATGACCTAGATTAGCATGCAGATAATCACGTGTTATGATTCAAAGGAAGCTGCTTCCCTCAATTATAGGAAGTTTTATACGTGTGATAAAATTGAGCCTTGGTAGCAAAGGAAGAAGGGACTCATCACGACTATAAAGAGAGGAGGGAAATAGAGGAATGGTGAAGGTGTGATGAGCGAAAGTGCAGAGACCAGACCACATGGCAAGGGCAAAGCTAAAATTCCCCTCCCCTTGCTGTGGTTGGCCTCCTTTTCTGTAGCGGCCCCGCTGGTTCCACCCCCCGTCTTCCTTCCCGTCTTCGGGAAGCTCAGATCAGATCCGAGTGGAGGCTCCACCCGTCGCCGCCGCCGCCGCCCCCTTCCTCCCCCGACTCCAGAGAGATCTCGGCACCATGGCGGCGGCCAACGCCCCCATCGCCATGCGCGAGGCCCTCACGGTACCAGAACAACCCATCCTCTCCCTCCCTCGCAGATCTCCCCGCTTCGTCGCCTTCACTGATCCACTGACAAATGGCCTCGCAGCTCACCAGCCTGGGCATCGCCCCGCAGTTCGTCACCTTCACCCATGTCACCATGGAGTCGGAGAAGTACATCTGCGTCCGCGAGACCTCCCCGCAGAACAGCGTCGTCATCATCGACATGGCCATGCCCATGCAGCCTCTCCGACGGCCCATCACCGCCGACTCGGCGCTCATGAACCCAAACACCAGAATCCTCGCGCTCAAAGGTTTGCTAATTCCTACCGCTCTCTTAGATCTGCCCATTCACCGTGCGGGATCTCATCTCATCATCCTAGTAAAGTCCTTGTTGAATAGTCGGCTCCTGGGATCTCTAAGAATTGGACAGCGATCTCAGCTCCTTCTACTTCCTTTTTAGCACATCATCTGAATCTGCACTAGTGAAATCAAGTCTTCGCTTAGGATCTTGCAATTTAGTGTGATCTTCTGCATAATAACTACCTACAATGTTACCTTGCTGTTTATCCTGACCTTGTACAAGTCATGTAGAATGAACAAGGCCCTGTTAACATTGTGCTAGGCTGCTATAATTCTAGCTTGCCATATAAGCAATTCATATAAATATTATCACTGTGACGTCAAATTTCCTGTGGTTCAACATAGTGTACAAATAGGTTTGAGAAACTTTAGGGTTCTAACACCCAAGTCTGTTTGAGGTTTCGGAGTTGCTATCGATGACTTGTCTGCTGGCTTACTTGGCATTGCTTGTTTAAATTATCAGAGAATATTTTGTTAAATGAAGTGCTTGATTTGAAGTGTTGCTGTTGGTTCAGCTATTAGTTCCAACATGATGAATTTGGATTTTAGACATCTCGTATTTCAGTTGCTAGCTGTTTAGTTTGATTACTTTGTAGTTTGTAATAACAGCAAATATTTACTGAAATTTTCAGCCCAAATACCTGGGACAACACAGGATCACCTTCAAATATTCAATATTGAGGCTAAGACTAAGATAAAGTCTCATCAGATGCCGGAGCAGGTACATAAGTCTTTCTAATAAAATCCCCCCCTCCCCCCGATGCTCAAGGAGATGCCCTTGAGGTAATGCGTTAATGCACTGTTACTTTTGAATTGCAGGTTGTGTTTTGGAAATGGATCACTCCCAAGTTGTTGGGTTTAGTAACACAAACATCAGTTTATCACTGGTCAATTGAAGGTGATTCTGAGCCCACCAAGATGTTTGATAGGACAGCTAATCTGGCAAACAACCAGATCATCAACTATCGATGTGACCCGGCTGAGAAGTGGCTTGTGCTTATTGGGATTGCACCTGGTGCCCCGGAGGTAGGCTATTACAGAAATTTGTTGCTAGTGACATCATTATAGACAGTTCACATGTCAAATGAGGTTAAACAAACTAATACCAGTGTTGCCCTCTAGCCTGCTAATGTTTGTTCCAATCTTCTTATGATCCAAAACATTGTGTCTGTAAAACTCAGTCCTTTCGAACTATGAGAATTTTCTGGAGATAGTAATTAGTAATTACATAATACTTTTGTTGTCTGTGCTTCTCATATTGGCGTGCCTCCTTTTCATGCAATCAGAGGCCACAGCTGGTGAAGGGAAATATGCAACTTTTTTCTGTTGATCAGCAGCGTAGCCAGGCACTTGAAGCCCATGCAGCATCTTTTGCAACATTTAAGGTACCAGTCAGTTACCCTGTGGTGATTATGGTCTTCTATTTTTGTTTTATTTATTTCTAGTATTAGTAATTTACCAACCCCTATTTTATCTAACCTTTATAGGTTGTTGGTAATGAGAACCCATCAACCCTTATTTGTTTCGCCTCGAAGACAACTAATGCTGGACAGATCACTTCAAAGTTGCATGTTATTGAATTGGGCGCCCAGCCAGGTTTGTATTTTAAGAAAAAATCTCAGACTGATTTTTTTTTCGTTCTGTTTAGTGCTACATTAAAACATCTAGCAGTGTGAACACTTATAGAGTTGCCTAATTCTCGCTCTTGCATTGCTTATTTTTTCGTTTGAAAGACATTTGAGCCCTTGTCACTATTCTTATTGATTGTTTGGTTATAGGGAAACCTGGCTTTTCTAAGAAACAAGCCGACCTCTTCTTCCCACCAGATTTCCAGGATGATTTCCCTGTAGCTATGCAGGTGAGCATCTTCCCGTAACAATGTGCACTTTTAGAACATCCCATGATGCATCTAAAATGTTTTTATTCCATTTTTTTGCTGCAGGTTTCACAAAAGTATGGGCTTATCTATGTAGTTACGAAGCTTGGCCTTTTGTTTGTATATGATTTGGAAACTGCGGCAGCAGTTTACAGAAATAGAATTAGTCCAGACCCTATATTCTTGACAGCAGAATCTTCCTCGACTGGTGGATTTTATGCCATCAACAGAAGAGGGCAGGTTTTACATGCCACAGTTAATGATGCAACCGTTGTGCCTTTTGTCAGTGGTCAAGTATGTACATCAATACTTCCGGACTTGTTTTCTTTTCCTGATGCATATGTTATACAATTGTCTTGACACAATTTTGGCATGCAGTTAAACAACCTTGAGCTAGCTGTGAATCTTGCCAAGAGAGCCAATCTTCCTGGTGCAGAGAACTTGGTAACCTCGACCACCTCTATGATTGATATGGACGCTAGCAGTACTTTCTTGGCCGTTATCTGTGCTCATTTTTTTTATAACTTGTACCAGTTTTATACTGGCTAGTGAGTCAATATCTCTGTCTCCTGTAAACTACTGTTACTTGCTAGATCACAGACTATCTCACCCTAGTTTATTAACCTGGGGAATCTTGTCGAAATCGAAATGCTTACTTGATCACTTCTTAGCAGACCTTTCATTCACTTGTTAATTCATACATAGAAATGGCACATACTTTACCGTAGGTTAATATGCATCGGCTGTTTTCCACAGCTTGTTTTGATATGGTGCCCTGCCACATCAATATCTATTGCTTGTACTTCAGACTTTTGCAATCAACTTGCTGTCATGCAAATATTGATGCTCTATACTGGTTGTTGAAGTTACAGACTCTGTAGTTAATTTTACATTTCCACATTTCATTTTATGTGTCAAAAGATTGCATGAATTTTTATTGATGCTCCGAATTTGTATTTGCAGGTTGTGCAAAGATTCCAGGAACTGTTTGCACAGACGAAATACAAGGAAGCAGCTGAGCTGGCCGCAGAATCTCCTCAAGGCCTACTGAGAACACCTGAGACTGTTGCGAAGTTTCAGGTCGATTTCTAATTCTTTTGCCCCTAGAGCTATCATTGTTTAGTGCCTCTTTTTCTCTGGTCCCACCTTTGTACATTGTCAATGTGTGATAGTAGAATTTTCTCTCTTACATGAGGACTGCGCTAGAAAGTTGATAGGATCATGGGGATTTGTCTGTTAAAATTGTTTAGCCTTGTGTATTGCGAAAGAGAAACTGTGTTTGTTGCTCATCATCAGTATTATTTGATATAAAACCAAAAAGTACTACAATTAAGTTTATCTCATGTGCTTTCCTTCTGTCAGAACTAATTTACACATGTACAATTAATCAGCTTACAACGTAGGTTCCTTCGCTTAACTGCATTGCTGTTGACATGCTTTGCAGAGTGTTCCTGTGCAAGCTGGGCAAACACCCCCACTGTTGCAGTACTTTGGTACATTGCTAACTCGAGGGAAGCTCAACGCCTTTGAGTCTCTTGAGCTATCTCGACTTGTCGTCAATCAGAACAAAAAGAACCTTCTGGAAAATTGGTTGGCAGAAGACAAGCTAGAGTGCAGTGAAGAACTTGGAGATCTTGTCAAGGTAATACATGAGTTGTGCTGTTTTTATTGATTGCATGGATTTTACCATGCCTCACCAAGTTGCGCCCACTGTCTTGTGTCTGGATTGTTTGCTAATTATTTCTTACCCTTTGATGCAGACTGTGGACAATGATCTTGCCCTAAAAATATACATAAAGGCTAGGGCAACCCCTAAAGTTGTTGCAGCTTTTGCTGAAAGGAGGGAGTTTGACAAGATTCTTATATACTCGAAGCAGGTTTGTTTTTTAGTTTTATTGAAGTCTTGTTTTCAGTTGTTACCTGCTATACGCCTATACCTGAGTTGAGCTTTGAATTTTGTTGTTGACCTACAATTTGGTTCCAGGTTGGGTACACTCCAGATTATCTCTTCCTTCTCCAGACCATTTTGCGTACAGATCCACAGGTGACTGATTTGTTTAAACTGAATTGGCCTTTTGTTAGACATTTGATATTTGGTTGTGGGCTTCATTAACCTTATGAATCTTTGTCTCACGGTCTGTGTTCGATTAACCAGGGAGCTGTGAACTTTGCTCTCATGATGTCACAAATGGAAGGTGGTTGCCCAGTAGATTATAATACTATTACTGATCTTTTCCTTCAGGTATCCACTGTATATCTGTTTTGTTGGTTAGTAATGTCCCTTTTGGCTTTTTAGTATTTGCTATGGAATTTGGTTGCATGCCTAAATCCTTCTGTTCACAGAGGAATATGATACGGGAGGCAACGGCTTTTTTGTTGGATGTTCTGAAACCAAACTTGCCAGAGCATGCTTTTCTTCAAACCAAGGTTAGCAGTTGTTTTTTCCCCTTTGGATATGAATGGTTACCCCTGGATGTGGACATTGTTTGTTACTTAGCAGCTTCTGTCTGAATGCACTGTAGGTTTTGGAGATAAACTTGGTGACATACCCAAATGTCGCTGATGCCATTCTTGCTAATGGCATGTTCAGTCATTACGACCGCCCTCGTATTGCTCAGCTGTGTGAAAAAGCAGGCTTGTACTTGCGTGCTCTCCAGGTCAGTTCCTCAGCATTGGTGCAGCTGATTTCTTCTCTTCTCTTCTGTTTAACTAATCTTATATTTTTGTGATGCAGCATTACTCAGAGCTACCTGATATCAAGCGTGTCATCGTCAATACCCATGCCATTGAGCCACAGGTTTGTAGTGTTCAGTTATGTTTGATCATGTTCTTTTATTGTTTTGTCCACTTAACAAATTTCTTGCACAGGCACTTGTTGAGTTCTTTGGCACCCTGTCAAGAGAGTGGGCCTTGGAGTGCATGAAGGACCTTCTACTGGTTAATCTGAGGGGGAATCTTCAAATAGTTGTGCAGGTAATCCTGTTTAATTTCCTGTGACCTGTCCCCTTGCCCTACTGACATATCTTTTTCCTAACGATTCTAATTATTGTGAAATCTTTGGCACACCTGCAGGCTGCAAAAGAATATTCTGAGCAGCTAGGAGTTGATGCTTGCATAAAACTATTTGAGCAATTCAAATCTTACGAGGGCCTTTACTTTTTCTTGGGATCCTATTTGAGCTCCAGGTAGTTACTCGTGAATCCTGATATTTGACATGTGAACATCTTTCTCAAAACGCGACATGCCTGATATCTTTGCATGCAACAGTGAAGACCCAGATATCCATTTCAAATACATTGAAGCAGCTGCCAGGACTGGACAGATCAAAGAAGTGGAACGTGTAACCAGAGAGTCCAACTTCTATGATGCTGAGAAGACGAAGAACTTCTTGATGGAAGCAAAACTACCTGATGCCCGCCCACTGATTAATGTTTGTGACCGCTTTGGTTTTGTGCCAGATCTCACTCACTATCTGTACACGAACAACATGCTTCGGTATATTGAAGGCTATGTACAGAAAGTATGCACCGTTTTGAACTAAGTGTTATTTGGGTGTAATTCCTCACAATATGTTGAACATGAGAATGATTATTTCTTTTCTCTGGTTTCTAGGTGAATCCTGGGAATGCTCCCTTGGTAGTGGGCCAACTACTCGATGATGAGTGCCCTGAAGATTTTATTAAGGGTTTGATTCTCTCTGTTCGTTCCCTCCTTCCTGTTGAGCCACTGGTTGATGAATGCGAGAAGAGGTTTGTTTCTCATATTCCTCCATCTGCATATTCAAATAATACACACCCTCTCTCTTTACCCCACTTTATACTGTTCTTATTTGCTTGATAATATGTGAACCAGGAACCGCCTACGTTTGCTCACTCAATTCTTGGAGCACTTAGTGAGCGAAGGTAGCCAAGATGTGCATGTCCACAATGCTCTTGGGAAAATAATCATTGACAGCAACAATAATCCTGAGCATTTCCTTACTACCAACCCATTTTATGACTCGCGCGTTGTGGGCAAATACTGTGAAAAGCGGGATCCTACACTTGCTGTTGTTGCTTACAGGCGTGGGCAGTGTGACGATGAACTTATTAACGTCACTAACAAAAACTCATTGTTCAAGCTGCAAGCCAGGTATGTAATTATCCTTGTTTTGATGGCTTGTGTTTGTTTGAAATCTTTATATCCATTACGCGTTGATTTTACATGTTCATTTATGTCACTTGAAATGTCAGATATGTGGTTGAGAGAATGGATGGTGATCTGTGGGATAAAGTTCTTCAGCCTGAGAATGAGTATAGAAGGCAGCTCATTGACCAGGTGGTTTCGACTGCATTACCTGAGAGCAAGAGCCCGGAGCAAGTGTCTGCTGCTGTTAAGGCTTTCATGACTGCTGACCTCCCTCATGAATTGATTGAGCTTCTTGAAAAGATTGTTCTTCAAAATTCCGCGTTCAGTGGAAATTTCAATCTGCAGAACCTGCTCATCTTGACTGCGATCAAGGCGGACCCATCAAGAGTCATGGACTATGTGAACAGACTTGACAACTTTGATGGGCCTGCTGTTGGAGAAGTTGCTGTTGAAGCACAGTTGTATGAAGAGGCTTTTGCTATATTCAAGAAGTTCAACTTAAATGTGCAGGCTGTCAATGTTCTCCTGGACAACATCCAAAGCATAGAAAGAGCTGAGGAGTTTGCTTTCCGTGTTGAAGAAGATGCTGTTTGGAGCCAGGTTGCCAAGGCCCAGTTACGTGAAGGTTTAGTCAGCGAAGCAATTGAGTCCTTCATCCGGGCAGATGATGCGACACATTTCCTTGATGTCATCCGTGCTGCTGAGGAAGCCAATGTGTACAATGATTTGGTTAAGTATCTTCTGATGGTAAGGCAAAAGGCAAGGGAGCCCAAAGTTGATGGAGAACTCATCTTTGCATATGCTAAGATTGATAGACTCAGTGATATTGAAGAGTTCATTCTTATGCCAAATGTTGCCAACCTCCAAAATGTTGGTGATCGTTTGTATGATGAAGAGCTATATGAAGCTGCAAAGATCATCTATGCCTTCATCTCAAACTGGGCTAAGCTGGCTGTTACCTTGGTTAAGCTGAAGCAGTTCCAAGGAGCCGTGGATGCTGCTCGTAAGGCTAACAGCGCGAAAACATGGAAGGAGGTCTGCTTTGCTTGTGTTGATGCAGAGGAGTTCCGTCTTGCACAGATATGTGGTCTAAATATTATTGTCCAGGTAAGGAGAACAGACTTCATATTATTTCTTCTCTATGACAGGTTATATTACAAATATTCTATAATCTATTCCTTTCTGTCATTCTTTTTAGGTTGATGACTTAGAAGAAGTGAGTGAATACTACCAGAATAGAGGATGCTTCAATGAACTTATTGCTCTCATGGAGAGCGGTCTTGGACTTGAACGTGCACACATGGGCATCTTCACAGAACTGGGAGTTCTGTATGCTAGATACCGATCTGAGAAGCTTATGGAGCACATCAAACTTTTCTCCACCCGTCTCAACATTCCTAAGCTTATCCGGGCTTGCGATGAACAGCAACACTGGAAAGAACTTACCTACCTGTACATACAGTACGATGAATTTGACAATGCTGCCACCACTATCATGAACCACTCTCCAGATGCATGGGATCATTTGCAGTTCAAGGATGTTTGTGTTAAAGTTGCAAATGTTGAACTGTATTACAAGGCAGTTCACTTCTATTTGCAAGAGCACCCTGATCTCATCAATGATATGCTAAATGTGCTTGCGCTCCGTTTGGATCATACCAGAGTTGTAGACATAATGCGCAAGGTTGGCATCTGAATGAATACTAGTTTCCTTTGTGCACATGGAAATTCTGTTTCAAATTCCATCCCAAAAATCTAACTTTTGTATTGTTATTTTGACAGGCTGGTCAGTTGCATCTTGTGAAACCTTATATGGTTGCAGTTCAGAGCAACAATGTCTCTGCTGTGAATGAAGCGTTGAATGAGCTTTATGTTGAAGAGGAAGACTATGAGAGACTCCGGGAATCAGTTGACATGCACGATAACTTTGATCAGATAGGTCTTGCTCAGAAGGTACATAGGAACCAGATAAGTGTGCAATCCTTCTTGTTTTTGCTTTTAGTTTAATAACTTTGAGTTCATTTCGGGAGCAGCTTGAGAAGCATGAATTACTTGAGATGAGGAGGATTGCTGCCTACATCTACAAGAAGGCTGGCAGATGGAAGCAATCCATTGCTCTATCAAAGAAAGACAACATGTACAAGGATTGCATGGAGACATGCTCGCAGTCTGGTGACCGTGAACTATCAGAGGACTTGCTTGTCTATTTCATTGAGCAGGTTTGCTTTAAACATGTTCTATTAACTGCTGGATCTAGTGATAAGCCTACAGCAAAAAGCCTAGTCTTTTATCTGCTCGGCATAGCATTCTGATTAGTAAACATATCCAATTATCTAATGCAGGGAAAGAAAGAATGCTTTGCATCTTGCCTCTTCATTTGTTACGACTTGATCCGGCCTGATGTTGCCCTTGAGCTTGCATGGATGAACAACATGGTGGACTTTGCCTTCCCATATCTCTTGCAGGTACCTTATTTCTGCCCATATCTTTATTTATTTACGTACAGTTTTCTGTGAGTAACATCCCTGCTGTGCATGCAGTTCATTCGTGAATACACCAGCAAGGTTGATGATTTAGTCAAGGACAAAATTGAGTCACAAAATGAGGAAAGAGCCAAAGAGAAGGAGGAGAAAGATCTTGTTGCTCAGAAGGTAAATTAAAATGGCACTCTCCTCTTTTGTGTCTGTAACAATCATTCATGCTGTGAGATAGTTGGCATGACAAGTTGCATTCCATTGTGCAGAACATGTATGCCCAGCTGCTTCCTCTTGCTTTGCCCGCTCCGCCGATGCCTGGCATGGGTGGTCCTCCACCTCCGCTGGGTGTAATGGGCATGCCTCCAATGGGCCCTGGTCCGATGCCAGCATTTGGGATGCCACCAATGGGAAGCTACTAGGTTGGTTTTGCAGAGAGAATAGATGATGGTTGGGATTTTTTCCAGTGTAAGCAGAAGTGGAACTTTTTTGGAGTTGTAGATGATGACAGTTTGGAATTGATATTCTTTATGGTACCAGGAAATTTTGGCGAGTGAAATCTCTAGCCAGAGTTTGAGAAATGCCACCTGTTGCTACACCTTGTAATCGGATAGGATGAGGATGATTAGGTTGATTCTGTTGAAAGCTGGTACCATTTTGTATAGTGTGATAAATATCGATCTGTAGACATTTTGGCTGTATACCTGATGGCCTCAGTGGCAGACAAACAATGTATGTTATTTACAACTTTAACGCCCTATCTACTAGTGCTACTGCTTGTAATTTTTTGTGAATAACCGAAACCTTTGACACCCTACATATTGGCTTGTTGTGGAACATTGATCGTCACAATGGAGCAGCGTTGCTGTTGTCTTGGTTAACCATTGGCCATCCAGCCCCACTGGAACAGCACAATGCTCGCCCAGCCTCATAACTGTTATGCTAGCAATTTCCCCTATATTTCACACAGCAAGCTGTTAGCTATCTGCTTCCGTGTGCTGGCATTATATTCAGTCTGCTGTGGCGACAAAATTTGATTGCCTGCATTTTTGTCAGGCGACTATGATCACCTCACTAATGCATATTAACCAAATATCGAAATGTAATGTGAAAGAGAATCATGTCTACTCTTATCTGTTCCAAAATAAGTGCACTTAAGCCCTTTTGTCCTAAGTCAAACTATCGTAAAACGTACTACGTTTCCAGTGGAAGTAAGCAACGAGCCAGTACAATCACTCAACAACACGCAAAAATGCACATGTTTCACGAGATCCCAAACGAACGAACGACAAGCTACCCCCCAGCAACCGGATAAAGATTCAGCATTTTGCCATCGACCTACATTTAGCACAAAACCCAAGTCACAAACTGAACCAAACAAATGTGATCTTCAGAAATTGAAAGACTCGTTGATTCTAAAAAATGACTGCAGATCTGATCCACCCCTCAACCATCTTGTTCATATGATATACCAATCAGCTTACACCCTCCAACACTGCAGTAGATGGGACTGAAAGAAACACACAAGAAAATTTTCACCGCATCTTTCAAATTTCCAACACTCCGGGGTACATGGCCGCACACAATACCAAAAACTGTCCCAACACAAGACAGCAAGTGCGCCCTTACATAAGGGAACATAAGGATCTTAACAGGAATCATCATCAGCTCCTAGATGAGCCAAGCCTTCTTTGTACACTTCAAAGTCATCACAAGACCAGCGGCACACAAGGTATAGCCGGAATGTTGCCATCTGTATCCCAAGCAAGCGCTGCGAGAGGGGAAACAAAAAGGGTTCAGTGCAAACAGAGAGACAAGCATACAGAAAAGGGGGGCAAATGTTGGTTTCAGAGTAAAATGGACAGATGCACTTCCACAGTTACAATTGAGATGGTACGGGACTACTGGGGCACCCTAACAAAGAGCATTTCAGTAAGAACTGAGCTGCCAATGATGTCTTCATGGACACTCACCAGCCAAGGTATTTAATTTTGGGAAATGTGTGTAAAGTGTAATTATAATGAAATTAAAAGATTGTCCTCTTAGTTCGATCAGCTTTATATTTAAATAAATTATGCAGGAAAGACTGCATAGTGTGCTCTATGCTATTCTTACCAGAGTCTGTGCTGCTTCTGGTGAAAGGGGTTTTCCTTCCTCACACACTACATGATCTGCAACTAACTCTACAACACCTGCAGCAACAATGTTGAACTTTTTAATAATTTTGCTTCGCAAGTTTAAGCATGTTAAATGCAGGGGAGACTACGAACCTCTGTTCAGGCGAACTGGCAGTCCTTGCTTGCGTAGAAAAGGTTCCATTTCATGTGTAAACTGTTCCAGAGGGCCTTCCTTAAGCTCCACCTGAGGCATTGTAAATTTTGTTATACAAGAAACAAACAAACAAAAAGATAATGACACCAAGAAGAATAACTCCTAAGGCAGGCTAAGGAGCTATTGCAAATAAATTTCAGTATCAAAGTAATATTATTCTGGGTGTGATTGATACTACTTATTAATAACATATTAACACCAAGTGCCCAGACTCGCTATTTGTTAACTACAGGGGACTGTATGGTTAAACATTGTCTTCCTAGTCTGTCTCAAACAATTAAAGATACATCAAAAGCAAAAACTAGAATACCGTTTCTGTGGCAGTGCTTCCTGTCCTTGCAAAATCATGCTCCTCAAATTCTCGAAACAGCCTGCAAGTATGATAAGGATCATAATCAAAGTTTATCTAAGCCACAACATGTGTATTACAAAAACGTAGGCAATGGTTAAGACTGAAGAGATATGAATTCTACCTCTCAACTTCATCCCTTGGAAGATTGGTAAAGAAGAGACCAGAGTCACCTTGAAGGAACTAAACACAGCGAAGTTAATTTGATCAAAACACCATACTAGTAGTATGAATACAGTGTCTAATGAATTCTGGAAAAGAGCAGCCCACCTTGGAAAGTTTGTGGAGGCCTGTTTTAGCTTCATCGGCAGGTGAACGCCCCAACGCTATCTGCATAACCTTCTTTCCAGCAAGAAATATCCTGGAACAGAAAATGCAGCAGCTATAAAACATGTGCTAGCTGAACCTTAGCGTTTTAAAGGGTTTAACTAGCATGTCACCCTTGTATCAGGAGCAATGTGTTTTAAAGGGTTTAACTAACAAGTGGTGGGTACCTGCTAGATGATTTGAGCTGCTCCCTGAGGTCCTTGAGCTTCTGATTCCTCATGTTATCGTAGGTAAAAACATAGGCGCTGCTGTATTGGTCGACGGCCTTTTTTATGTCATCTACTACTTTGCCCTTGCGCTCTGAACCTGGCTTCTTCTTGGTCTTTGATAAGGTCACTGCGTCGGGCCAGCATAGAATTAGCACATTTGACAACAACTGCTTGTGCTCTTGAAAAACAAGAGGCCATCCCTAGCAAATATCCTCACAGAAACTTGTATTGTGTTGGGTGGGTAAAAAAGAAAGAATTGGCGAGGCAAACAAGCAATTGCTGGAGATGGATGTGAGGGTATGAATACCCTGTCTACTCTAGTTGAATGGAAGCAGCACACGAGTACCAGGCAGACCAAGAATCGAGGAAGAGAGATGCCAACCTGGGCGGTTGCGCTTAGATTTCGGCATCCTTTGCTGCAGTGGCGGCGGCGGGAGACGGAAGCCGGCGGCTCTAGGGTTTTATTAGTAGGAGTTGGCTTGTCCGACGAGAGGAGGAGAATGAGGTTGAAGGAAGAGGGAGCTGAAGTGGGCCTGGCCCATTATGTCCTCAAGACAAAACTGCAACAGCCGCCTACCCCTTCTTTTTTTTTTCAAGAATAAAATCCATTTTTGACCATCCAACTATTGACCGAATTTGATTTTGGCCCTTCAACTCCAAAACCGGATATCTTTGATCATCCAACTCTCAAAACTGGTTAGATTTGGCCATCCTGGTGGTTTTGAGTGTGGTTTTGCTGACGTGGACGCCACATGGCGGCGGGGCCCGCATGTCAGCCCTTCTCTCCCTCTTCTCTCTCTTTCTTCTCTCTTCTCCCCCTCCTCTCTCCCTGCACTGTCCGCACTCGCCGCCGCCGCTCGAAGGGGCCGGCCGCCCGCGTCCTCGCACGTTCCTCGAGGACCTCGGGGTGCCGTCCATGCGTCCCCGCCCCTGCTCGCCCTGTGGCCCACCATGCTCCTCTGTGCTGCCGTCGATCCCGGGAGAGCAGGATGCGGTGGCGGTGCAACCTTCTCCCCCACCGCCGGCCGTCCTCGATTCGTCATCTCCGGTGAGTCTCCCTTCAATTCCTTGCGCAGGGAGCTTCCCCGTCCTCTCCTCGCCCGATTCTGGTCCTCACACGATCGATTCCCCTTCCGCAGGTCCTCCTCGGCGGAGCTCCATCCCCTCCGCCGCCGGACGTCGTCGCTCCACCTCCACGCTGCCGCTCCCCACGCTGAGCTTGGCCGGTGAGCTTCGCCGCGCCCTTGGCCAGCAGGTGCGCGCGTGTGCCCGGCCTCCATTAGCCTCCTGGCCGCCTACCCCCGTCGGCCGCCGCACCGAGCCACCGTGGCGTCGCGTCGCGGGCGTGGGCACTGCGCCACAAGCCGCGCGCGTTCGCGTGCCGAGTCAGGGTAGCCGGCCGGACACGAACGAGGGCGGCGAGGCAGGGCCGGGCAAGCGGTAGAGCAGGGGCGGCGACAAAGGCATGGGGCGGCTGGCGGGGCAGGGGAGGAATGAGGGAGCGGCAGGGGCGGCCACCGGGGCAGGGGAGGAAGGAGGGAGTGGTGGTGGTGGACGCCGGGGTAGGGGGTGCGGCGGCGAGGGCGGCAGCTTGGGAACCTCCCCGGCCTCCCCGCTGTCCAGGTACCTCACCGGAGAGAGGAGAGAAGAAAGAGGGAGGGGAAAAAGAAAGAGAAAGAGGAGAGAGGATGACTGACAAGTGGGTCCCACAGCCATGTGGCGTCCATGTCAGCGAAACCGGCCACCAAAACAGCCTGATGGTAAAAAATAAACGGTTTTTATAGTTGAGTGGTCGAAGATACCCGGTTTTGAAGTTCAATAGCCAAAACCAAACCGAGGCAAAAGTTGGATGGCCAAAAATGGACTTTATCTTTTTTTTTTATGTTCCATCAAGTGTTTGTTTTAAATATAACCAAACAGGCCTATTAGCTCAGTTGGTTAGAGCGTCGTGCTAATAACGCGAAGGTCGCAGGTTCGAGACCTGCATGGGCCAAATCATTTTTATTTTTGCATCTCCTCTGCTGTCTAGTTGAGCTCCTTACGCAGCATTTTCGCTGCACGTAGCAACAATCACCAAACTATATAACATTCAGTTTTCCCAGCAAATCACAAACGAATTCCAGATTCCGCTGCAATTTCCACCAGCTTATGCTTATGACCGAGATTTGATCTTCAAAGAAATTAGAAATTATTCCCATCTCTTTTTTTTCTTTATTGGGCAATAATTTTCAAGTCACATGAATATGATGGAGGTTACAAAGAAGGTACCGACACGCCAGGACCAGGACCAGGACCAGGAGTGAATCAATCAAGTAGCACTCCAGTCCTCACGCATGCAGCAGCACAGGCTCCGTGAATTACTAGAAAACCAGAGCACTGACCAGCACAGATGCGAGAGGAACCGTGAGGTTGTCGTCAAGGCGTGTGCTGATCGGCAGCGACTCCACAACTGCTGCAGCGAGGGATATGACACCAAAGGCACCAACGATAGCCCAGCTCTTGTCAACAAATCCGAAAATGTTCAAGTACCACATGTACCTGCTTCCGTATATATTGCTGTCGCAGTTAGTCTCAGGTTTCAGTAAAAATATACTGTCAAATATGGACTGTTACTTACATCACTGACGCGATGAAACCAGCCGTGAACATCGCGATGCTGCCAGCATACGATTTTCCAGGGTTGTGAGGGAGTTTCACTTGTCCGAATCGTCTCCCAGCTATGTCAGCAACACCTGATCAAAAGGACCAAACAAGTTCATTGTTTCACTTTTTCAGCTGGCGCGATTGTAACAAAAAAACTAACCCAGTCTGTGAATTCAGCATTGTAATTTGGACCGTTCTTTCTTCCTATTAATACAACGACACGCAGTTCTCCTGCGCGTTCGAGAAAAAAAAAGTTCATTGTTTCAAAAAAATCACAATTTCTTCTGTTACTAACTACGCAAACAGAAACAACTTGTAATGGCAGCAAGAAGAAGAAGAGCTAATACCATCCCCCGCACACAAATTGCAGATCACGGCGATTGAGATGGGCGATGTCCTCGAGAAGACTATTGTTGTCAGAGTTATAGCACAGGCATAATACAAGGGGCCCTTGAGTAGTTCCCTGTAGTCCCCATGCCTGGTCATCGAGTTAACCACGTGTGGACGACCAAAATTAGCAGTAACATGAACAGATCGGTCTGACCGGTGTGTCCAGGCGGTCTGACCGGTCTAGGCGTTTGTAGGCGGTCTGACCGGTCTAGGCGTTTGTAGACGGTCTGGCATGACCAACCGGTCTGACCGGTCTAGGAGGAGTCCGAGTACAATTAGAGTTCTTAATATATTTAGATCTGTAAACAGAATTTCTTGCGGGGTAAGTCTTCCCCATCCTATAAATACAAAGGGTCACGGCCGATTGAAGGAACAACCCAATCGAATCTATCAAAAACACATCTTTTATCTTTTTTATCTTTACCCTACTTTTCCAACCTCGACATGCTGTTCTTCTCTCGTCTCCATGGCGTTTGAGGACGCCCTAGCTGGCCTGCCGAGTCTAGGACAACCCTACACGCGCTTGCCCCGACGGGGTCCCTCCTGGGCGAGCGTTCGTAGGATCGTCGCCGTTCTGCACGGCGACCGGTCTGACCGGTCCCTCTGACCGGTCTGACCGCTCCACGTAGGAGGTGCTGCAAGGAGCTCCTCCTCGCGTCGCGCGACCTAGCGCGATCGTGTGTTGGCCCGTAAAAGGCGTCAACATATTTTTGGCGACTCCGCTGGGGAACGAGAATCAGGCTATCATGGCCGATTTGTCAAACCCTAGCAATCCAGCATCATCTGAAGAACTACTTAAAGAGTATCGGCGAGAATACGACAAAGCAGTCGAAGGTCTACTTTTGTCTTGCTTTCGTATAACAGAGCATGGAGTCGTTAAGATAAAGGAGTTGTATACACCATCTACCATTGATGTATTAATGGAGATGCAATCTTCAGGTACTTTATCTGACATTCTATCTGGTTTTGTCAAGCATTTGATTGATAAGAAAGATAGTTCAGTTGCAATTCTTGTTATTAAAAAATCGGCTATTGAAAAGCCGACTAGTAATCCTTGCGAAATTTTGCATAATGTTGCTAGTCAAGATACAATTCGGCCGTCCCAAGCCGAAATTGTTGAGCCAAATTTCCCTAGCAAGAGCACAGAAACTAAGTTTAGTACTTCTACGCTCGGGGGGCAACAAAACATAGTCAAAGGTTCCGGTTGCACCGCAACCGGTCTGACCGGTTATCCGACCGGTCTAACCGCCTCGTCTAGGGTTTCACCAAATAATTCAAAACCTAAGATGGTTAAGCCCAAAAAACCCGAGATTGGTGTTTGGAAAACTGTTGAATCCAAAGGCCGTCACAAGCATCAAAAGGAAAAGCCGAAGCCCTTTCTTGGAGATCTTCCGGCTAAATTCAGAAAACGAAATAATGATGCTAGTCGGCTAAAACATCCAAAACACTCAAGATCTACTCCAAGACAACAATTCTATGATCGGAATCGGCAGACAAATAATTTTCCTAATTCAGTGCCGTTTTCAACACATAGGTCGTATACACATATACCATACGACATGCTTTGTTTTTATCCGTCATGGTATTTTAATTCCTATATGCCGTCTCTTCCTATATATTTGTGCCCAAATTATATTACCTATAGGGAGCCGGCAATTAGTAAGCCACCACCTACAAATAATGGCCGTTTTGATCCAAAAAATCGGCCTGTGCAGAAAAAGAAACACATGGTGATCAAGCAAGTTTATCGTGTCAAAAAAGATGGGCGATTGAATAAAAATTCAGATTTGACATAAGATAAAGAAAAACCGACCGTTGAAGAAACATCGGCTAGTTCCGTTGCTCAGATTGTCCCCAATGGAGATCATACTTCAAACAATATAGTCGAACAATGTTCAAGTTCGGCTGGGGGGCAAGATAAGAGCATCTATATCGGTTCTGACAGGACCGGTCTGACCGATTTATCAGACCGGTCTGACGGTCTGAACCTGGAAAGTCTGGTGGTGCAAAAAATAGGATCAAGCCAATCTTTGAGGAGCTTCTGGATAAATACAAGAAAATATCTGCACAAAAACAAAGCAATCAATTGGAAGACAAACGAAAAAGGAGTTCTTCATCACCAAGATCAAGAAAGCATCAATGGTCATCGTATTGGTCTTCGTCATTCATCCCGTCGATGCATGTACCATGGTCTGCATATTCAGGTTTGTTTAATCCATGGTTTGGTCAAAATTCTTGGCTGCCATATTATGATTATCAGTTTTATACTTTACCAAGGAGCTATGATTTGTATAATCGGCTGCATGGGCCGTCTCAAGATTTTTGTTATTGAACATGCTAAGGAATGTAAAGCCGAAATAGTTTGCTGATCGTAAGCTAGAAATTATTACATACTAGTTCTCTTAGTTCGGCTATTTTAGCATGTTTAAATATAATGTGTGGCCGACGTATTGTTAATTGTCGCCCTTAGACAATTTTGGTCCAGAGAAGTGTTCTTTGGCACGCAAGCTTTGCCAAAGAACAGGGGGCATATGTTGACGACCAATATTGGCAGTAACCTGAACAGACCAGTCTGACCGGTGTGTCCAGGTGGTTTGACCGGTCTAGGCGTTTGTAGACGGTCTGGCATTACCAACCGGTCTGACCGGTAGGTCCGACCGGTCTGACCGGTCTAGGAGGAGTCCGAGTACAATTAGAGTTCTTAATAGATTTAGATCTGTCAACAGGATTTCTTGCGGGGTAAGTCTTTCCCAACCTATAAATATAAAGGGTCACGGCCGATTGAAGGAACAACCCAATCGAATCTATCAAAAACACATCTTTTATCTTTACCCTACTTTTCCAACCTCGACATGCGTTTGAGGATGCCCTAGCTGGCCTGCCGAGCCTAGGGCAACCCTACACGCGCTTGTCCCGACGGGGTCCCTCCCGGGCAAGCGTTCGTAGGATCGTCGCCGTTCTGCACGGCGACCGGTCTGACCGGTCCCTCTGACCGGTCTGACCGCTCCACGCAGGAGGTGCTGCAAGGAGCTCCTCCTCGCGTCGCGCGACCTAGCGCGATCGTGTGTTGGCCCGTAAAAGGTGTCAACACCACGCCTTCATCTTTAACTACACCAAGCCCAATCACCGTCACCTTTATGATGTTGATTACGATAATAAGCGGAGCAAGGAACGGGGCATAGACATCATCTGAACTGCACGGGGCAAAAAATTGTTTTCAGTACGGCTCCAACAACAAAGACCGACCTGATGAATTAATTACCTGAACAAAGGCCACATGAGCAAATACACCAAGCCAACAGTTATGTGCACCAGTTTCCTGCAAAGTTTCTAGAATGCACGGCACAAAAAAAACTAATCAATAATTTCATCCTTTTTTTTTGAAAAAAAATGATATGCTGGAGTAGTAATTAATTGCATATAAGGTTTCGAGTTTTCATGGTTCAGAATAGACTAGGTAAAGCTGCAGTACTAGAGTTTGGTGGTTGTGTAGTGAAGGTGGGGGTTCACTCTGGCTTGCTGCCCTGCTTCAATTCAAACGAACTGGAACCACAAGTTTACAACTCGAATCTGTTGCTAGCACAAGCAGTGGAAAGCAAATTACGGAGGACAGAGTTGATTTGGTCGTGGGACAAACACAAGTCAATCTCCGACAGGAAAAGTCCACAAGTTGTTGTGCGAGGAGGAAAGGAAGAGGGCAATCAAGCATTACCTGTTCCAGCAGCGCGCGATTGGCGACCTCCTCCCAGAAGCGCAGCACGGCAGCCACGGCGAGTCCGGTGAGCACGGCGGCGCCGGCGTCCCGGACCAGCGGGTTCTCCGTCCACTTGGTCCCGGGATACCCAATCAGCTGTTGCTGTTTGTTTCTGGTGGACCGGATGGAGCTGTTCCTCTCCTGCCAGTGCCCGCGCCTGCAGTCGTGCAAGAAGACTCTGCGGTTCTTATCGTGGACTTCTGATGACCTTAAAATTAGGAGGGATGCTGCAGCTCACATCTAGTTGAGAGTCTCTTCTCCTTCCTCGATCTCCCTTTCGTTATTTTTTATTTTATTACATAAATAATGTTATATTATTACTGCTTGGTGCTCCATCATGAGCCATGGACTGAGTCAGCCAGCAGTGTTGGGAAAATCCGTTTGGATCCATGCATTAGAGTTAGAGTTTATCCTAATGTGAGGGTTAGATTGGAATTATTTGCACCTGACCTATCCAAAAAAACTATCTCCCAAGTTAAAAAAATCCCTCCAGGGAAGTGCTTATCTATTATCTTATTATTTGGCTAACAAACAAACCCACCATATTCGCTCTCAAGATTTAGAAATTTCCACATTAATCAGAGAAATTAAGAGAAATTAAAATTACTCACCACTGCCATTATGATAAAAATCGACCCAAAATACTCCTGTGTCTGACTAAATATAGCCCACCACGCCATTATAAAGAAATTAATCCAGCCACTGTCATTATAATAAAAATCGACCCAAAATATCCCTGTGTCTCACTAAATATAGCCCACCATGCCATTATAAAGAAATTAATCCAATATTTAACATAATAATGAGACTCCAAACAAATAGCGTTGTGTAAGCTAGGAGATTCTTAAAAATTACGATCATGATTTTTAATTCATTTTTTCTACGGGCATAAACATTGATAACAAAATTCCAGACAAGTTTCAGAAAAATATTTGCATACCATAGCACCACATTGGAAAAAGTAGAAAAGTTGTAGCCTCACACTATACTAAGATATCTTATTATTTGGCCAACAAACAGAGCTTCCACGTTCGATCTCAAGGCCTAAAAATTCCCACGTTAATCAAAAAAATAAGAGAAATTGAAATTACCCACCCCTGTGTTTGACTAAATATAGCCCACCATGCCATTATAAAAAAACTAATCCAATATGTAACACAGTAATAAGACTCCGAACAACTAGCGTTGGGTAAGCTAGGAGATTCTTAAAAATTACTATCATAATTTTTAATTCATTTTTTCTACAGGCATAAACATTGATAAAAAAAATCGGACAAGTTTCAGAAAAATATTTGTATACCACAACACCACGCTGGAAAAAATAAAAAAGTTGTAGCCTCACAAGTTACTGAGAAATACTATTATTTTAGTTGAATAATTGTAATATTATTTTTTAGTATACAATCGAAACATGTATAGACAAAGTTAATATGTTCTATTTACTAACATTTCAGTCAAAATTCATGTTGAAACTAATAAATGGTGCTGAAAAAACCAGAAACAATCTTATGTCAACGGTCAACCATTGTTTATCTCACTGTCTTAATCAAATCAGCATATTTAAATTGATTAAATGAGTACCCAAAGCTAAGAGAGGAACAAAATAGGTGCACTAAATTCATATTCCATTGGAAACAATAAGGGGATGAGAAAAAAATAAGAAAAATAAAAAGGAAAATGAGAAAAAAAGTCCATAAGCCAGTATGAATACGGAGTGGACGACGTGGAGGAGTGGAGTGTGGAGTGTGGAGGAACTATTATTGGATTAGGGGCAATAACGAAGAAATGAATGATTGGGGGTGAATATGATTCACACGCTCAATCGATTCTACGAATTAAGATGGGAATGAGAGTGTAAATCTCTCCTTTTTGTCTCTCTCCTTGAGCAACCAAGATAACAGCAAACAAAAAGCAGCAGCACCAGCAGGTGAGTACCAGGAAGCTACCACAAATCATTGACTTAGAATCCAAATTAAATAAATAAAAACATTACGCTACAACATTAACTGTAATATATAAACCTAAAAAATGCTCAATTTTTTTTGAAGCGAGGCAACTCCCCAATTCCATTGCAGTCGAAATGGAATTACACTGTTTTTGTTTCCTACCCCTCTCAGGGAGGGCAAAGAAACAATAATAAGCAAAAATGAAAGAGCGGGAGGGGAGAGAAGCCTGCCTTTCTGAGCCTAACTTTAAAGCTAGAAAGTTCAGCGAACAACCTCACAAGGATTCCTAGGTAGGAGCTACCAAATGTGATAGGTAGTACAAGTTTTTAACAATCTAGCAAAACAAAACCAACAGAGGAACAGCTCAACAGGACCCGACGGACGATCCATGATCAGCACAAGAAAACTGCCAGCTTCAAACTTCGTCTTCCTCTTCTTCGCGATCATCAGAAGAGGCAGGGAGCCTCAGAGGTGCCGCCCTGTTCTGAAGAGCCAGCGCCCGATGAGCGTACGCGAGCAGGGTCTTGACACCATCCAGCACCCTCCCTTGGAACTCCACGCTGTATAGACCTGCCCAATATGGCATGAAAGAACAAACATGGATTAGAATCTCAGACGGATATCTGATGAGCTTTCCTTCGAACACCGCTTTATTCCTATGTTTCCAAATCGCCCAGCAAACAGCGGCGAAGCCGAAGTGATGAGCATTTTGCCCATCAGTCAGCCACTTCATGATCCATTGTCTATATTGGCCACAACTAGCAGGAATGTTGTCGGCCCCAAAACAAGAACCAACCAAGCCCCAGATACACCTAGAAACCGTGCAGAGAAAGAATAGGTGCTCCACGGTTTCCATTTGATCACAGAACACGCAGGTGGGGTCCCCTGCCCATTTTCTCTTGACCATATTACTTTTAGTCAGTACAGCCCCCTGTTCCACTAACCAAGTAAAAATTTTAAGTTTGTATGGTAACTTCGCCTTCCAAATATGAGAGAAGCATCCGCCCCTGGGCCCAGGGGTCAGATGATCATACACAGATTTAGTAGTAAACACCTTCTTACTACTCCATTTCCAAGAAACAATGTCATCCATATTAACAAATTGAAAGAAGAAAACTTCCTCCAACACATCCATCCAGGTTTCGAACAGAATAGGAGAAAGCCATCTACTGAAATTCAAATGACCATTTCTGTCAAGCACACAGAAAACTGTAATGATTTTGTCATCACATCATTCATACAAGGTGGGGTGTAGGACACAAAGGGGTTTGTCTTTTAGCCAAATATTCTCCCAAAATAAAGTGTTCTTACCATTTTTAATCTGTATTTACCTCCCACTCAGATATACCTATCTGATTTTCAGCAGGTCAAACCAAATAGGGGAGTCATCAAGTCTGTGTTTTACAGTACTGATGTGTTTCCCTTCTAGGTATTTTTCTCAATAATTTCTTGCCACACACCTTCTTCTCTTTCTAATTTCCACCACCACTTGCAAAGCAAACCAATATTCATTTTGGAAATATCCTTGACACCCGGACCTTCTTTTGGCTTGCTCTTACAAATGGTATCCCACTTGACTAGATGGTACTTTCTTCTGGTTCCTCCTTGCCAGAAGAACTTTCTTCTTTGTTTATCAAGATTATCCACAATAGTCTTGGGCAAAAGATAGATAGACATGTGGTAGATGAAAGAACTAGATAGGCTCAAAAATTTATTATGTCAAAAAATAATACTATCTCCAAATGAATAATAATTTGTTTTCCATTGACGCGATCCTCAAAACACAACTTTGAGTACTATTAAAAGTTTACACTTTAGTGAAACTAAATATTTTTTAATCAACGTATATAACGACAAACTTAGAACTATCTCAAAATGGTATCCAATTCAAATCTAGAAGGAGTATGAAAATAAAATCAAATTATTGATCCTCAAAATAGCTTTAATAGATCTTGATTTTCGTCAACAAAAAAATTGCTTTATGAAAGCCGATTAAAAAAGTGTAACCTTAAATATATACCTAACCGCACAAATAATAAATATAAATAATTAAAACTTTTAAAATATAACATTAGATATGGTAACAACTAGCCGCGCAAATGCACGGGTGGCCTTCCTAGTTGGAGTTATTTGAGGTGGGCCCCCACTTTCCCTCCTTCTCTCTCTCCCCCCTCTGATCCTTCTGCGTCCGCCCTCCCCTATCCGCGAGTTTTCCGATCCAGGGGCACCGCCACTCCCCTTGACCCGATCCAGGGGCGCTGCCGCCGCCCTTCCATTGCCGCCACACAAGAGCTAGCCACACCAAATCCAGCTGAAAAGAGAGTTTAAAGGAGCCAAATAATTGAGAAAGTACATTTATTGCCAATCTAACTCTTTCATCCAAACGTCTCTTTAGTTTGAGTTAGTTCAAAGCTACTCATGAGCTAGATACTAACTCTAACCTCTAACTTAGCTAGAGTACCCAAACAGAACCAATTTACCAATAATTGTACTCCTCACCCCCCATTGGTACGGTGGTGTCCCGGAGCTGGAGCTATTTTTTCCAGCTCCATCGGCTCCACCTCTTTTCTAGTTCATTTTTTAACCTCAATTTGCGTTTCGACTTGTTGCTACAATGCAGAACAGCATTACTACAGTACCGTTTCACTATAGCATGGAGTTGAAGTCGTTTTTGGCGGAGCTCTTCCGAACGGGCTCTAAGTAATACAATCCCTTGCTCAATTGGTTAAACAAGGCGTACCTACAGCTTCCTTCAAGAAAAATAGCAGCCAAATTTATATTATTTAATTTTCATTTTTTCTAGTTATATCTTTCTCATGGATTTTTCTTTCGACTTACATTTTCATGGGATATGCTAACAGCAAAAAAGAAAGAAACTTAGTAAAATGGGGCATTTGGTTCCATATTTTTTTTTCAAATGATATAATTTTAATTGAAAAAATGAGTGCCGATCGATTTGGGGAAATTGCAAATCTATTTATTTGATAAATTCTACATGCACCCAATGGTCTACGTGGAAACCACGATGCTGACTTGGCAAGCCATGTATTTCCTAGCCGATAACTGCATCTTGGCTTTCGCTTTGCCGATATCTCTCTAGTCAGTTTGCTGGGTGGCTGATATACTACTTAGAGCTGTATTTTTTCTAATTTCCGCACCTATTTTTCATTTTTTATAGAATAATATTTTTTTTGAAGAACACTACTACACATAGAACCATTTGGGCACAACTTAAGGGCCATTTAGGATCCAAGGTCACATGTCATATTCGTGTGCGTGTGCGCATAATTGTTGAAAGTAAGTCTTCTCTTATTAAGGACACACGTTACTTGAACAACATTCGACGTATCGATGTCCTTTGGCCGCGGTATGGTTGAAAGAGTACATCAAAAATAAATTCAGATGTAGCCACTTACAAACATAGCTAAACTCAAAAGATCAAAATATGTATAAATAATTAATAGCTCGCTCTAAGATATATATTTATATGCATACGTATCTTCCTCTACATACATGGATAAGTACCACAAGATATCACCACACCGAAGGCGAAGTAGATCATGCATGGTGAGATCAAGAGTACTTGTCCTTTGTTGGGTGAGCTTTTCCTTTATCCATACTGACACCTACCACTACTGGTCCTCGCAGGAGGAGATGAGAAGAAAGAAAGAGAGAGCCCAGTATCGGCCACTTCTTGTTCTTGATCCCTGGCATTCTCATCTTCTCTGCCCCAGCTAGAACCTGATCTCTTTATTCTCTTATCCCGCCGTGTCCCAATATCCAGTGTGAGTTCGAGATCAAGGGGATCATGGTGGTTATTAATGTTCTCCTGATCGCGCAGCAGTCGTATTTGATTGTTCATGGATCGATCATTTTGATATGATGAACACCCTTGAAGAATCGAAGCTCCAGTAACAGACTGATCAGCTCGTGTTCTAAGGAATGGGTCGTCGGCTTCAGCTGCTGATGAGTAGTAGGTTTTCGATCCAAGAACATGGTGACCATGAAGCCAGTATGGTTGATGGAAATTGTTCCAATGAGGCCATGCACCAAACCTAGTTCATTCGTTACAAATCAATAATGAGATTATTAGTCAGATCATGTGCGAGCTGCCTGCTTATTTATGGACGCAACAAAAAGGCATAGAAATTTAATGGATTTTGTTTGCAAGTGAGATGATCCACATGAACAGCCAAGGATGGATCCAACTACCTTGCTGACAATAGGGTAGTACTAGCACCAGTCTGGCCGTGATGCGAGGAAAGATGGCTGAGGTTGTACACTTGCCCCCCCTCTTGCAACCGATGATCATTTCTCCATGAACCACCTATCACTGCAAACGACACGAGTAGTAAAAAAAAAATCTACCAGATCAGCAGAGTTATTTATACATGTATTAAGAACAGAGTGAAATAAAAAAAACGAGATGTTTATCCATGAATTAGTCTTACATACCCTGCCCCGAGTCGTCAATCTTCTTGCTTCTATACATCTGAAAATCACCAAAAACCGAAAAAAAGGCACATGGTGAAATTAAGATCTCTAATAATAAGAATGGAAGCTAGCTAGGGGATATACGAAACAAGTAGTAAAATTAGGTACAATCAATTAAGTCTATCTATTGGAGTACATGATAAAGAAGAGAAGGGTGAATTGAAGAAGATGCGCAGATAGATATATATATACTTGGAGGTGGCTCTTGACATGGCCTATGCTGAGCCCTTTAACGTTCATCAGTTGAAGAACGAGCTTGGGAGTTGCACCTACGACCAGACATGTCACATGTGTACAAGCACGATGTGGTAAAGATTAAAGGACTGGGCATGAACACAGCATGGAACAGAGTTGATCTCGCTCTTACGATCTTGGCCGCCGAGCCTGTCGACGGCCCGGAGGAAGCAGTGGTGCAGCTCCGGCATCCAGCGGAGGCGAGGGTTCTTTGAGCGGACGTAGGGGCGAACCGACGATGGAGAGGCCGCGGTCTTCCTGCTGCTGTCGCCGGCGCCGGCTTCATCCAGCTCCACCGTGCTGCTATTATTGCTGGAGCTCCTCCCGTCGTGAGGCACATCGGCAGACGACGACTGCAGCGGATGATCCGTAGTAGAGGCAGAGCTGTAGTACTCCAACTCTTTGCCATTACTTCCCTCCATGAGCTGAGGTTGCTATTATCTTATAGCTTGTTGCTATTGCATCGATCATAGCGGCCGGTCACGCCGATGGATCTAACTAACTCTCAGAACTCAGAAGAAGCTAATAAGAGAAGAGACTCAGAGAGAGGGCCAGTAAAGGTGCGTGAGGTCATGGATCATTCTATCTATCTATCTATCTATCTATCTATCTATCTATCTGACTAAGATACATGTATGTCTGCATATGAGATGGATCGAGATGCATGACAGGTGATCGATCCATCTCATATTTATATAAATGGGTTTCTGAAAAAGAAGCTAGCTAGCTACCTCATCAAAAAAAGACAAGTTGGGAAAAAGGTAACTACAATTAATCGATCCTACTAACTGACAACCTTGCTTATAGAAAAAATAGTACTGAGTGGACTATAATCAGCAGTTGCCCTAAAGTCTTTGGCTTCTGAATATTATTGGTCGTGACCAGTAGTAACTGATATTTTCGTCTGTAGCAGGCAGCTTTATCTCTGCATGTCTCCATCGATCAGCTGGTAGCAGGAGCAGTGTAGACGACTGACCAGAAGAGAGGCCGGGAGAATGAAGAAATATAATTCGGGTCGTGGGAATAATTGATTGAAGGATGCATGCATGACCGGAAAGTCTAGCTCATCTCGATCAGCATTTATAGGGATGTCCCACTTTTTTTTTTGGGTCATTGGGTCGACCCAAAATTTGATAAAATGAACTAGAATAACATGCTACGTAATTAATTTGGAAGAGAAAATGAACTAAAATGAGAAACCCAAAAACACCAATGGGTACCCACTTGCATCCCATGTATATAGGTGGTTTCAGAAAGTGCAAACCATGCAAACTTTAATCTTGACCACCGGATTAACATCCAAGGGGCGTGCTAGGATTGGATAATTTTACAATTAACCGTCCGCCTCTAATCATACTTTTGCAAATCCCCCTGCGCATCCCTTTGGATGTTGCATTGATCTGGTGGTCCAGATTAAAGTCTGCATAATTTGCACGAAGGGTTGGTTTGCACCACACACTAATCCTGCTTTTACATAGCTCACTGATCATGGATACATAATATATCAGCTCTTTCCCTGATCTGATGAAAAACTAACCAGTTCCTTCCCTGATGAACTAGTAATCCAACTTGTCATGTGTCTACAGTTGAAGCCAAGTGCAGTTCTTCCTACTATTACTAATCGGAAGCTCATTTTAAAGCCTCACGTGAAGTCACCTAAGAAATAGAGGAATCCTAGAAATATCAAGACACAATCAATCTGGCAACTCTAGTCATAATAGTTATTGAATCTATTATCTTTTCTAATAAATTACCCACCTCTTTCATTATGAAAATAGACCAGTAACCCCTAAATATGTATCTAAATTGCCCACATATGTCATTATAAAAAATCTAAAGTAATCCCCTAATCTTCTTATAAATTACCCACATATGCCATTATAAAAATAATGCAAATAACCCCCTAAATTTGCAATTAAATTATCCAATTATGTCATTATTTAAAGTTAAAGTAACCCCTAAATCTGGATCTACATTATATAATTATAATAGAATATTAAAGTGCACCAATATAAAATTCTAAATTACTATTTCTACCATTATTAATATATTATTTGTGTTATTATTTATATAAAAATACTACCCACGATATGTGTCGCCATGTATTCAGGTATGATGGAAGAGATAATAATACCAATTCACAAGCAAATGGCTCAATTAAATATAGGAAAAAGTCCGTTTGACCCCCCTGAAGTTATGTGCGAGTTCGAAAAACCCCCCTCAACTCAAAAACCAGAAATGGATCGTCCCCGAACTTCTGAAACCCCCCGGGCAGAGATGAGGCCGGCGGCCGCAAGGAGGGAGGCAGGGGAGGAGAGAGAGAGAGGATGACATGTGGGGCCCGTGGGCTGACATGTGGGGCCCACCTACCACGTCAGCAAAAACCACCGTGAAAACCATCCAAGGGGGGTTATTTGCCCGGTTTCGGAAGTTCGGGGGGTTATTTGCCCGGTTTTGGAAATTCGGGGACCATCCATTTCTGGTTTTTGAGTTGAGGGGGATTTTTCAAACTCGCACGTAACTTCAGGGGGGTCAAATGGACTTTTTCTTTAAATATATATCAAATACACATGGAGGTGTGATGCAAAATGAAATCTATTGCAACTAGATAATGATATATATGTATTTTAGAGTATGTGTTAAAATATTTAATAGATGAAAGATGACATGAGATAAATAATTATAATTATTAGCTATAGCTTTATTTTTATATTAATTCTAATTAGTCCGTGATAGAGCACGGGTTAATAGGCTAGTGTGGGTTAATTAGGCTGTCTTTCTTGGCTGTTTAGTAAGACCGCCAAGAAAATATTATATTCCTTGGCGGCTCTATTTGAGCCGTCAAGGTAATTCCGGTTTGGGGTAGTGCAAGGAGATTTTGCTAACTTTGATTCAAACAAAAATTTCACAATGCCTTGTCAGTTATTGTGGATAGATAAAGATATATGCATTGGCCAGACAACGTAACAGTACGTACTTGAAAGATGTCACTAGTAGATCGTCAATCATAGTCATATGGATAAATGTACAGTGACTAGCACTTATGGCACACGGGACGACACCTTAACTAAAATTTGGTTGAACGATGCATGTAAATTAATAATCTCATGCCACTTTATCTTTTCGGTACGTCTTGTACACAATCAATTAATTCCTCTTTTGACTCTTGTTTCTATATATTTCCAAAATTCTTATGTATGAATTGAATGTGTTGAGTTAATGATCAAATAATCATCCATCACACACACTACTGATGCGCAGTACAATTAAAGTGACATGCGTGACTATCGTGTAGTAAGTTTTGAATTAGTCTTATGCATGTATAAGCTGCTTCAATTGAATCACTAATCCAAATTGAATATAATTGTGGCTGGACACGTGATCGGGGAACAATATAGTGCAAGAAACATCTTTGTCAGCGCGTTGATACATACATTCACTCAATCACTAATCCGTTTGTCCAGCAAACTAATTGGATTCGTCAAAGCTTGGTGGCTGCTGAAAAAATGCCACTCGGTCTGTACATACAACTAACCTGGATAGAAATAAAATGTCCCCATCATCTCCTGCTGAAAAAATGGGAAGGTACGGTGCTGCTCTCTTTCTCTTCTGCCTGGATGATAGATGGACTATGGTGTCACAACATTATATTGTCCACCACCCATTCCAATTAATCCAGCCTCCAGCATATACAAATATCACAATTTCAGTTTGAAATCAGCAACACAAATGTTCCAGAATATATTATTAATGAATGAAAACGACAGATCTGATCTCTTGTCCAACAATAACAAATGTATGTATGTATGTATGTGACAAGGGTTCATTATGATGACAATGGTTGAGCGTGCCCATGCAATACCCAACTCGGGCACTCCCAGACATACTCACAACCTAAACTGCTTTGCTATCTTTAGCTTGGCAACACAGATCTTTAATTTGTATACAACCCAATTTCATCAATTCTTGTCCACAACATTCACATCAGCATTGAAACCTAAAGCTCCCTACCTCTTTTGATTTTGCTTTTTGCTTTTTGTGCTTTACAAGTCAGAACATTAAATCCAGAACACAGTACAAACAATTTCTCACTTCCAGTGCCTGTGGTAACTTCAGCGACTCTCTGGAGGAGGACAAGGGAAAACCTCTATGTGTAACAATTTGGTTAGCACAACTACACCAAATCCTGCAAAACTCCGAAATTTCCAAAGATCATACTCAGTTTGTTATCAATATTTCCAGCAACAAAAAGCATGGCTGAACTCCTAGATCGTTGAGCAACTTTAGAGGTACAACTATTCATCTTGATGTGAACTTCTTGCCAATGAAATTAGGGTGAAGCAAAGTTAAACTGTATGCCTGTCTTTCCCTTGTCATGGTCAAATTGTTTCAGGATGTGGCAGTAATTTACCTGGACAAGAGGAGAAACACTTGTTTAGAGCAAGTGAAAACAAAATAACGTACTTCATTCATAACTTCAGTGGTGCAGCTGTAGAATGTCAAGGGCAAACCTCTATGCGAAACAATCTGGTTGGCAGGACTACACCAAATCCGGCAGAACTCCTGAACGTTTGTAGGAAGTCGGTAAGGGGAAATTTCCGTAAATCACACTCAGTTAATTTACCAAGATTTCCAGCACAGACAAATGCATGGCCATGAATTCCTAGATCCCTGAGTGGCTTCAGAGGTATATCAAAGGAGAGGTCCGCAAATGCTGCCACTGCTATGTCACCACCAAGACCAATTAGCTCAGGACAACTGGAACTACCATTTTCAGAATTGTTGGGGTTACAGACCCTGAACTCCCTTGCTCCTAGTCCTCTTGTTTTGAATCCTAAGAGTGATGATGGTCCACCCAAGCGGCATACAAGGGACCTGTTACCTCCCAAGTAAAACCTTTCTGAAAGTGGTGACACAGATCCCGTGGAACCCCTTTCCAATGGATGGATGACTCCTGCTGCAACTCCGGCATTGAGAGCACCATTAAGCACACCCAGAGGCAAAGCCACTCGAAGATCAAATTCCTAACAGTGAACCATGAAAAGAATGAATATGTTTCATCTCAAATCAGTTCAGTTATTAATAAAGAAAAGTACTGATGTACAGTGCATTAGATTCTAGGAAATAGATGTGATGAAATCATTCTCATTGAAATTTGAACTAGATGTTTTTTGTGCAATGAGAAAGGGCTGGACAAAAGGTATCTACCATTTGGGTGCTTTAACAGAGCATAGAAATTTGGAAGTTTTTGGACCTTGGCCCGCGGTCAGACAACAAAATGTGTAT
Source organism: Panicum virgatum (assembly GCF_016808335.1). NCBI lineage: Eukaryota > Viridiplantae > Streptophyta > Magnoliopsida > Poales > Poaceae > Panicum > Panicum virgatum. The sequence continues at coordinate 683,357 of NC_053143.1, forward strand.
CTAAAGGGAGAAATGCAGACTGATCATAGTTTGCATTGTTTGTAATGGTCATGAAGTTGGCAAAGACGGAGGTACAAATACAATACAGATTATTGAAGAAAAAGGCAATAATAAGGGCGGTTCAGGATTCAATTAAAAAGTGTAGTGTGTAAACTCTAGTTTTCAGTCAAGGCAAAGGAAGTCAAGATATACCTGTCTAAGAAACCGTGAATATCTGCTCCCTGGTGCAAGACCTCCTACTTGAGAAGACGAGAGAAAAGCATATCCACGTGTAGGCCTTATGCTCGAGTCCCTTTGGTCAACCGTGTATGCATACTTAACAGAGGACAAAAGGCTATGTCCTAACTGTTCTTGTACAGAATTGGATGACATGCGTGCTGGATCAGTTAATTTTCGCCATGTCAAATTGTAAGAAAGGTTGTGGCTCATGGTGGAGAGCAAGCCAACAGAAACGCCCATCAGGTGTTCTTTGAGTGAGGACTTCAACCAGTCCTCGGACAGAAATGATATTCTAGCCACCAGCGGAGTTGGTATCGCTCCGATTCTAGGCATTTCCACTCCAGCACTTAGTTCTGTTGTCTTATCTAATTCAAGAGCACCTGCTGCATCCCAGGTCTCACAGTATCCAAATAGGTTCTTCAACTTCAGTGAACCTTCAAGTGAACACGATCGAGTCTGCAAAAATGTTTACATGGCAAAAAAAAAATGGTGGGAGTTGAGAAAGTGAATTTGGGAACCAATTGGGGTCATCCATCTGATATAGTGATACTAAATTATCAGCCATCATGGCATCCTACACCTACAGAGAAGGTTCTGCAGATTGATTATGCTAAGAGATGGAGAATCCATGAGACATATCCTGGCATGATTTTCGTTCAAGCTATTTTGTGGACCACGTATGAGTTTGGCATAGAGGGTTATAACAGAAGATGCAAAAGTCTTCTAATGCAGAATATTAGAAACACTGCAATTCTGTACTAGAAAATGCAGGGGACTAATTGATTTGCTCCAGAACCAGAGCAGTGCACAATGCACCTGAAGATAGCCCGATCCACCCCCAACTAAATGCAAGAAGTACATGTTCCATCTTTTTCCGAAACAAGTCAAACTAATGTAAACAGGTAGTACTACTCAATTGTCCTAGTAGCTCTTCCAATCATCCAAGACACTTTTTTGCTGGATGCGCACCTGGGTGTTGGCGAAGACGCCGAATCCAGCGGCAGCGCGGCCGCGGGCCTCTGCGACGTCAACAAGTACGACGACGGCGCTGCCGGGGATCCCTGACGGAGCCGCGTCGAGCGTGATGGAGACAGTATCGAAGGCGCCGAGGCGCCGGAGGCGGTCGCCGGCCGCGGCGGCGGCGCGCACGAGGTCTCGCACGGTGGCGGCGCGCGCGAGGTCCGGGCCCACCGCGGCCTCGACCGCGGCGCGGCGCGTGCGGGCGCAGCCCCGGATCGTGACCTGGTACACCCGGATCCGGACCTCATCCGCGGTGAGCCGCCGGAGCACGGCCTCGTGGCGCGCCTCCTCGGACGGGGACGCGGAGGGCTCGTCGTCGGCTTCGTCATCGAGGTCGTCGTCGTCCTCGTCCTGTTGGTGGGGGATGATGGAAGGAGGCGAGTGGGTGGTGTTGGATGCGGTGGCCATTGGACTATGTGTGGGACCGAAGCCGGCGACCAGAGGGGGTGAATGGAGCCGATCAAAATTTCTTCGAAATTCAAATCGTCGGTCTATATTCCAAAATCTCCCAAACCCTCAAGCGTTCTGACCAAATTTTGGTGTAGCTATTGAAAAGCTAAACCAACACAAAAGGCCTCGAACGAGCGAACGAACCTACGAAGCAAATCGGAAGCAAAACCGAAAAACTGCAGAACTGATCTGCCTGGACCAGTCTGACCGGTGCGCTATACCGGTCTGACCGGTGCGCTGGACCGGTCTGACCGGTCGTGCCTACCGGTCTGACCGGTGGCACCCAGAAAACCCCGAAAACTTGGATTCAAATGGGAAATCTCGATCAAACGACCACGAAAATCGATGAAACTTGGGGGATTGCTTCGCCCCTACAACGTGAACATATCCCCAAAAGATCTCGTCCCAAAGATCAACGAATCGTGAGAATTATGGGGGAGATAAAAAGGAATTGGGGTTTTCTCAAACACTCAAGAACTCGAATTCGAATACGCCAGTAATTCCAGAGAGTTTAGATCAGAGTTGGGAGCACGGGAATCACAGCAAAGAACTCGTAGCCTCCTCTCAATCAAGTGTGACAAAAACAAAATCGAAAATCCATTGCACAAGGCACAAAACTAGGGGATTGAATCAAATCAAAAGCCCAGATGGCACGAGGAGGATAGGGCCTCCTTTCCCAATCAAATCCCTTACAAGGTTTCAATAATCCATGGACAAAATCAACTCAAACGAGAGGAACAGAGGGAGGGAGACGCAGGGGCGGCGGCCTGGAGAAACAGAGAGTCCACGAACAGATTACAAAAGCCGCTGTTAACCTAACACAAGTGAAGGGGTATTTATACCCGCGGGACCGGTCAGACCGGTACGCTGGACCGGTCAGACCGGTTGGTTAGACCGGTCAGATCGGTGCCAGGGACCGGTCAGACCGGTTGGCCTGCAGCACCCCCTGTACACGATCTCATCCGACGGCCGAGGTTCTTTCTTCGAAACGAAGTCTTCTCCGCGATGCCGCCGTCTTGATGAAGATCCAGTCCGCGGTTTTGGAGGGTCCGCGAAACCCGGGTAGATGGCCGGTTTTGAGAAAACCGCCAAAACCTCACGCGCGGGAAGATTCCCGCCTCCACGCCGTGGCCCTAGATGCCGTTTCCGCCTCGGCCTTCTGACAGCCCTAGACGCCGTCGACGCCCGTCGCCTCCGTCAGTCCCGAGACCGACGCCCGTGCCTCCACGACTTGGCGTCTTCAACCGCCGTCCGCCTCCTTGGTTTTGTGGCGCAAACCAAGAAACCCGCCTTCCGTCGCCGCTTGCGCCCTCGATCCAGGAGTGGACGCCACAGCTGCCGCCCTGTCCGAGCTCCGGTCGTGGCTGCCCTTCACCGCCGTCCACCGCACGGTCCATCGGCCACAGCACCTCCACGGCAGCTCCCCGTCGACACTCGACGCCCGTGTACCTGCAATCCAAAGACCAAGCGCACGATCACACTGCACGGTTGACAATTCACTCATCACAAGCAGGATAGAGTACTCAACATTCCTCAATCTCCCCCTTGATGAGTGCGTTGTCAACACACCACAAACGAACCAAGAGAAGTGATAAAAAGAAGCAGAAGTGAAGAACTCAAGCAAGTGACAAAAAGCTCAGAAAGGCAGAAATAGTCACTTACTCAAGCAGAGATCGATCCCCTAAGACAAGGGCAACGGCTCGACGCAATCGATCAAAAGCCAAAATATGACTCCTCAAAGACAGAGGTAACGCTCAACGCAGTCATGCAAGAAGCAGAGGGAAAACGAGGAAACCAGGAGCCAAAACCAAGGCAGAAACTCCCCAAGCAAAGTTTTTCCCTCTCACAAGTGTAACTCTCCCAAAATAATGCACTCTCAAAGCCCTGTGCACAACAAGTTTTTCAAAAATCAAACAAGTCTCCCCCTTGTTCGATCACTTCTCTCAAAATTCTTCCCCTTGTTGGCACATGCACACATCAAGCCTTAAAAGACCTAACGCTCCCCCTGAAGCAAAAACTCCCCCTGAACAGATGCTATGCCATGAATGAAATGCAGGAGGTGTAAGTGAAAGCATTCAGGGATACAAGGATATGAGCAACATCTAGTCACAAGCATGTGTGCATCCATAAACAGGACCTGCAACTAGCTCAACAGGGTATATCAAATCAGTCTAGAGTTAGGCAAGTTCAGTTTAGGAGAAATAAAAGCATCACCCATGATCTAGTACTAGCAAGTAGGAAATGGAAAGCAGTGCTACTCAAACTCATACAGGTGAGCCAAAACAGCCAAAACAAGTTGCCAACATTCCTTTTTCAATCAACTTTATCTCAATCAATTCTTAATGCCAGGGGTTGAAAGCTTGTCATGCTTCACTTAGCAACGAGGCCAAGCCTATGCCAAAAGACAATCAGAAGCTTAAAGCACTCGTTTCAGTCATGCACAGCCTTGCCCGGGTTCTCACAAGTGCAAAGTGAGCCGTCCCGAAAGCTCGATCAGTGCGACAAGCAATCCCACCTAGATCTTTTCAATCCATTTCAAGAATAGTTCAAGCAATTTTATCAGATTTAGATCATTTCAAGTATGAATTGCTGAACGAAAAGCCACACTAGCTTAAATAAGATAGCAAAGCACATCAACACGCCCTAACATGCTAGTAGCCAAGACAGGGTGATCATGTTTTTAGATTTTCAAATCAAAATAGCTTAACTCAGATGATGTCATATACACAGTGGAGCAAACTATACATGATCAAGTTTATCAACTCACACTAGCAGGCACTAGAAGATCATAGCAATGTATTCAAGAATGCTAGTGCAAGTGAGACAATGCAAGATGTATACATGTACAATGCATATGTACAATGCAACTACCAAACCTAGAAAAACAAAGAGAAGCAAAACAAAGACCTACCAAGCTAACCAGACCAAAAGTCAGCGATCAAAAGGGGTAACACACCCCAAGCTCCCCTCGCAAGCGAGTAAAGGTGTCCTGCTCTAGCGGTTTGGTGAGGATATCTGCAGTTTGCCTCTCTGAAGGGACATGGATCAAGTCTATGTGTCCTCTCTCATGGTTGTCTCGCAGGAAATGGAATCGGATGTCTATGTGCTTGGTTCTGGAGTGTAGGACAGGGTTCTTTGCAATGCTAATGGCTGACATGTTGTCTACAAAGATGGGAACCCTACCGAAACTCAAGCCATAATCCTGCAAGGTTTGTTTCATCCAAAGTATCTGGGAGCAGCAGCTAGCAGCGGCAACATACTCAGCTTCTGTAGAAGAAAGCGCTACGCTAGCCTGCTTGCGAGAGGACCATGACACCAAAGATGTACCGAGAAATTGACAAGTGCCGGATGTCGACTTGCGATCCAACCGACACCCACCGAAATCGGCATCAGAAAAGCCCACCAAAACCAGAGAAGAATCCGCAGAATACCAAAGACCAAACTCAGGGGTGAATTTCAGATACCTGAAGATGCGTTTCACCACCTGCCTGTTTCAAACCGTAAAGAGCTTTCTGAAGTTTATAAACACGGTTTGGAAACTTGGGATTTTCAAAACCAGGGGGTTGCTTCACATAAACCTCTTCTTCGATAAAACCATTCAAGAAGGCAGATTTAACATCCATTTGGAAAACCTTAAAACCCTTGGAAGCAGCAAATGCAAGAAAGATTCGAATAGCCTCCAAACGAGCAACAGGAGCAAAGGTTTCCTCAAAATCAATACCCTCTTTTTGGCAAAACCCCTAGGCAACAAGACGAGCCTTGTTTCAAACAACCAAACCATCCTCACCCTGCTTGTTTTTGAAAACACACTTCGTTCCGATGGGATTACAAGCAGCTGGAGGCTCGACCAAAACCCAAACTTGGTTTCTTTCAAAATTTTCAAGTTCCTCATACATGGCATTGACCCAATTAGAATCAGAAAGAGCATGTCCAATATCTTTGAGCTCAAAAGAGGCAACAAACGCTGAATGAGCAAAGCCAGCGATACTCGTTACCTTGGACCTGGTGACTCGCTCGTTGAGATCACCTAGCATCTGTTGAGGTGGATGGCGACGCTGAATGTGTCGCGGTGCTTCCTGTGTCGAAGTCGCCTCCTCCTCAACCAAGGCTGGTGTCTCCTCAGAATCAGCTGGTCTAGCCTGAGTCACCTCCTCGAACAACCCCCGTGAAGTAGACGTAGTCGGATCGGGGCCGTCTTCATCGTCCGAGCTCGTAGCAGAGATAGCTGGGTCCACAGCACGTGTGGTAGCCTCAGCCTCGCCATCTGCAGCTTCTTCCTCCTCATCTTCAAAGATGGAGGTGCCGAGCTCATCATCTCCTGCAACTTCAAAGACAGAAGAATTGCACGGTGCAGTCTCGTCGAAAGTGACTTCACAAGTCTCTCTGACGATGTTAGTATCAATAATCAGCACACGGTACGCTCTAGAGTGAGAAGCATAACCGAGAAAAACACCGTCAGACGAGCGAGACTCAAACTTATCAAGATTTCCATCTTTCAGCACAAAGCACCGGCAACCGAAAACTCTGAGATGGTCAACACGGGGCTGGCGTCCAAACCGCAACTCATAAGAAGTCCTGTGCATGAAAGCACGCAAGAAAATGCGGTTGGACACGTAACAAGCGGTGTTAACCGCCTCAGCCCAGTATTTGCGAGGAGTCCTATGCTCATCGAGCATCGTCCTCGCCATCTCAACCAGCGTCCGATTCTTCCGCTCTACAACTCCATTCTGCTGTGGAGTGTAGGGAGAAGAATACTGGTGTTCAAGACCTTGATCACTGCAAAAGACATCAAAACAGGCATTTTTGAATTCTGTGCCATTGTCAGAGCGGATTGCTCGCATGGCCTGGGGTAGCTCGTTTTTCAATCTCAAGATCAAGTCTCGAACAAACTCGAAAGCCTCATCCTTGGTTCTCATGAAAAAGACCCAAGAATAGCGAGAGAAGTCGTCCACAATCACAAGCACGTACCACTTCCCACCAATAGACATCACCCTGGAAGGACCAACAGTGTCCATGTGTAGCAACTCTCCAGGGTGAGAAGTCATCACCTGATTAACAGGCGGATGAGAAGCGGCAATCATTTTCCCATGGCGACACGGATGGCAAACAAGGTTCTTCTCAAACTTTAGTTTGGGCAATCCTCGGATCAGGCCAAGTGAGCTCAATCTCGACAACAAATCGAAGCTCAAATGTCCTAGTCTCCTATGCCACTTCCACAAATCAAAAGAAGGACCAGCCATCAAGCAATGAGAAGGGCCAAAAGGAGTTCCAGAGAAGTCAACCAAGAAAACTCGATCGCGAGGTGTAATCCGGCAAACCAAATCTCCCCTGGAATCCAAAACACGCGAACAGCCCTCCTTGAAGCGAACCTCAAACCCCTCATCAAGAAGTTGCGAAACAGAGAGCAAATTAAAACCAAGATTCGAAACCAAAGCAACTTCTCTCAGGGTAAAGCGATCAGAAACCCGAACAGCGCCAAGTCCACATACCTTTCCTCTTCCATTATCCCCGAACACAATGTACTCCTTTGAGTGCATCGGGGTGAGGCTGGAGAACCATTTGTCATTTCCGGTCATGTGGCGCGAACAACCGGAGTCCATGATCCACCTGTTCTCCAAGCCTCCGACATGCACATCAGTAGTGAGACAAAGGGTGAGCAAATGTCTCAACACTGGGGTTAGCAAAGTGAGAAGCAAACCAGTGTCGAGCCATTTGCTCTACAGAAGGGTTAGCAAAACCAGACAAAGCGTATCCCTCGTCCCGTCTACCGCGTGACTGACGAACACCACCGCGAGGAAAGCGTGGAGCCTCAAAACCTCCTCCAAAGCCTCGGTCTCGTGGTCCACAGCCGTACTGAAAACGACCAGGAGCACGGCCGGCAAAGCGACCACCCGCTGGAGCACGGTAACCACCACCGTCTCCCTGACCTCCACCTACACGGCGTGCCCTAGCATCTCGCCTATCACCACGCCGAGAAGGACCATGCACCCGAGCAGAGTACATGTCCGCGTTCCGTCTCTCCTGCTCTCTCCTCACAGCCCGCTTCCTCCTGAAGCAAAACTCCTCCAGGTGACCTTCCCTGTCACAGAACTCGCAGTGGTACCTCACCTCACGCTTGGGAGGTGGAGGCATAGCCTGCGGACGGGGAGGAGCAGCCCTCTTCTTCTGGGCAACCTGGGCTGTGGCAGCAGGGAGCGTGTCGAGGGAGTTCCTCAGCTCATTGGGCTTTGGAACCCAAACCTGCTAATACGGAGGTGCTTTCGGTGGTTCTTTAAGCACACCATCCGTGGGGTTAACAAGCGAAGGCTGCGTGCTCGTGCTAGCAGTGTTTCCAGCAGCCTTGCCAATCTTACCGTACAACCTGTCAAAGTCTGACTTCGTGTACGTGTAACCGACCCCAAACCCATCACCACACTTGAACTGCTTGATCATCATGCCCAACTGCGGCTCACTGCTAGAGACCCAACTCAGAATCGCCCTAAGATAGGTATTCTCATTCTCCAAGTTGGCTTTCTCTACCGCAAGATTATCCAAATCAGAAATCAAACCAGGGCAAACAGAGCAGTCAATAGGTGGGCTAGACTCTATGACCTTAGTCTTTCCAAAAGACTTGATCAAAGCGGTCTTCTCCTCAAGCTCCAACCTAAGCGTGGGACAAAGGTTACAAGCACCAAGCAAAACTGGCCTAGACTTCATCTCCTCTAGCTCGCACACAACAGTAGCAAACTTAGACTGCAATGAAGTTAGATCAGACTTAAAGATAGGACACTCCTCGCATTCAAGCACATCGCTAACAATAGGAGCATCCTTAACCAGTTCTAGTTCATGCTTGGCCTTAGCGAGCTCATGAGACACGTCAGCAAGCGAAATCTTAGCAGCATCTAAGTCCGCGACGTTCTCATCATGCTTGGCACGGAGAGCAACAAGATCATTCATGTGAGATATGCAGCCAGCGCACTCATCCTCACTAGACTTCTCCCTAGCACAAGCCAGCTCAACCCTAAGCTTTCTACGCTCTCTAGCTGCTTCCTTAAGTAGCCTCTTCTGGTTGTCGAGAGCGGCGTACAACTCTCTAACCTCTGTATCAAGCAAGTCGATCGTGGAGTTTACCTCTGAATCGCTCTCGGATCCAGGAGAAGAGCCGGAGTGCGTCGGTGTAGCATGTCCACCCGAAGACGCACGAGCACCCTCGGCTTCGCCCGCCATGGTGCAGAAGCTCTTGCGCCGACCGGCCGCCAAGCAAAGGCCGATGAAGCCGGTGGCTTCCTTGTCCCGCTTCTTCTTCTTCTTGTCGTCGTCGTCGGAGGTCGGTGAAGAAGAGCGGTCGGTGTCGGAGCTCTTGTCGAGATCGCTGAGCTGCGCCAGGAAGGCCTTCTCCCGCTTCTTGGCCTTGTACTGGAAGCGCTTCTTGAGCGACTCCTTGTCGAAGCGTCCTCCCCGGTCACGACTGCGGTGCTTGTGGCGTCAACGCTCCTTGTTGGAGCCTCCCTCGTCGCGGTCACGGTGGCGGTAGTAGTCGAAGGAGTTGTTCTGGCCACCGCCGGACTTCTTGGGGCAATCGGCGATGAAGTGGTTTAGATCGCCGCAGTTGTAGCACCCGGGGTTCTTCTTCCTCTGCCTGTTGTGGTAGACGCGCTGGAACTTGCTGATGAGGAGGCACAAGTCGTCGTCGCCCAGCGTCTCCAGCTGCTCATCTGAAACAGAAGGCAAAGAGGCAAGAGAATAGCCAAGAGCAGAGTTAGAGTTAGAGCTCGATCCACCTGGGCCAGTCACAAGAGCGACGCTCTTGGAAGGAGGGGCACCATTGAGCTTGGCTCGTGTCTGGTTATCCACCTCCGTGGCCTTGAGCTTGCTGAAAAGCTCGTTCACGGTCAGAGTCTCATAGCCTGCAGACTCAATGATCGTGTTCACCTTGAGATCCCACACAGAGCGATCAAGTGCGTAAAGCAACTTGAGGGCCTTCTCGTGCTCTGTGTACTCAAGGGCATCAGCAGATCTGTTCGCATTGACCTTGTTCACAATCGACTGAAAACGACTGAACATCAGGTCAATGCTCTCACCCGGCTCCTGTGTGAAGTTCTCGTACTCACGCCGGTGAGTCTCGAATAATCTGGCCTTCACCTGAGGTGTACCCTCGTGGTAGTTCTCAAGGCACGTCCAAATCTTGTGGGCTTCCTGAAAACTCTGGACGCGTGAGAACTCCGCACGAGAAACGCCAGCGAACAAGGCATTGACAGCCTTGGCGTTAGCCTCGTGCTGGGTCACCTGAAGAGGCGTGGTCCGAACAGCCAGCACCTCATAAAGCTGGTTCTTGGTAATCTCCCAGACCTCGGCTCCCATGCTCTGCAAGAAGGCTCTCATGCGAACCTTCCAGTAGGCATAGTCCTCGCCGGAAAACACTGGGATCTTACCAAGACTCCCCATGGTCGCCGAGTGGTTTTCGAACCGGTTAAGGTACTGAAAACCTCAACCAAGCTCTGATACCAATTGTGGGACCGAAGCCGGCGACCAGAGGGGGGGTGAATGGGAGCCGATCAAAATTTCTTCGAAATTCAAATCGTCGGCCTATATCCCAAAATCTCCCAAACCCTCAAGCGTTCTGACCAAGTTTTGGTGTAGCTATTGAAAAGCTAAACCAACACAAAAGGTCTCGAACGAGCGAACGAACCTACGAAGCAAATCGGAAGCAAAACCGAAAAACTGCAGAACTGGTCTGCCTGGACCGGTCTGACCGGTGCGCTATACCGGTCTGACCGGTGCGCTGGACCGGTCTGACCGGTCGTGCCTACCGGTCTGACCGGTGGCACCCAGAAAACCCCGAAAACTTGGATTCAAACGGGAAATCTCGATCAAACGACCACGAAAATCGATGAAACTTGGGGGATTGCTTCGCCCCTACCCCGTGAACATATCCCCAAAAGATCTCGTCCCAAAGATCAACGAATCGTGAGAATTATGGGGGAGATAAAAAGGAATTGGGGTTTTCTCAAACACTCAAGAACTCGAATTCGAATATGCCAGTGATTCCAGAGAGTTTAGATCAGAGTTGGGAGCACGGGAATCACAGCAAAGAACTCGTAGCCTCCTCTCAATCAAGTGTGCCAAAAACAAAATCGAAAATCCATTGCACAAGGCACAAAACCAGGGGATTGAATCAAATCAAAAGCCCAGAGGGCACGAGGAGGATAGGGCCTTCTTTCCCAATCAAATCCCTTACAAGGTTTCAATAATCCATGGACAAAATCAACTCAAACGAGAGGAACAGAGGGAGGGAGACGCAGGGGCGGCGGCCTGGAGAAACAGAGAGTCCACGAACAGATTACAAAAGCCGTTGTTAACCTAACACAAGTGAAGGGGTATTTATACCCGCGGGACCGGTCAGACCGGTACGCTGGACCGGTGTAACGACCCGGCCCGGGATAACGGCTAAGATCTACTCTTCAAGTTGAGTAAACCATACCTACTAATTAATCCTCTTGCGCTTTCGTCCTCGCTTCGCGCAAAAAGGATTGATCCGGAATTAATTAGCTTCCCGCGACCGCCTATTTAAGCTGGTCTGCTCCTTCCTCCGATTCCAGTATGGGATTATCCCGCCCAGCACTGTTCAACTCGGCCCACTGGCCCACTTAAGGCTGGGATGTCACAACCGGTCAGACCGGTTGGTTAGACCGGTGCCAGGGACCGGTCAGACCGGTTGGCCTGCAGCACCCCCTGTACACGATCTCATCCGACGGCCGAGATTCTTTCTTCGAAACGAAGTCTTCTCCGCGATGCCGCCGTCTTGATGAAGATCCAGTCCGCGGTTTTGGAGGGTCCGCGAAACCCGGGTACATGGCCGGTTTTGAGAAAACCGCCAAAACCTCACGCGCGGGAAGATTCCCGCCTCCACGCCGTGGCCCTAGACGCCGTTCCCGCCTCGGCCTTCTGACAGCCCTAGACGCCGCCCGACGCCCGTCACCTCCTCGCCCGCAGTGAGGCCCTAGACGCCGTCGGCGCCCGTCGCCTCCGTCAGTCCCGAGACCGACACCCGTGCCTCCACGACTTGGCGTCTTCAACCGCCGTCCGCCTCCTTGGTTTTGTGGCGCAAACCAAGAAATCCGCCTTCCGTCGCTGCTTGCGCCCTCGATCCAGGAGTGGACGCCACAGCTGCCGCCCGGTCCGAGCTCCGGTCCCGGCTGCCCTTCGCCGCCGTCCACCGCACGGTCCATCGGCCACAGCACCTCCACGGCAGCTCCCCGTCGACACTCGACGCCCGTGTACCTGCAATCCAAAGACCAAGCGCAGGATCACACCGCACGGTTGACAATTCACTCATCACAAGCAGGATAGAGTACTCAACATTCCTCACTATGGGAGTGTAGAGCTGGGACTTGCTTAATGCTTTCTGACGAATGAATGAAATGGATCAACCAACGCCTTTCCAAACACCGGGTAACGTTTGCTGCAGAACAAAGGCCCAAAACAAGACTTGCAAATGGTGAAAGTATCTGTGACGGGGAAAAGAAGGAATCTCAGCTTAGATGAGATTTAATTTGTGATATATTTTACTTGGTTTGCATGGTACACCTGCAAACTTGATAGCAATAGATATCTGATAGATGCAGAGAAACCATGTATGGAACAACAAATGCCATTTCTTGTTCTCCACTTGTACAAATTTGCAGAATCACCGTGATCAGCAGCTAAAGTTATACTACATAGTATACAGCAAAAGGAACTGATTGATGACACAAAGAACGAAAGCAAAGAGGCAATTCAGTATAGTACTAGTTATCATGCATGTCGTGCCCGTTTGGTTGTGAATTTCACCCGGACTCCACCGTGGTGGAGGCAATCTCAAGCTCGGCCCACCATAGCGGGTTGTCTCTCGGGGTCGCCTGCTCCGGCGACACGGCGGTGGCGCCTCTCATGAGCCTGGCAACCTCAGCCATGGCCGGTCTCTTGTCCTTGTCAGAGTGGATGCACAGCCTCACAACGTCACACAGCACCGCCAGATCCTTGTCACGCACGGACGACCTCAGCATCGGATCAGCCATGCCATTCAGCGGCCTTTTGCCGTCCAGGTAGCTGGACGCCCACAGCACGAGCAGGCCGTGATCCTCGGACAAGGGCAGCCGACCGGAGATCACCTCCAGCAGCAGGATGCCAAACCTGTACACGATGCTCTCTTCATCTCCTAGCGCTGCAACTTTCCACAACTCCATGTCCGAGATCTTGGCCGCGCAGTCCTCGGTGAGGTAGATGGATGAGGAGCTCAGGGCTGCTGGCATCACAGGTGGGTCCAGCTGGCTCATGTGCTCCAAGCAGTATGCTACTCCCATGATGATGCGCAGCCGTGTAGGCCAGTCCAAATCTTCTGCTTCTCGAACTACAAAACATGGTAACAAATTATTCAGCGAACAATCAATCATTCTAGTCAACTTGCATGTCTGTTATCACCATTGCTTTTGTCTGCTATTCAGCAAAAAGTAAAAACGTTATTTTTTTTTTTGCAAGCGTAAGATACAGAGATGGAGATGGATCACTCACTATGCAAGTGCTCAAAGAGGGAACCACACGGAGCATACTCGAAGACCATCATTCTTGTGAATGGCTCGTCGCATGTGCAGTAACCAAGTAGGTTCACCAAGTTCTTATGGTTCACTTTGGACAACATAGAGATCTGAAACAAGAGCGATCGCTAAGCTGATATATAGCAGTAGTATAAGCATACATTGGACGAGTAACATTCTAGCTAGTTCTGCCCATTGCATGTTACCTTGTTCTTAAATTGCTCCTCAGAGCTATCTGACCAATCTTTGGCAGAGTCAACTGAAGTGGAGACTACCGCTATTTCAACTCCACTTGACAGAGTTCCTTTATACACTATGCATTCGGATGAAGAGCCGATCACATTGATGAAGTTCTCACATGCTGTCTGAAGCTCTGTCCTTCCAAGAGAAGGAACACCTGTCCACAAGGTACAGAAAATTTAACAACTTAGGTTATGTCTAGGAAAAAAAGTTGGTAGTATTTTCTATCCTGAAAACTCAAATTATAGGAAATTTTGATGCAATGTGCTCTTCCCATAACCTGCCACGAAGGCTTTCCTGAGCGGTCCACTGAGCCCAGTAGACCAAGGCATGACAGTATTATCCTTCTTTCGACGAGAAAAGAGTAGATACATGGCGGTTGCAGATGCAACCACAAAGAGAACTGCTCCACTGATGGCTAATGTGTGGATGGCCCAGTGGGGTATCGTCCTTCTTTCAGATCCATTTCCATTAGACTTGGGTGATTCTGCAACTTGGTGATCCCATTGATGTAGGAGCCGTCTCTGGATGACACTCCTACCTTTTCTGTTCAACATCATGGATGGACATGAGCTAAACAAATAAACTTGGCCACGTTGTAATCAAAGGGATTTAATGTTTCTTATCTAAATATTTATTCATAGCAGTTTTAAAGGCGTTATTTTCCTACAGGAGAAGGACTTCATTCCTTGAGGCAAAAGCTCCTGTTGCTAGTTACCTGGTTCTCCATGTATTGGTCAAAAAATTAGGCGTAGATTGTTCTCCTTTTCTCTCGGTTAATATAGAGTTTTTCTGATGCTGTTTTCCCTTAAATAAGAATTAATTCCTTGAATCCTATCATCAACAGCAATTTTTAGCCTTTTATTTTACCGGCTGTACTAATAGGAATAGTCCTATTGTCAACGGTAACTAGTTACTAAAAAAATGAATTCTGAATGTACTAAGAACTGGGATTATGAGAAGAAAACTGATGATGGAACAAAAACATGACTTACAAGGTCACCGCCTTGCCTTCGTCTGAGCAACTCAGTCCCCGGTTTGAGGAAGATCCAGCTGGTGTATCTGCTCCAGATCTGAAAAGAGTTTTCCCTGAAATAATATAATAGCAATAGAAATGTTTAGAGAGGAATCCATTTGAAGCTAGCAACCACCATGAAGGTATGAATGTTGTTGTGGCACACCTTGTTGATTGATGGAAGCACATGAGCCAAGTGTGTGAGACACAAGCAAGGAGAAGAATAGCAAATAGGCCGCAGCTTTGATCTTCTCCATTTCTGTGGCCAAGTCCAAGATCAGAGCTCTGATCTCTTCTCTCTAGTCTACTGCGTGCAGGATGTTAAAAGGAGAGTAAAACAAGGGAACCAAGTAAAAGAGGGGCGCCACCACCACCACCATAGATTCGAATCGAATCGAATATTTACCTGTGAAGAGTGGGGATTGACTGACTGACTGACGGACGGACGGACGGACTTGTGCAAGCAAGCAAGCAAAGCTAGCTAGATGTCGGAAAGCTCACCACATCCATCTTTTGTGGTAGCTGTGGAAGGGGCCGTTGGATTGGATTGGATTGCGTAGCACCTCAAGAAACGAATCGAGTTGCCATGATGGAATAATCTCCATTTGTGATTTGTCCGTCCCCTCCCCTGCAAGATACGTACGTATCATAAAGCTAAGGGCGTGCTTGGTCAATTCCTAGGATGAAAAAGGGATAGCAGATGTGGAACTTGTGAGAACGAGACAGAGAAGTAGGGGAGGATCTTGGAAGTGCGGCTGTATGTTCAAGTAAAGAATCCACACCACACTCGGAAGATAGATTGGACTTAAGAGTCATCAGAGTTAGAACAGGCACACAAGGATGGACTCACACAAGTCAAACTCCGAGCAAGCAGCAAAGAAACACTGAGGACAGAGCAAGCAAGCGAGCAGCCGATCGATGTCCGGGATCAGGGCAGGAGGCAACAGCTACAGCCAATGCTTATTGGGAATCATAGCATAGGGAGGCGGAGTACCTGTTCCCTGTAAAGAAAGGCTTGAAGCAACTGCAGGATGCAGAACCAATATTCAAGTACAATTTGGTGGACTGGACTTGAAGCCTGTCTGTCCGGCAGGCCGTCCGCCCGTCCGTCGTTTGTGGCCACCGAGAGCCATGCCAGGTCTAGTTGCACATGCCATGCCCTACTAAGCCATCTTGCTTGGGCGCTTGGCTGCTGATCGATGATTGCCCAACTCGATGATGCATGGAACCTTCCTTCCTTCCTTTATTTTCTTTTCTCTTCTGATGAGAGTTTTTTTTTCTGTTTCATTACTAGTTAATTTCATGTCAGAGAAATCATTTGTACTTTGTGGACTTATTCATGTGGGGTAGAGTACGAGTCGCCATCAAGAGAGCCATTTTTCCTCTATACGTATGCATGGACCCGGCCGTCCGCTTGCAGTTTCGTGCCAATTTAGCATCACCCTACACGCATGTTGAGTCACTTGTCACTAGCGTTGCAACTTGCAAGTTATATATATTTGGAGTTATTAGGTCGACCAAAAAATTGATAAAATAAATTAGAATGTAATTCTGCGTAAATAACTTGGACGGAGAAATGAATTAGAGTGGCATGCCATCGTAATTAATTAGCTATCCAGAAATACTATTGGGTACCATACATATGGCCAAATAACTTATTTGTACTAGTCAATAGTCAATATGTACCATACATATGGCCAAATAACTTATTTGTACTAGCCAATAGTCAATATGTACCAGTACCATACATATGGCCAAGTCCAAACTCGAACACACACACACACACACAGCATGAATTTCTTAGTTTTATTCTTGTGCAAGAAATTGTTTTACCCAATTTGACGTGTGCATTTGAATTTCTTTATAAGAAAGAATAGTTGGTGTGCCTGCACTTGAGTTTTCTTAGTTTTATTCTTGTAAAAAAAAGTTGTCCTAGTCGTGACTTCTTCTATGGTATTGTGACACATAGATGAATCCGTCCACCTTAGAATTGGGCTAGTCATGAACGATAGGTACCTATCCAACTAGTATGTGATTTATAATACATTATCTGTTTTTAGTCAAATGACATTTAAAGAAGTTTCTCACACATATACCTACTGTACTTACGTATATATAGTTTTTCCAATATACGTGCATATGCACTAGTCGAAATATTAAGTTACAAGAAAACTTCATGTGGTGTACCTTTCATGATGTGTCAGCCATAAATCATATATTAAAAAAAAGGACGTGTAGCACATTGGATATCATATGATATGATGTTAGAACGAAGAATATGCAAAATTAAATTCGACATGGTCATGTGATGTGCGTCGCACATGCATGTTCCCAAGCAAACTGGGCATTACAAAAACGTTAATTAAAATAGGATATAAATACAAATCAAAACTGGGTGTTTGGTCTAGTGGTATGATTCTCGCTTCGGGTGCGAGAGGTCGCGAGTTCGATTCTCGCAACACCCCTCTTTTTTTGTGTTTTTACATTCTTGTCTCTCTCTTGCTTTCGAATTCGATTATGCTTCTGCCGCATGTCTGTAGTTTTTATTTTTACATAAATTCGTTCAGGTATACCGTTTGTTGTATTGGACATACTGATATTTAGTTTCACGTTTTTTCAGAAAAAAAAGATATTAGTTCACGTTCCTTGTTCGTGGCATGGAAGGCCGGCATTTGCATGTTGCAACGATTCCGTGGGGTTCGATGTTGCAAAACTAAAACTACAATTTCCAATTTCTGTTTAAAAGGCAGTTACGTTAAAAGGCGCACACGATGATGCCGCGCGCACACATAGATTACACTCCCAGAAAAACAGATCCCGGCGATGGCAAATATTTACCGACCACAGTACCATGCATTAACTATCACGATGTTATGCTTTAAAATTTCATAACGGTGACACCAATCTCCGTGAGAAATCTCAACCAACTCTACCCTGATGGCAAGCACGGGAATCAGCAGTATGTGGCTTAAAAGTCACTCATGCAACAACTTGTAACACTGACCCTTCTGGCAAATATCGCACAGGATCATGTAAACTCTTCAACGGAAGTAAATGGACACAAGAGGAATGTCCACATCATTGTCATCGTCATCCTCACAGGCCACCACGACATCCAGATGGCGGCGATAAGAGGGCACCTCCACCTTGGCCACCTCCCTTGCCACATCCACGACCTTCTTGTCCAGCCGCTCCTTGTGCCTGGGGAACATGGAGTTGTACAGCAGTGAGGTGCCCCAGGATATGCTGTAAGCATTCAAACCCTTCTCCTTGAGCCACTCTAGGAGCTCCCTTAGCGTGATGTTGCCAGTTATGGTCCAGCGGTCCCACACGGTCCAGGACATGTCCTGGTGCTTGATGGTCTTGGGTGGCACAGGCTCCGCCACGGAGAAGAGGGGGATTGCGAGGTTTGCAAATGTGTTCCGGTAGTCTTCAACCTTGTGACCCCCAGCGAGGACTTTGTAAAGCTCCAGGCAGACAAGGCCGGTGGCCATTGCGGTCGAGGTGGCAATGGCTGGGATGATCCTTCCAGCTATGAACTTTGCCTTCAGCTTGTCAACTTCAGGGATGCTGTAGTTCCGTGCCCGCATGTTAGCAAAGCCAGCTATCAAGTCCATATGGAAATTGGTGTCATCATCCTGCATATAAAAGAATTAGCTCAGCATTCTCAATCTCAAGACAATTCACTGATTTCTAAATATGTAGCATGAGTGTTAATTCTAGAGACATGTTCTCGTGAGTGAGTGTTAATTCTAGAGACATGTTCTCGTGATCAATTGGACACACTGACCTTCTCAAACTGTATTGGGTTCATGTGGAATCCTGGTGGCAATGTTTTGGAAATTGCTTCCAACTTTGCAATAAGCTCTTCAATGACGGCAGCATCATCAACAGATGCAGAGGATAGGCTAGTAGCCTTTTCATCTGTCTCTATTTTAACCCCCTGTTTTGGTTGGAAATCAGGTACGATGACCTTGTCAACAGCTTCAGCCAGTTTTTTTGGGTTTTTGGCCCAATCAGGTATGGGTATTCCAAATGTCTCCGCCCTTAATATCGAGGCAGCCAACAGAAAGTTGAGGTGGCTTGGGTCAGCAGATGAGAACTCCAGAGGTCGCGGGAACCGCTTAGGAGCAGACCAGAAAGGAGCACCAGAGCTTGTCATTGCGTCTTCAGGGAAGGTAAACGTCAGCTGCTTCACACGGTTGGCGAAATAGTCCTCAAACCTAAAATAAGCCATCAACAGAAAACAGAGCAAGAAACATTAGATCTATAATTCAACAGGAGCACTGTGAAATAGAAGCCAGATGGCATAATAAAACACTTTTGACGTCGTATTCCCCACATTTAAGAACTTGCATGCTCATTGTAATACAACGTATAAACGTGAAACTAAGCTGGTGTATGAAGCTCCAAAATGGACCATAACAAATTGTGCAAAAGAGACAAACTTACTTAAGCCGAGCCCAGGTAATACAATCTTGGAATGTCTCACACTTGTCTCTGTCAAGGCATTCAATAACTCGCTCAAGTTGATCCCTAGCCTGTGCATCACCAGCAGTTCTCGCAGCAGTGGCATATCCACTAGGATTTGACAGGAACGCGTTTACTTCAGTGGGAGTCTTCTCTAGTAGACCCTCAAACTCAGACCTTGCCCACGTTAGGCAGTGATCAATATTATGAGGAAATGAATGTACAGTGCACATAGGCGCCTGCTTTTCAGGTGGATCTCTGGATGCCCCATAGTTTTCTGTTAGGTGAGGAATGACCATCTGCGTGTTGCACTTAGCACCCAGAGTCCCAGATTCAAGAAGTGGCTTCTGGAAATACACACACCTGGAGTCAATGTACATTCTTGCAGTCACATTGTCCAAGGCATTGACAACAGCATCCAAGCTCTCCCAAAAGGCATCATTAAACACATTTTCAGTCTCAGGACTTGCCCTGTTCTGAAGGGCCTCAACATGAAGCTTAGGATTAATTGCCATAGCAGCAGTAGCAGCAACTGTGGACTTGGGCTGCCCAATGTTCCAGTCACGGAAGAGGAACTGGCGACTGAGATTGCTCTTTTCTATAACATCATCATCTGTCACAGTCAGCTTCCCATTCTCACTGCAAGAAATGCCCATTAATGCAAGGTTCTTCAAAAATTCACATCCAAGAGCCCCAGAACCAACCATGAATATTTTTGACTGCTCCAGTTTCTTTTGAAGCTTAGCCCCAAATACACTAATTTGTGCATCGTATCTACTGTTCTCCGGCTTCAAATCACTGGCCTCCAACGGTTCAACTGGCAGTGATTCAACAGAATCGAAGTAGAAGAACTGCAAAATCAAGAAAGTACATTAACATTACAAATTTTCTGCAAACATATATTCTCGCTGATCAAAATATTTGACATTTTTTACTTATAATAGTCACCAAGTTGTGATTTTGGCAACTATTTTCTACTAGAGTAATCTAATAAACTTATGTATTACGAAAGTTAAGGCAGTCTAAATATGACATTCATGTTCCAAACTAAATATGTTAAGTTGTCGAAAAGTTTCAAATGTTTCGCATGATCTTGTATAAAATGTCAAGCATTTGTGCTAGAAGCGAGTAGAATATTATATTCAAGAAAGCACCAGCAGATTCTAACCTGGTAAAGTGGGTGGAATTTCCCTGAGCATGCTTTAACAACTTCCTGACCTACAATACCACCAAACATTGCAGCCATAGGATTCAAAACAGCCCTGGAACCACTTGCGAAATGCTGCAGGAGCTTTTTATCAGTTTCTTCAACCTTACTTTCACCAAGACTTTCATTAATACTAATAGCAAAATCTATAAGCTTTTGTGCATCGTCAGCTGAACCAGCAATTGGGAATCGCAGCAACTCAGTCCTAAACTTGTCCAGAGCTTGGAAGGCCAAATGCAAAAGAGGTGGGCGGTCAAACTTGGAGAAATCACTCATGAGAAATTCTCCTGGCTCCTTGATTGCCTCCTTCAAGGTTTTGAACTTAAGAACCTTGGGTGGCTTCACTTGTGTGACAATACCACCTCTAATGTAAGTGCCATATGAGGTGGTGTCTTCTTCTAGAGTAAAAGAATAAGGCCTAGCACTCTTAATCTTTCTTGGTTTTCCATCATTGAGCTCAGTCATTCCATGCACTTCAGAGAAAATAACTAGATCGCCATCCTGGAACTCCAGACGCTCATCATCCACACAAGAAACAAGTGCTGGGTTGTCATTGCTGATTGATGCCACAATTCCTGTATGCGGCTCCTCACCATCAACATCCAAAACAGTAAACTCAGGACCAAAGTCACAGAAAACACTGCCGAAAAGACCACGAACTTCCGACTTAATGAAAGCAATTGGTGGCTGATGGCTATGACAGTAATCATCAAACTCAACTGCTTTTTCTATGCTGATATCAGTAAAAACCACAGCCTGTAAGTTGGTCAGGAAGCTATCAGCTTGAGTCTTTGAGAATACAGAGCAGACAAATATTACTAAGTCTAAATCAAAAGGCATATATAATATATTCCATAGAGCACCATAAAATAAATCAACTAGGTTTACGAGTAAAGGCCGGTTTGGGAGAGATCCAGCTCCAAAATTTATCACATTATGGAGCTTATAGGCTCAAATAAAGTGGTTTAAGCATTTATTTTAGTCTAATCTAAAATACCATGTAGATGAGCCACCATGTAAATAATTCATAGAACTAGAGATGCCCAGATCCACTGGAGCTCTCCCAAACATACTTAAGTCATCAACATACTTAAGTCATCATGCAAAAATAGTTGCCATCACTTGAAATAGGAACATGGCTCTGAAACTCTTCGCGACAACTCTTTGAGACAATGCTGGCATATGGCAGAATATATATGCAACAAAAGATGCACTAAACTGATAATGTGTGTCAACAGAACAGATGCTGATAAACCATTTTGTAGTTTTCTATATGACTTTTCTACTGTGTAGTTGTGGTATGATACAATTGGGCCGTTTGACTCTATTTTTACAACGCATGTTAGACATGCCACTGTTTTTCTAAGTTGTATTCTGAACATAAATTTCTCTTTCAACATATTGTAGTTACAGTATTATAACCATAAGAATTTGTACTTTTGTATCACTGAACTAAAATATTTATCCTGATTGTTGATCAAGTTACAAAATCGAAACATGTCTTTTACAATACACATATATGCGCACAACAGCTCATTTCATGCTTGTGTACCTGAAAGTTAGAAAGCTGCTCCTTGGTCAAATCACCAGTTATGGTAGAGATGATAACAGCATTGTTAAGCTCTTGAAGCTTTGGAACACATGCTTGAGCACGGTTTTGACCAACATCCTTCTCGGAGAGGAAGAAGTTGCTTGATAAGTCCCATAGGTCAACTTTGCCATCATCATGCAAGGTTACGGACTTGACACCCGCAAGGACAAGGTTCTTTGCTGCAATGATCAAGTGGCATTAAGAAAGTAGTGTATCAAAAATAGAAAGAACAAAAGATAACCCAAAGGCCTTATAAAATTTAGCAATCTGAATTCTCAAAACAACTTCAAAAACTCTAAATCTAAACAAGATAAATTGCAAACATATTTTGCTTTAACATCTGAAGCTCCCAAATTGGTACTGTGACTACCAGCATTGCACCATAAATTCAAAAATCAGTCACGTAACACATCAGATCTAATAACTGACCAGCGACAATCACGTCAGTGCAGCTTCAGGATGGCAATAAGAAATGTTTGTCAAAGCTAATGGTTAGCTTAAAGCACATGTGCACTGCAGAAAGCTTTGAAATAATAAGATACTTATAGATACCAACATTCTGAAAGTTAGGGGTGACCCTGCGCTGACACATATTCAGTGAACAAGGATAAAGATTGCAGCTCAAGTAACTGATGTGCATCATGCCATTATATTCATGCCTAATGACGTAAAGCATTAGTACAAGAAAAAATAGGGGAAATAAATTATACATTTATGGGTTGAAGATCGAACACGTCCATTAGGGTTCTCTTGTAGTTGAATCGAAATTTTTTAAGACAAGTATCCCTCCTATTGAAGCTTACTGTTTCTGCAAGTTGCTATTGAAGTATCTAAACAATCGTGGGAATAAATCAGTAAGATTCTTGAGGTATGTCCTGTTGGAGATGATCTAAGTGATGTGAAGTGAGGCAGTTACTAGGTATATGAAATCATAAAGCACATCAGCAGGTGGTAGTAACTAACTAGGGACTGAAAGTATAAAAAAAGATATACATGTTAAAGGATCAAGATTTGGATGGTAAGCACAACATTAATAGTCTGATTTGCAAGATCAGATTGGGCAAGGTGTAAAAAAAGGTGACCAGCCCGCCCTATCAGTTTATTACTGTGCATCTATGTAATCTATATAAGCTCGAAATTTTTAAAGAGCAGGAGGAGTAATATATATAATAAATAAATAAGGTTAATCTGGCAGGGCATACCAATCTCAGCGCCGAGTCCCTGTAGTCCAGAGACGAGGACGTTGGAGCCGAAGAGTCGCTTCATGGTCTCGCGTCCGTAGACGGCGAGCTGGCGGCTGTGGAGGTCCTCATCGATCTCGGGCGCCCTGGCGGCCATGGGGTCGTCCTGGGCGGGTGCGGGGGCGGCGGGTCGGGGGGCCTTGTTGTGCAAGTCCTGGACCTCGCCGGCGTCGACCCCCCGCTTCCGGGGAAGCATATAGAGTAGGAGGCCGGCGAGGAGCCCGAGTACGGCGGCGGCCGCGAGGGCTTGGGGCGGGAAGGGGAGGCGCGTCAGATCCAGGTCGGGCGGGAACCTGCAGGGATCGGATCGGGCGGGGGCGAGGGTCTACTCGGTCGGGGTGGGGGTGGGGGTGGGGGTGGGGGGAGGAGATCTCAATCTCTCTATCTCACCTTGTTGGATTCGATGCCGGACGCCGCCCTGCTTCTTCACCTCTAGGGTTTTGACAGGGGAAGCGAGGCGAGAGCAGGGTTCACGTATCCGACCGGTGACCGGTAACCGCCGGCCTCCGGTTCCGGTATACCGGTCCGGTTTGGCCGGTTACCGGTCGGAACCGGTGGAATTCAAATTTGAATTCAAACTTCCCCGTTCAACCGGTTCCGATCGGTATGCCGGTCGGTTAGACCGGTATACCGGCCGGTTTGGCCGGTATACCGGCCGGTTTGGATGGTAACCGGCCGGTTTGACTGGTACAGGTCAAATTCAAATTTTTTTCTTTTTTTTTAAATTCAAATGCCCACAAAGTATACTAAATAAATGTTTGTACAACATATTTTAGTCTAAATGAACCCTCCAACTCTTTTTTATACTACTTTTACATTGTATTTGTATACTTTCGTATGCACGTTTTTTTTATTTAACTTATAAATTCCGCAAACCATACTAAATGAACGAATTTTTGAGAAAATTTGACACCATTAGATTCATCACACCTTGAAATATTTTTAGGAATTTTTTGAGAATTTTTCATTTTTTTGAATTCAAATTCAAAATTTGAATTTGGACCGGTTGGGAACCGGTCGGAACCGGAACCGGTCCGGACCGGTTTGACCGGTTACCGGTCAAACCGGACCGGTTCCCACCGGTAAGGTTAACCATGGGCGAGAGACAATTTCTTTCTAGGAGGAGGGCTCAATTGTAAAAGTTTGGTAGTAGCTCTAGCTCCTCGTGGCATGGACAGGGACCCACCTGTCAGTGTCGCGGCAAGATGTGCTTTCCTTGCAGGAGGCGGCGCCCAGGCCCAGCTCAGAAAAGGAGAGGCTGCAAAGTGGGCCTCTATCTCACCACTACAATTTCATTCCTTCCTTGAGGCCTCTTCCTCCAGCAGCTTTTGATCGAAGTACCACAACCCAGCACTCAAACCGTATGCATATCAAGAAGGGACTACTCTATACGAGTGGTAGATGAAAAGCAAGCAAATGTTAGGAGTCACCAGTCAAATCATCACACAAGGCGGAACAATTTTTTCGGAATAAAATTTTTTTATTGCCAGAACAATTAGAAAATTATTCCGCAACAAAAAATTTTTGTTCTGAGACAAATCTAACCGAATTTACACATGTGAGCCGGTTTAGGCTCAAAACACTAAATCTGGAGGGAGAGGGCGCTCTATGTGACAAGTCTGACCCGTGACCCCGAGCAGCGCCCGATGAAAAACCACCGATAGACATACTAACTAATTGTGCCCCTTGCCCACTCTCCTCAACTGGGCAACATACTCGGAGAAAATTACACAAGTGCCAAGTGTGAAGTACAGAAAAAACCCATTGTCCAGCATGATTTGTTCCTCACTGAACAGCAACGGCTAGGACTAGGACACAATGCTAAGGGACCCAAATGCCAGGCTTGTGCGGATCCATTCCAAGCTTACGGTTGTTGTCTCTGGACGGCCCGGCCCGGCCCACCCATTCAACTGCAGCCGGCTCGGCCCAGCAAAGGCAAACATCCCCTGGGCCCTGGCCATCTCCCTCCGCTCCGGCGACGACGATGACCATCCTTCCAAAATCCAAATCCCCACCAAACAAAGCAAAGCAAAGCAAAGCAAAATGGCGGACGAGTACGATGCCCTCTCCCTCTTCGCCTCTCGCCTCCTCTCCCACCCCTCCACCACCTTCGGGGACGGGGACGGGGACCACCTCCTCCGCCTGCTCCAGGCCGCGCTCTCCGCTGGCCCCGACGTCCCCGCTCTGCTACAAACGCGCTCCGCCGCCCGCCGCCTGCTTCAGGACCGCGCCAAGGAGGCATTCGCCTTCGCCGCCGCGCAGGCTCCTCCCCTCCACCATGCCAGGATCCTTAACTCAACTCCCAACACTGCTAATCCTTAACTCTATTATCATGCATCTGCACTCACAGAGCTGCCTTGCCATGAGATATGAGGCTCTGCTTCTGCGAGACGCTAAATTCTCTGACAGCCACCATCTCAAAGTGTCACGCGAGGAGTGGTTAACTTTCGCAAAGGATGCTCTTCACAACGGCTTCTACACCATTGCTTCCAAGGTACTTCAATTCCCCATTACAGTCCTCTTTGATAGATATTTGCCAGTTAAGGCGATAAGGCCCAGTAATGTCTCAGCTCAGTAACTATCCAAGTAACTCTATCAGCAAATAGTAATACCATATTTATGTTTTCGCTAATCGGTATGCCAGTTCCCCCGGGCACCAACCAATTTATATTATTCAAATGGACAAGCATCATCTCTTACTACAATGTCTGAAGAAAGTGTCCCTGTACGCTGACACTGGCCTGCCTGCATTGTAACTTTTTCAGGCATTTGCACATGCTACTGCACACACTCATCGCAGCCACCCAAGGCAGTTTGACTCCACTGATTCCATTGACAAGGACATGATCAATGATATAACTGGACTTCAAACCCTGGCCGAGTCATTATCTGCAAAGCATTCTGGTGAGTTTTGCAAGCAATGCCATCAATTGTTTAAATTACATGCAGACAAACTGAGTTCGCTTTGACTTTTGACGAAAACCAAATGTGAGAAACTCAACTTGCTTTATTTTTACAAATTGAGTAAATGAAAGAGTGATACATACATGCAATCAACAGGAATAAAATATCTGACCACCTGCTTTATCAAACTTCTGTTATCTACGACAGTTGCAGGGCTATTAGGATCGAGTCTGATCTCTTTAACCCTGGAGCATAGGCATAGCTCAACTCACAACTCAGGACGCTGAATCTTCTCTTATATATACACCAGTGAAATGTTTGAATAATTTTCCAAGTAACTAACCGATACTACTCTTTCTACCATGACAGTTCAGATCAGACAGAGTCAGCTGAATACATGAAAAGGAGAAAGTCGGGTGTTCATGAGAAGTATAATTTGCAATCAGGAAAACCAAAGCTACCTGGCACTTCAATGTATATGTTAGGGATCAAAACAAGGAACATAAAGAAACTGCTTCATAGCCGTGAAAGGAATTTGGGGGATATTTTGAAGCAATCTTAGTATGGCATCTTCCACATGACTGACAAGAATGAGCATGATCTGTAGTAGGAGTCATTTTGTAAAAGGTGAGTTTAATGCCTTAATTTTACTTATTTCTGGAACTCTATTCTTTTTAACTTATTTCTTCCTAACAAAGCGCATCTGCACTTCAATCTCTTATGCCTAGTTGAGCATCTGCAGTACCAGTATCAGTACCATCTCATAGGAACAATATAGACGAACACATCAAGTCTTACGAATTCAGTTATTCCTTTCTATACGCAATCCTTGATTAGAACATAAGGCCACATTGAAGCCTTGTTGTCAGATAACTACGTCGTTCATCTGATTATTAAAGTATGTGGGGGATGCATTGATAGCATGTGCATGCCAGCCGTCCTCATTTTCTTTAGTAATCCACATCATCAGTTCATGTGGAACCCCTGTTCATCAGTTCCCCAAATTAAAAATACAGTAGTTTTCAGCTTACTTTTATAACATTGGATCCTAGATTTTTTTTTTAAAAAAAAACAGTGGCTAGACCATCATCTCTTATTTGAGCTCAAAAGTTTAATGACAAGTCAATTGCCTCGAAAATAAGGCGCTCACATGGCGGTATCATACCATTGGCATATTCGCTATAAATGATTTGGTGATTACATTACTATACTATTTAACTACATTTTCCACCATTATTTTTCTTGCTGGTTGATTTCTGGCCCATCTCATCAGTGTACAGTTTCAGCTTGGTATATATTTCAGAAATGTTGAACTTTGCTTTTTACGTGCAACTCAATTAGGTGAGAATTTTTTGCAATGGAAGACATGAAGTGGAGTTCATGTATGAGTCTTTGATTCAAACATTAAGACGAAGCTGCTATTTTCCATATCTGCAGAACGATGTTCATGTGCAGGACAATAATAAATAGCAATAAAGTCATGCTTAACATGTTGCCTTATAATATGAATTGATTTTTTTTTCTGACTGATGAGTGTGGCAAATATTGGAAAAAAAAAGGTGCATGTGAAGCATTTTCTTTTGATACTATTGCTTGGGAAATGCTCCACCATCTGTTTTTTTAAAAGAAAAAATAGAAATGGGCAGGGTCTATGTTTTTCTTTAGAAATGTGCTGTTCGGCACAAATGCACAATAGAATAATCTGTCATGATATAATGCAGTTCAGCAATAACTTGGACCTTTTCTTGATATATATGATGTTGAAAACTTACCTGGAAATCTAGAAGGTTTGTAGCTGGAAATAATAAGCATGCTTTTGTAGAATGAATCCTGAGTCTCTTGAACAGGAATTGCTTAGATGGGAACAAGTGGTCGTGTTTGAGGAAAGGACATGTCTGTTGCATACATATTCTAGTAAGGATATTTGTTGGGATGCTAGGTAAAAGAGTTTAGAAAATAACCACGAGCAGTATGGACTAAGGATATATGCAGAGGTGCATGTGGCCTAGCCATGTGGGTGAGCTCTCAGTGATGGATCAAATTTGACTTTAAATGTCAGGCGAAGACTTTGCGTAGTAGTTTTACGGAGTTGCCTGTGAAAACAACACTGTCGGCAAGCATTATTTAGTGGTAGTGGCCTGGGCAGCCGCGATTGTACTTGACTGGCATGGCATCCATCCATATTAGGCTTCAATCACACCTTTGTCCTTTGGAAGGGTAGTAGTAGCTTTTGATAGCAACCGCATGTGCACGCTCGCATCGCAGCACCCTCCCTTAGAAGTCCTGCCTCCTCCTCTGGGTGGGGAGACTGGTTGTAGTTTGTATGCAAGGCACGCCATGCATGCGCTCGGCAAGAAGATCAGAAAGCTGATCCTCCATCAGACAGCATATAGTACTAGTAATTAGGAGGTCTTGTCTGAAGATCAATCAATCATTGTGCATGCTTATAAGCTGCTTATTGTTGATCCGAAGCAACAGAACATCGCAGGATGGTGCAGTACACTATGGAAACAAAAGGTGCTCTGTCCTGTTTTCCCTTGTGGCCTTGTGTTTTTTTTTCGTTTTCATATATACTAGCTACCGCCAGGAATATAATGAATCACTGTTGGAGAACGGCTTATTAGTGCCGGTCACAGGACGTATTAGTGCCGGTCCCTGTGGCCGGCACTAAATGGCCGGCACTAACGTGACAGACGTTAGTGCCGGCTACTCTGACCGGCACAAACGTGCGTATGTTAGTGCCGGTCTGTAATACCAGCCGGCACTAACGTGCCCGACCCCGCCCGAGTCCTAACAGCAAAGTTAGTGCCGGCTGATATAACTAGCCGGCACTAAATGTTTTTTCTTCTTTATGTTTCTTTTCTTTTCGTTTTTATACGTATGGCTATGCGTATTTATACCGTATGTACTCTTTGCATTGCACAGTCTTATTAGAACAACATATTACACTAACATTATATATATATATATATATTTGTCATGTATGGAACACTTAGGAGTTCAAAAGTACATGAGATATTATAAATTATTAAGCACATCAACTATAGTAACGTATCAACTTCCTCGTCGTCGGATCTTCTTGGGCAACGCTTATACGGAGATCGCCATGAAATTCGCCCTTAGGATTTATGACTTCATCGAGTAGAAATCCGCATATAGCTTCTTGAATTGCTCTGATCCGAGCGATTTCAATGAGTTCTTCTTTCATCCACATAAATTGTTTTCTTGGCCCTGTCTGCAACACTATGGACAAATGTGGGTTACGATATAGAATTTTTCTGATGTTTATTGCGAATGACATTAGTAGCGAGAGTATATTCATACCGGAAAATCAGTCACCCAATGAAGAGGCTCGATTTCACCTATGGGCAAGCCTATGTGTTTGTGGAGGTAGCGACTCCATGCAGTATTTACCACCTCGATGATATCTTTGTACTTTGATTTATCTTGCCTTAGCGAGTCGTACACCAAGACCTTGTGCTCCTCAATCCGAATACAAAGCAATATCCAATGAAAGCTGTGCATATACATACGCATAACCAATTAATGTTGATTATAATAGTTATTAAATAGTATTATTAATACGAAGGGATTGAAAAAAAAGGCTAACAAAGAACGACTCACTGATGGTTGTATGGCAAGAGAATGAAGGGACACATGCTATTTTTACGCAACCCCCTGTATATAACATTGACTATGTCTCCAGGATTTTGCGCTAACGATTTCTCGTGTATAATATCGGGGTCGAAGAACCCGACGTTATGGAAGTTCTTCTTTCGGCAAATTTGAATTTTTGACCTACGGGACACAAGAAAAATGGGGATCAGTCAACACACAAGGCTAAAATAATGAAACGAGAGACAATACTTACATACACCATACACTGACGAGGGACTTGTGAAGGGCATCTTGATGGTATAAATCGTAAAGTGCTGCAAACTCGATATATACATCATCTCCCCCCCCCCCCACTGCCAGAAATGCTCATCTTTAATCCGAGCTGGGAACATCTCTAATTGATTAGCTTTAGATTGCACAGCATACCATTTGTGTAACTCGGCCATTCTCGTTGGTAGGAATGGTAGCAACTCTGGCCATATCAAAGGTTCACCAAGTACAAACTTTTTCTTGCCGCGGGCATTCTGTAGGGCCTCCCAAAGCAATTGAGCCCTTGTTAGATCAGTTTGCAATATCATCCCAGCCATGGTCAACGGATCTCTTGATTCATCGGGACATTCTTCACGCGGCACTATCAACGGAGGGATCGATTGTTTGGACTATGAGCGCTGCCAAACTCACCGTACGGATTCATTCCATCCGCACTTAGAGCAAATCTTATATTCCTTGGGTCGTTGTCAAATTGAGGATACTCTCGGTTAAGATTTCTCCACTGGGACCCATTTGCTGGGTGTCTGATCATGTGATCCTCCTTACGATCTTCTTTGTGCCACCACATCAACTTAGCGTTATCCTTGTTTTTGAAAAAGCGCTTCAGACGTGGTATTATAGGGAAGTACCACACCAACTTTGCGGGAACTCTCTTCTTTACCGGCTGCCCATCAACATCACCTGGATCATCTCGCCTAATCTTATACCGCAATGCGCTGCAAACAGGACAAGCTTCCAAGTTCTCGTATTCGCCGCGATACAGGATGCAGTCGTTAGGACATGCGTGAATCTTCTGCACGTCCAATCCAAGAGGGCAAACCATCTTTTTAGCTTCGTATGTTGTTGACGGCAGTTCATTACCCTCAAGAAGCATGTTCTTTACAATCTTTAATAGCTCACCAAATCCCTTATCGGTGACACCATTAGTTGCCTTCCATTTCAGCATCTCCAGCGTGGTACCCAACTTCTTTTGCTCCGGTTTGCAACTAGGGAACAACGGCCTTTTGTGATCCTCCAATATCTTCTCGAACTTTAATGCCTCCTTCACAGTCTCACTGTCTTTCTGTGCATCAAGTAACGCCTGACCTAGCTCGTCGGGTGGCTCCTCTTGTGCAACATTTGCTTCACCCTCGTCCATTGGTTCATCTTGAAAGCCACCTGCTTCATGAACCCATGCCCAATCTGGAAGGTTGTTATCATCATCGGCATTTTCTTCATTATCTTCCATCATAACTCCAACTTTGTCGTGCTTGGTCCAAATGGTATAGTTACTCATGAATCCATTCAAGGCCAGGTGATTTCATAGAGTATCTCTTTTCCGGAATTCCTTTTTATTTTCGCAAATACTGCATGGACAACACATTAAACCCTTTGGCGTCCTATTTGCCATTGCCACCTTGAGAAAAGAATCTAAACCCTGAATCCACGCCGAGGTGCTCTGGCTGTCGTGCATCCATTGCCGGTCCATCTGTAATTAATTACCGTATAAAAACAAAAATCAATTCTACATATATCAAAACAAGTTACTATGAAGTAATTCGAAAACAAATTGTAAATGTGTCATAGGCCACCTATCTAGTAAACCTAAAGTAAATAGCAAAATAAATTGACACAATAACATATACACATGTCACCATGAAATAATTCGAAAAAATCATTCTAAATATGTGATAGTCAAACTATATAGTAAACTTTCTCTAAAAAACAACAAATAATTCTACCTTGCTCAAATTAATGAACAAATTGATAAATCATGTTCATTTTCCCTCATCCTTAAAATTTTGCATAATAACATATAGACATGTTCCCATGAAATAATTCAAAAAAAATAATCTAAATGTGTCATACTCAAACTATCTAGTAATCCTTCTCTAAAACACAACAAATCAATTCTATTTTGTTCAAATTAATGAACAAATTGAAAAATTATGCTCATTGTTCCTCAACCTTAAAATCACTATTTTCTTTACCTAGAAAGCATGAAACGAAAGAATAAACACTGTGAAAGAAGAGTGGAAGAAGCTGCTAACCTTTAATGCATTTGGATGGGTGAAATCCTCACAAATTTTGGAGAAAATGGGCAGCACCTCCCCTCTAACACGCCATGGGAGAGAGGAGAAGCTCGGCCAAATGGATGGGTCGGGCTGGGGAAGAAGGGAGGGGGCAGTATATACGGGGCAACTTAGTGCCGGCCAGTGAATTCAGCCGGCACAAACTGTAGACAGTTAGTGCCGGCTGGACCCTTAAGCCGGCACTAACCTGCACCTTGCCAAGTTAGTGCCGGCTGGAGGGTCCAGCCGGCACTAAATTAGCTGCTGACCGTTGGGGGTGACACTTTAGTGCCGGCTGGGGAGTCTAGCCGGTACTAACGTGACTGTGGTGTACTGTAGATGCACGTTAGTGCCGGCTCCCTTGTGACCGGCACTAACGTGCTGGTACCGATAAGCGTTTCTCCAACAGTGAATGGCGCAGGAGTCGGGCCTTGGCTCCAAGCCTCCGACCCGAATTTAATTTGTTGTGTCATGCGAACTGGAAACAGATGTTGTTAAAATATACACAAGGCTGTTCGTTGTAGAGTCTGCGTCGCAGCTGCTGGTGGGCGTGCATGCGTGTCACCGTACCCCCTCACTTGTTCTTGTCGTCGATGCCATACCACAACTGGTGGACGGAGGTCTACTCTCCTTGCATTGATTGGACACCATGTATATATGACTACGTACAGATGTATAGCATTAATTCTTGCCTTGCCTCTACCTACAACTCTGGCCTACTGTTGCAATGCACGACAAATCCCTAATCTTGCTCTTGTCTTGGCCTTGTGCCACTCTTGACCTACTGCCGACTTAGGTGTCAGCTTTCCTCGTCATCTTCGTTTACTTGTCTTCTTTTGCTCTCGTAATCGCTAGTTAATTCGCAATCATTTTATGTTACTACATATATATTGAGGATTTTATTAAAGCTAGCTATCAAGTATATATGGTGTATGTGGTCATGGTCGATAAATATAGTAAATGGAATGGAGAGATGAGATTCGGAGAGGTGACCACGTGAATGTCTAGAAAGACAATGCATATGCTAGTACATATTACTAGAAGTATTAGAGCTATTGTGGTACTGTTTTTTTGTAGTAGAGCGAGCTATTGTGGTGTTAATTAGAGCTAGATTTAGCAGCGTAAAGTCTAAAGAGTGATCTGACTAGTCTTCCATCCCTGCTAACATAAGGTCAACTACTCAACTCCCAACGTGCATGGGACTAAAAGTCC
This sequence comes from Panicum virgatum, assembly GCF_016808335.1. Taxonomy (NCBI): domain Eukaryota; kingdom Viridiplantae; phylum Streptophyta; class Magnoliopsida; order Poales; family Poaceae; genus Panicum; species Panicum virgatum. The sequence goes on from NC_053143.1 coordinate 716,417, forward strand.
TGTTCGATCAAATGGTAAAACAAACCTGCTCTAGAGTCTAGGTGTAGGGCACCGCTATATATTGGTTCATCTCAAATGGTCAATGCATTCCTCAAGAAATTTACAATCTGTCTTGTGTGTGACAGTGTTTGAAGTATGAAGTGATGCTTAGAATATGCATTAGAGGCAGCTGCTGCGTGGACAACTGACAACTGTGCTGTGCTGATTGGGAAATATATAATGAACGCGTACACCAATCTGTAGCTTTGTTTGTTGTTTCTAGTACTGTAGTTAATTGAGGAGAGATAGAGCAGACTACTTGCTCGATTGGTTATTGTTGTATGTATGCTTGCTTGCTGTCGACCAATCAATCTTCTCGTTGCTAGCTGCTATATACAGACAAACAAGCCACGGAACCATACACACTGCGTGCCCTACCACTACAGCTAGCCCATATACACATGCTTAGAAAGGTCATTAGCTGATAGATCAGCGTGGCAGTGCAATATAATACAATACTAAACACAAATCTATCATGTTTGTCGTGACCCGCTAGTTAGCGGAGGCTTTATTTGTTCCTCTCCCTACTACAGATTCAGCCTTTTGTCCCGGTTCCAAACTGGCTTTTGTTCCTCGAGGCTTTTGTCCCGGGTGGCAGAACCGGGATAAAAGGTGCCTGACGTTAAAAAATTTTTTGCACACCTAAGTATTCGATCCCAAGACCTCTTGCCTAGCGCATGATTTCCTTGTCAACTCACCTAAGTAGTACACGTGACTCAGTATAGAATAACTTCCTTTTGAACTATCACGTGGAGGGGCCTTTTGTCCTGATTGGTAACTCACTCTTTTGTCCTGGTTGGTGTTACCACCCGGGATAAAAGGGTTGGGGCTTTTGTCCCGGGTGGAGCCACCAACCGGGACAAAAGGGGGGCCTTTTGTCCGGGTTGGTGGCTCCATCCGGAACAAAAAAACTCATGTCCCCCACGTTGGCCCGGCTAGCCGTTGGACCCGGGACAAAAGCCACCTTTTGTCCCGGGCCCAAAGGTAACCGGGACAAATGGCCTGGAATAAAGACTTATTCTGTAGCAGTGTCTCTGGCTCTATAAAAGAGGAGGCTCTGCACCCGACAGTCTCCCCTCTTCCTTCCTTCCTTCCCTTTGCAATTAATCATCACTCGTCCTCTCTCTTCACTGCTCGCTCTAGAGCCCTACCTGTTGTGAGGTTGGCATCCATGGCCGGCAGCAGCAGCAGCAGTAGCTCGTCGCCCTGCGCATCGTGCAAGCTGCTGCGGCGGCGGTGCACCCAGGAGTGCGTGTTCGCGCCCTACTTCCCTCCTGAGGATCCTCACAAGTTTGCCATCGTCCACAAGGTCTTTGGCGCCAGCAATGTCAGCAAGATGCTTCAGGTACATACGATACGGTCTTTACCCTCTGCTTGCATCCATCCATTATACTGAATGTGCAGTGCATCACTGCATCTCAAAGCTAGCGCAGCAGCAGGCAAATTAAACTAACGCATGCATCCCCCTCCATTTTTCGTAACTTGGATCATCAGGAGCTGCCTGCTCAGCAGAGGGCGGACGCTGTGAGCAGCCTGGTGTACGAGGCCAACGCACGGATGAGGGACCCGGTCTACGGCTGCGTCGGCGCCATCTCCTACCTCCAGCAGCAGGTTTCCCAGCTCCAGGTGCAGCTCGCCCTTGCCAAGGCCGAGATCCTCTGCGTCCATGCAACTGCTTCATCATCACCACAATCGCCATCGCAACAACGTCAGCAGCAGATCATGGAAAGCGAGGCTTATGTTAGTAGCTTGCTCATGCAAAATACCCTGATGAACAGCAGTAGTGCCGCTCATCATCAGCAGCAGATGTTGGGCAGCAGCTTGGGTTCCTCGGGGAGCACTGCAACTGCTGCAATGATGCTGCAGGAGGCGTGCCTCAAGAAAGAGTCCCTCTGGGCGTGAACTTTATATGTACCTCAATTTGTCGATACGGACGTCAATATTTCTGCCCACTTCTGTTATTTTCCGAAAAGATGGGGAATTGATACATACAGGAGATAATTGGGTCCTCACATGAGCATCATAATCTCTCCATTTTTACTCAAAGCTATAGATTAAGAGTTAATAAGACAAAACCGATAGATCTGCTTGTAAACATAGATAAAACCTTTTTTTTGTTGAGAGTCAGAGATGTGAATACAGTACATACGCGTGTTTGGATTCACATGGTACGCACAGTCCGATTGTTCGTGGCCAACTGGACAATAAGCATCACAAAGCCTTTTTCAAACCAGGCCGAAACTGGATGACTGCTACATACCTACCTACTAGATTCCTAAGCTTTCTGCGCAAGACGTGTGTCCCTTCATCTGCTGGGTTGCACAAGGGCTACCTGGCTTCACAAATATTCTACCTGTCCTATTGTACTTAATAAATGCCAAGGCTGTAGAATAACTGGAGATCTTAAAATACTTGGGGGTGCTCCCATCGATTCATCAAGAAATCATCAAAACAAAAACCTAATTTGTTTCTTAATTTCCTATAAAATAATGAGGAAGTGAGTTGCAAGTAGCTTTGATGGATCTGTTTGAAATGATTCGTACGTGGAGGCTAGGTGCTTTTACTATTTATATATATTTTGGCAATGATTGGCTCGGTTTTGATATTGTCAAAGTTGCAACCTAAGGTGCATGCATGCATGAGGAAGTGAAATCTAGGACAAACATATAAGAATCAGTTGTAGACCCCACAGTGTTTGCATATATGGATTCACCTTGGGGTAGAGTTCTTGGCTTTTTGTTTGATCAAAACTTTTCATGTTTGTTTCCATACGAAATTATTTTTAGTTGTGTATTGATCACAATGCGCTATTTATGAACAGTAAAAATCATTTGCTCAGAATCGACTCATTTAAATGCAAGTTTAGGAGTTATTATAACATATTTTTATAATGGTATAGGTGGGTCATTTAGATAAATATTAGAGGATTAGTTTAGATTATTTTTTATATGGCAGAGGTGAGTAACTTATATATAAATTTGGGGGTTACTTTCAGCCATATTCATAATGACAATGGTAGGTAATTATTTAGAAAAGTACCATAGATCTGCAATTTTTTTTCGAACCGAGGCCTTTACCCCATTTCCATTAACAAGAACGGAAATACAAGCGTTCGCGCCCCCAGCGGGAGGGAAGGAGGGATGAGGGGAAAAGTCTACGGAACGCGTCCTATCCTGACTTGATTCAAGCACAGGTAAAAGGACGGTAGACAGGGAGCCTAGGATTCCCAGGCCCCGGACTGCAGACAGAGTGAACACAGTTTTAATGTATTACAGACCAAGGAAAAATTTCTCGGCGAGAATTTTCCAAGAAAACCGAAAATCCTGTTTCTCGGCAGGGTCCGGTTTTTTTACTTATCGCCCGAAATTTTCGGCCCTTTTGAATCTCCGCCCAAACCAAATTGGTGCAGCCAAATATCAGGCCACCCCGCTGCCTCCTAACACTAAATCTTATTCATATTCCATTCCCCATCTCTCTCGGTCCCTCCACGACTTCATAGGAAGCCATGGCGATAGCGGTGGCCATATTAAACAGACTGTTTGTTGTGGCAAGAAAGTCATATTTATATGCATTGTTGTATCTTGTTTATACTATTAGATTGTTTGGAAATAATCTAGGTTACTTCCTGCATAAATTGAGAATTTTTTTCTAAATTTCATCCGAAATCAAAATGGCAAATCCGATAAACGCGTTTCTCGCTGACCTCCGGTTTCTTTTCCTTACCGGTAAGGAAAACCTTGTTGACTTAGAAGCTAGGGAAAGCAACACAAAAGTGCTTGCAGACTTCGGGCATGCGAACAAAAGATAACTGAAGCTCTTCAGACACTCTTCCAGACATTGTTCTCCAGCTTCAATCACTCCTCGTCGCGGACGTCCGGTGGAGCAGTCAGTTGGAGCAGCGGCATCGCCTGTCCTTGCTACGACAGAGCTCTGTACGCGTAGGAGAGAAGAACCTTCACACCGTCCTCCAGCATCCCTTGGAGCTCCGTGTTGTAGAGTCCTACCCGGTAATTCATAAAAGCACAAGCATGTAATATGATTTCAGCAGAGTTTTTTATCATTTTTTTTGTCAAAACAAGCCCTATTTCGGCATTTCCAAATAGCCCAGCAAACCACTGCAAGACCAAAGGTGTGGAAAGTTCCACCACTCGGCATACACCTTTGAATCCAGTCTTTATATTGAGCAAGCCCCCGTGGGGTATTGTCGGCTCCCAAACACCTGCCAATCACTTAGATCTGCAATTGGCTATCATGATTAGAAGTATCTCGAGTAGATAGTTAGATGTTTCTGATTTTATAAGAATTTTTAAGATCTCTCTATTTCTCTAGCGCGTCTAGTGAGGATTAGCATGGAGGTTAGTAATAGTAAGAGGCAGACAATGGTTCTTGTTTGGTCCTATGAACTGCAACTAACTTCATTGCGAGGACGCTCAGCTCGCACCCTGCTGTAAGTAGCATATGTAGTTGTTGACAGAGAGCATTGCATTGGACCCTAGCTAGCTAGTGCATGCAACACCTGAGTCCGAGAGTGATCTAGTAATATTTACCAAGACCAATGATGATGACGGGTGGTTAATTTAAACTAAAACACACGGGGAACAAATTAAAACGTCAGTCAACTGCTAAACTCAACCCTTGTCCTTTCTACTGCATTTTTATGGTGCACACACGACCATGTTGCGACATTCTTCATTGTTTACAGTACCAAATAAGACTGGCATGTAGTAATGGGCCTGCCTTGGCAAAAGACATATATATTGGCTTGCTCAGAAAGAAGCGGGCCTGCTTAGAGCATGTATGCATATCCTTGCGTGGGTCGTTAGGGCTCTGAATAGTCCTTGAAGATCTAGATATATGGCAATGACACTGTTCCATAAAAAAAAAGATATATGGCATTGTTTCTGAACAGCTAGCTGCATCATGCATCTACTGGACTACCAAAGCTTATTATTGTCATTTCGCACTAGTAGTGTAGTAGGCCTGTATTACAATTTAGAAGCAGTACTTGGCGTCTTGGCCTTGGCCATCCTAGCTTGATACCCAGTTGCCTTCCATTTCTTGAATAGTTAGCGGAGAGGAATTCCAGGAGCTGCAGCTCTTTGAAGCCATGCATGCATGCGTATCTTGATTGATACTGCAATGCCCAGAATGTTAGTGGGAACAGCAGTAATCAATGTTTGACGCCCATTGTCCACACATATCGTCGGTGGATTAAAAGGATTCGATGCTGATGAATAAAGTTTCTGAGTCCCACAAATTGATCTGTTAGTTATTATTGGGACCAATTAAATGACATGGTTGGTGACAGAGGTGGTTGAGGACCAATTCCGTCGTCCTTGTACACTACTGCCGACGACTGCCCAAGATGCATTCCACAACATTCAGATGCAACATCCGCCGACAATCAGTGAGTTTTAGTGCGTTGCAAATTGTAGTAGCAACCTAGCTTCCAGATCCCAGTGTATTTGGTGGAGGGTCAAAACCAAAGCTTCCCTCTATTTATGCTAACATTCAGTGCATGTTTCGTCAATATGGCAATAATATATAATGCAAATGTTCCAACTAATACGTGCCTTAAACTGCTCGCTCATTCATGCTTCAATCTTACACTTTTCACATGGACTGTTATTAATCCAGGAACAAGAGCACACCTACAAGCGTCCGAATAATACTGGTTGCACGGCTTCTTTTTGGACTTGTAACGGAAGCAACTTGTGCCTGATCCTGCAGGGAATCATGCATTCGGTTGCAACAACAGACTGCTACAGGGGGTCTCTCTGCAGTTACTGAAGGGGCACTCTCCCACTGACATGCGGGCCCCACGGGCATGGGACCTTCCAAGGCTCAATCAGCTGGTGTACAATGCAGTAATAGTTGTACCATCCTGCAACCCTGAAAAGCATGCTTTTGCCCCCCAAAACCTTTTTGTAGAATGCTGCTGCTGATTGTTCATGCTTCTCTTACCTGTAGGTACCTGGTAGAATAGCAGTATCTACTGAATATTAATAAAATCTCTCTTTATCAATTTTTTTTTTTGAAAATGCAAAAGCATATCAGATTGACACCACACATATATTATCACTCATCAGCCAAGCATTTCTCATCTAGATAGACCCCACCTGGATAGGACAAGATACTCCATAAAGCAAACGTGACCACAGGATTTCACTTAGCCTTTTTTTGGCATTTTGAACCACTAAGGCCTTGTTTAGTTCTTTACGTGTTTTTGAAGCATACAGACACACATTTGAAGTATTAAATGTAGACTAATAACAAAACAAATTATAGATTCCGCATGTAAACTGCGAGACGAATTTATTAAGCCTAATCAATCCATCATTAGCAAATATTTGTTGTAGCATCACATTGTCAAATCATGGCGCAATTAGGTTCAAAAGATTCGTCTCACAATTTACACGCGAACTGTGCAATTGATTTTTTATTTAATTTTGTCTATATTTAATACTCCATGCATGTGTCCAAAAATTCGATGTGATGTTCTTGAGCAAAAAAAAAATTGATCTAAACAAGGCCTAATTTCTTTCTATGCTGAAGGAAGAGGATGCAAAATGTCATTTTAAGATCCAGCAGGAAACCAAATCAAAGCTAGAATATGTTGTTTTGTGATATGTCATTTACCTCTAGGTACTTGCATCAGGTCAAAATAATCATAGTGCCTCCAAACAAATGCAATAGTGATGGAAAGGAACGCAAAGAAAAAGCCAAGGCTAATCATTGATGGTGTTTGCACAAAGCTACATTTTTCAGCACCCTACTCTTTAAAGGAATTCACACCGCACCGTGTGGAAATGAGATGCACTCCGACATCACTTATTTGTAATTTTGTATTGACGCACAGATAGACCATAGAATAGGGGAGACAAGCTATGAACCACACTTTTCTGAAGAAAGATTGACGACAGAAGCTACTCCCAAGATGACGGCGCTCCATGCTCCGGTTGGAGTGAGGAGCATCGTGAGCTTCCTAGTGGCCTTCTTCATCGTTGCCAGCTCCATCGTCTTCCTCTTCGACAGAGGTCAGGAAGCGCAGGTGCAAATGGTGGTCGATCATGGACACCAAGAAGTGAAGGAGAAGGCGGAAGCTGGGCTCCTTGGAGGGTCAACTGAGGCCGGGGACACCAGCAAGGAGGAGTGCAACTGGTCAAGGGGGCAATGGGTTTACGACAATGTGTCCCGGCCATTGTACTCCGGGCTCAAGTGCACCTTCATCTTCCCTGAGGTGGCTTGTGAAAAGTATGGCAGGAAGGATTCCATGTACCAGCACTGGAGATGGCAGCCTCATGGATGCGACATTCCAAGGTAGGATACAATTACAGATTTCCCAGGTATTTTAGATATGTTCTTGTCAGTCCAAAAGTTCCAGCATGTCTTAAGCTGCAGTACCAGAGAAATGAGCTCTGTCAGTATCAGAGTCAAGGATTTTCCAAGGGTAGTAAATGTTTTTTTTTTTGTTTCATGGAAGCAGAAAAACATACAGCTAATAATCTGTTAACTGAATATAAGACAGAGGATAGTAGTGCAGAGAGAGAGAAAAAAAGCTATTACTTTGAGGTTGCAAAACTGATCTGATTATTACGGTTGTTCGCTAGAGGCCAACAAGAAACTAAACATGTAAGAGAACTAATTGACAGTGAAATGTCAGACGCGAGGAAAACTTGTACCTACCTTTTATTGTATTACCTGTACCATCTCATGAGCCTGTAAACTAAAGAGGATCATACATATATCTGGCACAACTTACTCTGCGTGATATTCATGACATGATGTTTGAATTTTACCGGCCTGCTTTCCGGAACAGATTCGATGCCATCAGGTTGCTTGAAAGGCTGAGGAACAAGAGATTAGTGTTTGTGGGTGACTCGGTGAACAGGAACCAATGGGTTTCCCTGGTGTGCATGGTGGAGGCTTCAATACCTGATGACAGGCTCAAGACGCGCATCTTCAATGGCTCTCTCATCTCCTTCAAGGCACTGGTATGTATAGGCTACACAAACCAACAATAATTCTGGTTAACCGATATGAACGCACTCTAATTATTTACAGGAATACAATGCAACGATAGATTTCTACTGGTCACCGTTGCTGGTGGAGTCCAACAGCGACAACCCCATTATCCACCGGGTGGACTACCGGATCATAAGGGCTGACAGAATCGAGAAGCATGCCAGTGTCTGGAGGGATGCTGACATCATTGTCTTCAATTCTTATCTATGGTGGAGGAAGCAGAATGATGACATGAGGATGAAGGTCATGTAAGTGCATTATTTCTTCCCTTCCTTCTCCTATTAAATTTACACATATACCAGGTAAAAAAACATCTTAGAGGATCATAAAAAACAAAATATAAACCAACAAAGTCTCAATGAATTGGGTAACCATTTTGTATCTGCATGCAGGTATGGTTCATTTGAAGATGGTGATGCCAGGTTAGATGAAATGGAAATGATGGACGGATTCGAGGTAGCTATTAAGAAACTAACGGAATGGCTTGGTGAGTATATTGACAAGAACAAGACTAGAATCTTTTTCGCGGGATCATCACCAACACATTTCCGGGCTAGCAACTGGGGTGGGGAAGACAGCAACAAGTGTCTGAATGAAACAGAACCGATCTACAGAGTCGGATACAAATCCGCAGATTACAGCTTGATGGCCATGGCGAAGTCGTATTTTGAGAGATTAGAGGCAAAAGGTATACATGTTGAGATACTGAACATCACAGAGCTGTCTGACTACCGCAAGGACGGGCATCCGACGGTGTTCAGGAAACAGTATGTTGCTCTGACGAAAGAGCAGATTGCGAAGCCAGCCAGCTACGCGGATTGCACGCATTGGTGCCTCCCCGGCGTTCCTGATGTCTGGAACCAGTTCTTATACGGCTACCTCATCATGTACAAATGACAAAAATATATATACCACTGCACATCTAGAGATAATTCAATTAGGGTGCTCCAGGTCCGCGTCTGAATTCTCTTGCTCTCATCGATTTCGTGCCTCTTTATAGATCATCATCAAAAGTTAAAAGTATGCAAGTTCCAGTTTGTTTTGCAGACGCTGCTGGTGAGGGTCAGCGATAATGTGACCGCAGGCATTTGTACTCATGTGCATGTGTGCACAGTAGGATGGGATCCCTGAGTTTGTTCGTCGACAACTGGACATGAAGCATCACGAAAGCCTTTTTCAAATGCACGCCCAAGTTGCATCACTCTGCCACATCCAAATGGATCGGAAGACCTGATCGAGTACCTCACCTACTAGATTCCTAAGCTTTCTGTAAGATCGACGTGTGTCCTACTTTGCTCTGCTGGGTTGCAAAAGGCCTTGGCCTTGTTTGCTTCACGCTAGGGTTTCTAGTGCACACAAGCTGAGAAAAGAATCTCACATGTATGGAATAGTAAATAAAGTATATTTGTAAAACTTTTTTAGGGATGTGTATAATTTTTCTCGACGAATCTAATGACGGTAATTAATCGATGATTGGCTACAGTGCTGCTACAATAACTATTCTCTAATCACGCGGTCAAAGGTCTCATTAGATTCTTCAGGGTTTCTAGCGCGGGAGTTCTGGAGTTGGTTTTGTAAACTGGCTTTATTTAACACCATAATTAGCAGTTAAAGTTTCCTAGTACACTCTAGTGCAGGAAACCAAACAAGGCCCTTACCTGGCTTAACAAAGTACTTGATAAATGCCAAGCCATCTGAATAACTGGATCTTAAAACACTTCTGTGCTCCGTGTCATCCACTACTAAAGAAATAATTTACTGCAACTTTTTTTTTAAATAGCTCCAAAACGGGCAGGAATTCCAATCACCTCGGTTAATGGTAAGAATTAACCGAAGTGGTTAAACAAATCGTCTTGCAAAATCGACTAACCGAAGCGGTCACCATTAAAATAACCGTCTCCGTTAATAATCTTATTTTGAGAGGCGGGCCACTTATAGAGGCCGCCTCGGTTAATAGATCGAGCCCAATAGAAACTCATATGAGCCCGGTTGCTGAGAAAAGTATATAACTGAACCAAATCTTAACCCACTCACCTCCCCACCCCCTCTACTAGCCACACCTCCCTCCCTCCCTCCACTCACTCCCTTCCCTCCCGTGCGCATCTCTCTCTCCCTCCCTCTCTCTTTCTCTTTCTCTCCCTCCCCCTCCCCCTCCCTCCTCTCCCGCGCGGGCTACGGCGGCAACTGCGCGGGCGGCCGCACCAGTGGAGCGGTGGGCGAGCGCGGGCCACGGCAGACGCGTGGCCACGGAGGGCGAGCGGCGGTGCTCGGCGGCTGTGGCGAACCGCAACAGCGCCGAGGTGCTCCTCCTCCACGGGCTAGATCTAGTACCGTGGACACCAGATCCGCGCGAGTAGGGGCTGGATCTGGCCTCCCCCGGCGCGACGGCAACGGCCTCCCTTGTGGATGGGCTCGGTGGGCTCGTGGATGGGCTTGGCGGGCCTGTCCATGGGCTTTCTATTTTTTTTTATTTTCCTATTCGATTAACCTAGGCGGGCAGGCAACCGCCTAAAAAAATAGGTCATTTACCGTGATCTTCGGTCCGAGGCGGTTACGAAAAACATCACGGTTAATAGTTTTGCCCATCTCGGTTAATAGTTATTGTAGTAGTGATCAAGAACCAACAAATACAAACCTAATTATGTGCTTCTTTGTTCAAAAAAGAATTGAGTTACAATTGATTAATAGTCCCATCATGATCTGATTTTGACTGATTCAATAGTGTTCTGTGAGAAAAAATAAGCTGAAATAAATTGGAATAAGCCGAAAACAGACAAGCCGAAGAGAGGGAGATAATAACTCGTAAAGAACTCAACTAATGGTTGGGACATTATTAATTAATGGTAGCAAGCAGCATGCCGTCGGTGGGATTAACAAAGGATTGAATAATGCCACCGTACGTGCGTGCGTGCGTACGCGTTGCTGTGACTTAACATTACTGGAAACTGTACTGTTGTGCGATTAAGCGACCATCAGCCCGGTCTAAAACGGCAATTAACACCTGATCGATTGTATTAATTTGCAGCAGAGAACTGGAAACGCTGCATCATCTATGGATTCAATCATTCAGATAGCTAGAGGGATATCCGAATTATTATTGTCGGCCGGGCCGTGCCGTGCCGTGTCACCAACGCTGCATATATGTAGGTTTGGTGAGGTTGTAGAGGGATCAGGCTGGCATACACTTGACTTGATTCACACTAGAAAACAGTACCTTTTTTGCTTGTCGTACGTCCTCGACTCCTTGTAACCTTGTAGATCATCAGAGGTACTAGTAGGTCCCGTGTGGTCGACTACCTTAATTATTCTCAGACTTTTTTTTGACTTGAGAGCACCGATATTGATGTTCGCTAGCTGTGGGTGGATGCATGCTGTTAAGTTCTTCCAGCCGACGACGACCTGGCTCTTGAGGTCATAACTCTATGCATGCCAATGATGGATTGAGGCACAGGACTGCTGCTGTGCTGCAAAGCTAAGCTTCAAGATATTCGACATCACATTCACAGTACAAACAGAAGCTGGACGATCCACACAATATGCAGCGCAGCATCCAGTTCCGTGACACCTGGCCAGCGCGTAAAAATTAAATCTTGGCAGTTCGATCGATCATCAGTGACACAAATTAAAGCGCGAGTTCAAATAATTATCTATTGCGTGCCTTGTCAACCACCAATATATAATTTTTTTAGATAATGGATAAAATATCCGGCCTCTACATCCAGAGACGCACACAGCCCAATTATTACAACGTTTATGAAAAAGAGCAACACTTGTTCACAAATAAAAACAACGAACTAGCACAGCCTATATAAGTGCTTCCATCCATCGTTAGCCTGCTCCAACAAGACCATCTCAATTCTAGTGCTCAACGATGATAGTAATTCTTGTTGTGCTCATCACACTGCAACTGCGCCAAAAAACATAGCCAGTACGTTCTCATGAAAATAACCTGCAGAATAGAGTTATATTTAATTCTATAAAAAATAATGTCATTGCTGGTATTTCAGATGGCCCAGCATAGAGCAGCGACCCCAACCCAAATCAAATCACTAATCTCAATATTTTGATTAGAGAGCCAAGAACCAAATAAATGTCTAATGGATTTGGGTTGAGTTAGACCCGTAGCAAGATACACCATCCTCCAAATCATTCTAGCATAATGACAATCTAGGAACAAATGTTGGATTGATTCATCCAAATTACAACCAATACATTTCTGGCTGACTTTCCAATTTTTCCTAGCAAGATTGTCTTTAGTTAAGACCACCTCTTTTTGTAAAAACCAGAGGAAAATCTTAATCTTTAGAGGAACCTTAATCTTCCAGATTTTCTTATGTCTGAAAGGGGTATGAGTATTAATTAAATGCAGATACATAGAGCGGACCGTAAATAACCCAGATTTGGTTAAGTTCCAACGAAAGAACCCGACCCATCCACTAGATTAAAAAGGTGCTACCTGTGCTACAAGATTAGACCAGTCTCTCAGTTTAGGTCCCAGCAACGTTCTCCTAAAAGAAATATTAAAAGGTTGAGAAGCCATAATTTTGGCCACCATCGCATGAGGATCTCCCATAATATTATAAAGAGATGGATATCTATCCTTGAAAGACATATTGCCTACCCAAGTGTCTTCCCAAAACCGCGTGGCACTTCCATCCTTAATCAAAAAGGTGCCATTAGTTAAGACCTCATCTTTAATCTTCATAAGTCCCCTTCAAAAATGGGAATCATACGGTTTAGCCTTAACCTGCGTTAAAGATTTGGACCGCAAATACTTGTTCTTCAGCAAATCTTGCCACATACCATCAGTGTTAAGCAAGTTCACAATCTATTTTGCTAGAAGACATTTATTTTGTATTTGGAGGTCCAAGATGCCTAAGCCACCCTGATCTTTAGGGCGACAAAGGATGTCCCATTTAGCAAGCCGATATTTATGTTTTTCGGAAGATCCTTGCCAAAAAAAATCTTGATCTGAAATGATCAAGATTTTTCAAAACTCCTTTTGGAATTTCAAAAAAGAACATCATGAACATGGGAAGACTGCTAAGCACTGAATTTAGGAGAACCAATCATCCTCCATAAGACAGATACTTAGCTTTCCAACAAGAGAGTTTTTTCTCAAATCTTTCTTCTACTTTATGCCACTTAGAATTGAGTAGCTGTCTATGGTGCATAGGTATCCCCAAATATCTAAAGGGATATTTTCCAGCATTACAACTAAAGAGGGTGGTATATTCATCTTCCATCTCTTTAGCAGCACCATAGCAGAAGATTTCACTTTTGTGGAAATTAATCTTTAACCCAGACAATTGCTCAAAGGCACAAAGCAAAAGTTTCATATTTTTTGCTTGTTTTAGGTCATGATCAAGAAAAATGATTGTCATCCGCATATTGGAGAATAGATAGACCGTCATCAACTAAATGAGGAATGACCCCACTTATTTGTCCATCGGACTTTGCTCTCTTAATAATGAGTGCAAGCATATCAGCCACGATGTTAAATAAGATTGGAGACATCGGATCCCCTTGGCGTAATCCTCTTTTAATTTGAAAGTAAGGAGTAATATCATCATTGACGTTAATCCCTACGCTTCCTCCCGTAACCATTTCTTCAATCCATCTACACCATTTTGAAGAAAATCCTTTCATGCGTAGAATTTGTTGGAGAAATGACCACTTTACTTTATCGTAGACTTTTTCAAAATCAATTAGACGTATGTACTAGTGAATCTTTACATGCAAGCGTCTCTATCCTATCCAGGACTGGACAGCATCATATAATGGTCGTACCGAGTGCGTGCATCATGCTCTCTTCCTGGGCGTGTGCATGCGCCTGATCAGATTCCTCAGAGAACCAAGAACCATGTGCCCAGCAACTAGCAGGAACGAATCCCATGGTACAGCACCTAGGCTAGCTGCTTGCTGCTACTGTCTCTCTCTGTGTGTGTACAGCTCTGATGTTACTAGCCTTCTAAGGCTCGCTCACCCCATCTACTGCAAACCAGCTGTCTTTTTTCTCTTGGAATGTTCGTGGCTTGGGGCAATCGTGCCGCTGCGACGATGTTCTTGCGGAGTTGATCTCCTCGCGCCCCTCTGTGGCTGCAATCCAGGAGACCAAACTTTCTTGCCTGTCCCCGTTGAAACATCGCACGTTCCTCCCTGCGCGCCTCAAGAATTGTGTAACTCTTGACGCTGTGGGCTCTGCTGGTGGTGTTCTTACTGCTTGGGATGCTTCCATTTGCTCTGTTGATTCTGTAACTAAACTCTCTTACACTCTCACTACAAGCTTCGCTGTGCTGGCTGATGGTTCAACCTTTACCTTCTCCAACGTCTATGCACCCACCCTGCATGAGGACAAGCCATCGTTCTTGGCCGAGCTTGCCTCTCTTGCCGATCTGATCTCTGGACCTTGGATGATTCTTGGCGATTTCAACCTCACACGGAGTCCTGCTGACAAAAACACTGGTTCCTTCAACTTGTCTGATGCTACTCGCTTCAATGACCTCATCAGCTCCATCGCCTTGGTCGAGATCCCTCTCGTGGATCGGGCATACACATGGAGCAACCGTCGGGTCAATCCTACTCTAGTGCGCTTGGACAGATGCTTCGTAAATCTTGATTGGGACGCTTGTTTCCCAAACACTACTCTTTCTTCCCTGACCCGCTTTGCTTCGGATCATGTTCCACTCCTAGCCTGCGCTTGCACGCGTGTGCCTCGAAGCGTTTGCTTTCGTTTCGAAAATTCTTGGCTCCTCGACAGTCAGTTTCCCATGGTGGTGCAATCGGTGCTCGACCAACCTCTCCACGGTTGCCAGGCAAAAACTTTTGTGCTTAGGTTGAAACGTTGTCGTACTGCTTGCCGCTCTTGGTCCCGACGCCAGCGACCTTTGGTGCAACGCGAGGGTGACACTAAGATTCTCATCGACGCCCTTGACCTTCTTGAAGAAGAACGACCGCTGCATGCCTCTGAAGCTGCTCTCCATTGCCTCGCTGTGCGGAGTTTGCAAGATATCCGCTCTGAAAAACTTGAGTTTTGGCGTCAACGTTTCAACACTCGGTTAGCTTTGGATTGGGATGAGAACTCCCGTTTTTTTCACGCTGCAGCTTCTGGACGGCGTCGGCACAACACCATTGCCTGTCTTGAGGTCGATGGCCTTGCTGCTACTTCACATGATGCTAAGAGCTCCATTCTGCATGACTTCTACCTGAATTTGTTGGGGAGTTCATGCACCACAGTGTGGCATTTCGACCTCCAGGATCTTTACCCCAATTTGGATCTCTCCTCGGCTCCTCTTTCTGAACCCTTCACTCTGACTGAAATCACTCACGCCCTTTTTGCTATGGACACTCGTTCAAGCCCTGGGCCTGATGGATTTGGTCCTTCCTTTTACAGAAAGTTTTGGCCTTCACTTTGTCTTGAAGTGCAGCAGCTCTTTAATAGTTTCTTTGATGGGTCTTTGAACATGGATGGTCTGAATCGAGCTCTATTGGTCCTCATCCCAAAAAAGGAAGGAGTCCGTACCGCTGACGGCTTTCACCCCATCTCTCTGCAAAATTGTCCCATGAAGCTCTTCTCCAAGGTGATGGTCAACCGGCTAAAACCCTTTATCCCTCTCATCGTGGACGCTGACCAAACCGGTTTTGTTCATGGGAGAAGCATCGCAGAGAATTTTGTGTATGCCGCTGACCTACTGAGCTGCTGCTCCAAGAGGAAAGTGCCCACTGCAGTCCTGAAGTTAGATTTCAAGAAAGCCTTTGATTCTGTCGAATGGTCCAGCTTGGACAAAATCCTCTGTGCGCGTGGATTCGACGAAAGATGGAGGCTGTGGGTGTCAAACATTCTTTCCAGTGGCAAAACTTCTGTGCTACTGAATGGCGTTCCGGGTCGCTGGATCACCTGTCGCCGTGGTCTCCGTCAAGGTGACCCCCTCTCACCCTACTTGTTCATCATAGTTGCAGATGTGCTGCAAAAGCTCATTTCTAAAGCTTCCCGGGCTGGCGACTTGTGTCATCCTATTGATCCCTCCCTCCCTTGTCCCGTTCTCCAATATGCGGACGACACTCTTATTCTCACTAGGGGAGACGTTGGCTCTATGCAAACTCTGAAACAAATCTTGGAGAACTTTTCTCTGGCAACCGGACTCACCATAAACTTTCACAAGTCCACTTTTATCCCGATGAATGTGCCTCCAGATGTTGCTTCCGCCATGGCAAATGTCCTTGGTTGCACACTGTCATCCTTCCCTCAAACCTATCTTGGTCTCCCTCTCTCACCCAAAAAACTTCGTCCTGCTGACTACCAACCTCTTCTTGACTCCTTCGATAGATTCTTAGCTGGGTGGAAGGCGCGACTGCTTAGTTATGGTGGCCGGATCGTGCTGGTCAATGCCGTCCTTGGAAGCCTCCCCATATACTACATGTCCTCCATCCTCCTACCAAAAAGTGTGTGTGAGATTCTTGACGCCAAACGCCGAGCGTTCCTCTGGACTGGTGAGGACGCGTGCTCCGGTGCTAACTGTCTTGTCGCTTGGGACCGTGTTTGTCGGGCGCGCGAATGTGGTGGTCTTGGCATCAAGAGTTTGACTAACATGAATCACTGCATGCTTATGAAGTTCGTCCACAAATTACATGTGCCGGATGAGCTTCCTTGGAAGTCGTGGTTTCTGTCCCACGTCGGGCCATGTCTCACGGGCACTCCCGGTTCTTATCTCTGCTCGATTGTGAAGGAGGAACTCCCTCGGTACCGCGGCCTTACCTCTGTCCTGCTTGGTGATGGTGCTCGCACATCATTTTGGTTCGACAATTGGATCCTGAACTCACCACTCTCCGAAACCTTTCCCATTCTGTTCTCCCACTGCATTCAGAAAGAGGCCGCTGTTCGGACAGTCGTGACTTCAGGCCTCCGATCCTCTCTGCACCCCCGCCTCACGCGTGCAGCCGAGGATGAATTTCTGATTCTCTCTGACTGTCTTGCACAGATCACTCTCCAGGACAAGCCTGATGTTCGCACTCTCATGACACTTAATAGGAGCCCCTTTACCACCGGTGAAGCTTACTCGGTACTTCAGGGCCCAACTATACCGGCGGATGTTTCGCGGATTTGGGATATCAAACTGCCAACCAAGATTAAGTTCTTTGCGTGGCTCCTCTTCCATGGCCGTCTCAACACCCGTGCTCATCTCTACCACCGGAATATCAGAACCTTGGATGACTCCTGGTGTGAGCAATGTCCTGGGGTGCTGGAAACAGATGCACACATCTTTTGGGACTGCAGTGCTACTAGGGGGGTCTGGGACCTGCTGCAGATATGTTTCCATGGTGATGTCTTCAGACGGCCTTGGGAACTTGTCTTGTCTCATGATCTTCCGAAAGCAGTGCAGGTTGATATGCTTCTCCTAATTCTCTGGCACGTTTGGAAGGCGCGTAATGCACTGATTTTCGACCAGAATGCCATCTCTCCGATTGCTCTTCTCAGGAAAGTGCTGCATGATGTTGATGCTAGGAGCTGCCGGTATAGGAAGCTTCGCTCTGAAGTTCGTGCTTGGCGTGAGTGGATGGCGGGCTGTCTTACCTAGTTTCTCTCTTTGCTTCTCTCTCACTCTCTCATGTACTTCTCACCCCTCGGAATGCCGAGGTTAAGCTTGTAACAAACCTTACAATTCAATGAATAGTAGGTGGGGTTTCTCACCCCCCCGATGCCGTTCAAAAAAAAAATGTACTCATCTCCAACCTTGCAACCAGATGCTGCTCCACTGAATGCTGCTGCTCATCATCCACGCTTTTTCAGATCTACTGCACCTGCCACAAGGAATTTTTCTGTAAATGGCCGGATGGAATCAGAAGAATGACTGAAAGCAGTATAAATAATGCAATGCTCAACACACCCGAGCCTTTTCATTACAGAGTACAGACTAGACCGCATTGGTTGGGACAGGATACCAAACAAAGCAACTATCACCACACAATTTCACCTAACCCTTTATTTGGTCTCTGAATGCACTCATTTTAGTCCTTTGCTCAAACAAGATAACGCACAAGAAGGCTACTATTTATTTAGCACCGAGTAGGGCCATTTCACGTTTCAGCACTGAACCAAATTGATGAAAGAATGTTAGGAGGATCGTGATGTGGCATTTGCCTCTAGGTACCAGATCAGACCACCACCAATTGCCTTTCATTATTGTTAAATCTGAACGTGCCTTTTGGCCCAAGAAAGATTGAATAGAAAGGCAAATAGAAGGCGTGGCCAATAATTACTTTAAAAGAGATTGCAGGTGCTGGTGCGGCACCAATGAT
This sequence comes from Panicum virgatum, assembly GCF_016808335.1. Taxonomy (NCBI): domain Eukaryota; kingdom Viridiplantae; phylum Streptophyta; class Magnoliopsida; order Poales; family Poaceae; genus Panicum; species Panicum virgatum. Next base: position 734,777 of record NC_053143.1, read on the forward strand.
CATCCATCGGTCTATCAAAATCAAATTCAGATCTCCATGTTTCGTAAAATAATGATCCCAGTGCCACCATGCTAAAAAAAAAACAGGTACATTTCTTTACAATGAATCATTCAGAAAGGCTGGGTGACTGGGTCGTCAGTGCATGCCGTCTGTGCACTCATTAAAGTAAAAAATAGTTTGTGATACATTCCTAAAAAAGTAACCCATGTCATGGATGAATAAAAAAATGAAATAAAATATGGCAGGTGGCTAAATTGACTCTGATTGACTCACTGATAGCCAAGTTGACCATCACTACTCCAGCACCGTACCCCTCATCATCAACAGTTCGGATACCGTGGGATTTAACTCAACGGTGATGGGTAGGGTATCACCATTGGTTCTAGAACCTGCGGTGGTGCCATTAAAATAACAAAAAGAAAAAGAAAAAGCCCCTCATGCCTCATGCCCCACGCACCGCCGCAGCCACACCCGGCACACACCGGCAGTCGCGCGCTGCCGCGGCCAAGCCCGGCGACAGCCGCACGCCTCCGCCGCTGCCGCAGCCACGCCCGCCGGCAGCCACGCGCCGCCGCGGCCTAGCTCGCCCAGCTTCAACGGTGGTAGTTTGAATCAAACCGGCGGTGACGGGCCACTGCCCGCCAGATAGAACAGATCACTTGGTTCCACGAGGAATAACATTTTTATTATGATGCTAAGACAAAATACATATACATATATATCTATTTAGAAAATTACATATATTGTTACAATATATTACTACCAAACACCAAGAGAAATTATTGTTAGGTTTCATGCACCAACCAGATGAACCCAAAAGCTTAAGCTATGGGGAGAAGGTGGGCAATTCACTAATACTTCACAACACTCCCACTCACATGCAGCCGGAACAAGGCGTAAATGTGGAAACAAAGAAGAGAGCGGAGGACTTAAAAGATGCCTCTACCAAGACTCGAACTCGAGACCTCTGGTTTTGATACCATGTTAGGTTTCATGCACCAACCAGATGAACCCAAAAGCTTAAGCTATTGGGAAGAGATGGGCAATTCACTAATACTTCACAACAATTATGATTGCTACTTTCAGCTGGGTTAGTCTTCTGGAACATTGGTGGACTTTGCTTTGCATTAGTGGCTTAATGACTTCAAGTGTAGTTTATTGATTGTCAAAGAAACATGCAAAACATGTTATTTTTTTCCTGGCAATCAGCTTTTTAGTTGCTTAATTCACAAACTCCTGTGCTTCACTTCATTTTTTATTTTCACCCTTTCTATATCATGTTTGGTGTGATACTGTGGTGGATTGACAGGACTGTCGGCAACAGAAACCAGCACTTGGACCTCCTCGCATATTTTATTCCCTTTTGCCTTTAAACAAAGTTAGAACACGCTGCTCATATGAGAAAAAAGCATGGGATCAATTTAGTTGGTGATTTGCAAATTCAGACTGACTATAAATCAAACTGTAAACTGATATTCAATTGTCTAAGTTTCAGCATTGAAAAAGACTAACTGAGCCTGCTCTTTCTTAGTTACCAAATGGCTCGCTCGATTATTCAGAACAGGTGGATGCTAGCATGCTACCTCTCGTTATGTGGTTAGCTCAGGGGTCACTTGCCAGTTTGTTTGATTGGTACCAGACCTGGGTCACTTAGCCATGTGCAAGTCTAGTACCCCCATCGCAGAGAAGAGAGGTACACCATAAAAGAGGGGAGCCAAGCTAAGCACCACACTTTTCTGAAGAAAGAATGAAGACAGAAACCACCCCCAAGATGACGGTGCTCCATGCTCCGGTTGGAGTGAGGAGCATCGTGAGCTCCCTTGTGGCCTTCTTCATCGTCGCCAGCTCTGCCACCTTCTTGCTTGACCGAGGCCAGGAAGCACAAGTTCAAATGGCGGTCGAGCATGGACGCCAAGAAATGCAGGTGAAGGTGGAGGCTGGACTCCAAGAACCAGCGATGAGAGGGACTACTGATGCGGGCGATGCCGGTGAGCAGGAGTGCAACTGGTCGAGGGGACGGTGGGTGTACGACAACATGTCCAGGCCATTGTACTCTGGGCTCAAATGTACTTTCATCTTTCCTGAGGTGGCTTGCGACAAATATGGAAGGAAGGATGTCATGTATCAGCACTGGAGATGGCAGCCTCATGGATGCGATCTTCCAAGGTATGATGACTACATGCTCCCCAAGTATTTTTAGCTCAATTTTGTTGTTGTCAACCCAAAAGTTCCAGAATATCTGAAGGTGCAGTTCTAGAACAATAAGCGCTTTCAGTATCGCAGTCAAGAATTTGCAAGGATATTTTTTCTTTTGTTTTTTATGGAAGCAGTAAAAAACTCAATTGATCTGATTGAAACAAAAGAAAGAATTCTATACAGCACAGAAGAAAAAAGATAAAACTTATTTAAGATTGAAAAACTGATCTAATTATGATTGTTAGCCACTTAGCGAGGCAAACAACAAACCAAATTTGCAAGAGAAATAACTGACAGTGAAAGATCAAAACCAAGAAAAATTCTACCTGCTTCTTATTTTATTATCTGTACCATCCTGTAAGGGTAGAAAGGAGATCATATCCCGAATAACTTACTCTGCATGGTAGGAAGACATGATGTCTGATGTCAGGATTTGCCATGTCAATACAGATTCGATGCCACCAAGCTGCTTGAAAAGCTGAGGAACAAGAGATTAGTATTTGTGGGCGATTCAGTCAACAGGAACCAATGGGTTTCTCTGGTGTGCATGGTGGAAGCCTCAATACCTGATGACAGGCTCAAGACGCGCATCTTCAATGGCTCACTCATCTCCTTCAAGGCACTGGTATGTTTTCCTTCACAATTCTACAGGCCACAGAAATAAATATTTCAGTTAACCGATATGAAAACATAATCATTTCAGGAATACAATGCAACAATAGATTTCTACTGGTCACCACTGCTTGTGGAGTCCAACAGCGATAACCCAATAATCCACCGTGTGGAGTACCGGATCATAAGGGCAGACAGAATTGAGAAGCATGCCAGTGTCTGGAGGGATGCTGACATCATTGTCTTCAATTCTTACTTGTGGTGGAGGAAGCAGAAGGATGACATGAGGATGAAGGTGATGTAAGTACAATTCTTTCCTTCCTACTCAACAGGGATCACGCTGTCAGTGTCGCATGTCAGAATAGTTATGAGAACTAACAAAATGGAATAAAAACTAACAAGTCTAAGGCGCAAGCGCAATGGATTTGTTAACATAATTTGTATGTACAGGTATGGCTCATTTGAAGATGGAGATGCAAGGTTAGACGAAATGGAAATGATTGATGGTTTTGAGATAGCTCTCAAGAAACTTACTGAATGGCTTGGAGAGAATATTGATAAGAACAAGACAAGAATCTTTTTCGCAGGATCATCACCTACACATTCCTGGTAAGAGAGATACCCTTGCATTATTCATAACTACTAGTACATTAGCTACATCTCCATGATATCAGGTGGTTTTCTTGGTGGAACTGATGAAAGATATATGTGTATTTTCCAGGGCTAGCAACTGGGGTGGTGAAGACAGCAACAAGTGCCTCAACGAAACGGAGCCGATCTACAAAGTTGGATACAAAGCCGCAACTACAGATTACAGTCTGATGGCCAAGGCTAAGTCATATTTTAAAACATTGGAGCCGAAAGGCATACATGTTCAGATACTGAACATAACAGAGCTGTCCGACTACCGCAAGGACGGGCATCCTACTGTGTTCAGGAGACAGTTTGTTCCTCTGACAAAAGAGCAGATTGCGGACCCAGCCAGCTACGCGGATTGCACACATTGGTGCCTCCCCGGCGTTCCTGATGTCTGGAACGAGTTTTTATACGGCTACCTCATGTACAAATGATACACCATGCCAGATTTTATCCCCCCAACATATATAATGTACAAATGACATACTGCATCTAGATTAGGCTGCTTTACTTTGTGCAGAGAATGGCTGGCAGATAAAAGTGAACAGTGTATAGCAGTGTGCTATTTGTTTTCATCTGACAGAGCAACATAACTCTGCAAATTTTAACAAAAGTTTACCATGAAAAAGAACAACTCATCTTGAGAGTGAAACACTGTCATAGACGTCTCTAAAATTCAATTCATTCAGACTGGCAGGCAGGCAGGCAAGCAAGAAAAAGCTACACATTTGAGAGGTGGATCAACGAGAGAAGAGCGACCTGAACAATAAGGGCTCAAGTCACTGAACCAGCTGCAGGTTCCACGCTCGCCGGCAGCATACGGCACCGCGGAGGGGTAGACGACGCCACCATCGCGCGCAGGCCCACCGCCATGCGCACTGCCATGGCTACTTGGATAAGCTGCCGGCCTCCGCCGCCGTGGAATGGGCATCGGTGGAAGCTTTGGGTTAGCTGCCGCCGCATATCCAGGCCATGGGCTCGTAAGCCACGATCTGGTCATTAATTTGCCGTTAGGGCCCAATATGCAGCCCAAGTTATGCTGGGCCACACATGAATAATTGGCAGTCATGCGTCTGTCTATCTTGTTAGGCCTGGCGATCCAGAGATTACCCGTATACTAAAATCAATCTCGGGGATCACGAATACAACAACATAGTCTTTTTTACCAAACAAATTGAGATAGACTAGAGATGAAACCCAAAAAAATAAAAGTCATGATTTCAGTCACATTGATAGCTAATCTCCAAATGCTCATATCCAAAACTATCTCTTTAGAGATATTCCAATCTTTAAGGTCTCTCTTAACCGACTCATCCCAAGTCAGTTTAGGTCTACCTCTACCCCTTTTTACATTATCGACCCGCTCAAGAACCCCACTACGCACCAGCGCCTCAGGAGACCTCCGTTGGACATGTCCAAACCATCTCAATCGATATTGGGTAAGTTTCTCCTCAATTGGTGCCACCCGACCCTATCCCGAATAGCTTCATCTCGGACTCTATCCCTACTTATGTGCTCGCAAAACCACCGCAACATCCGCATCTCTGCTACACTCAATTGCTGGACATGTCGCCTTTTTGTAGGCCAACATTCAGCACCGTATAACATCGTCGGGCGAATTGCTGTCCTATAGAACTTGCCTTTTAACTTTTGTGGCACCCTTTTGTCACAAAGAATGCCAGAAGCTTAACGCCATTTCAACCAGCCAGCTGAAATTCTATGTTTAACATATTCATCAATGTCGCCATCCTTTTATAGCACCGATCCTAAATACCGAAAAATATCCTTCTGGGCCACCACTTGCCCATCTAGACTAACATCTCCCCCCTCATGCCTAGTCACGCTGAAATCACACATCATGTACTCGGTTTTGGTCCTACTAAGTCTAAACCCTTTCGACTCTAACGTGCATCTCCACAGCTCTAATTTCCTATTAACCCATGTACTACTCTCGTCAACTAGCACCACATCATCAGCAAAGAGCATACAACAAGGAATCTCACCTTATATATCCCTTGTGACCTCATCTAACACTAAAGATAGACTTTTTTCCCCAGTGAATTGCAAGCTGCCTCATTTATTCATGATAAAGATAGACTTTTGAAAGGGCACATGTAGGAGAAAAAAAATGGGGAACAAATTTCTCCAATTCCTGTAAAAACTTGCATTCGGAGAATAATAATCTAAAACGAATTAAGTTATGATCCAGGATGGCAGATATATTCATTGCATATTGTATTGGGCATCATGGGGTGGAAAGCATTCAACTACTACTTGCCTTTGCAGCTAGCTCAAGCCCACTTAATTGTTGTCTTTTACATGGTTCTCTATCCACAACAATAAATATGTTGCTCAAGTCCATAGCAGTTGTACTGACTCTCCTTGGACTTTCAGTAAGTACCCAGTCTGATCCCCGAGGGAACCATGTGGAGTAGCAAGCATTAGGTAAAGGTATCCCATGTTGGCAGCTCACTACTGCTACTGTGTGTGTACCCAGCTCATCTTAAGCCTTGTAAGGCCCCCTCATCTCATGCGCTACAAACCTGTAACGATTTTACCATTCTCCAGTGTTGCTTGCAGATGTTTTCCTGAATGCTTCTCCTCACCCTCCATGCTTTAAAGAGCTACCGTACCTGCCAGAAATAAACAATTTTTGCTGAGAAAATGGCCACACAGGCACACATGATAAGCAATCTAGCATCATATGTGCAGCTTAACAGCCAAGCCCAAGCACTGTCATTAGAATAGACCCCAATGGTTAGAACATGGTACCAAAACCAAACACTGCAAAAAGCAGACCACAATTTCACCTAACCCTGTATTTGGTCTTTGGAGGCACCCAATTAGTTATATCACTAGAAACATGGCGCGGCGTTGCCGCGCTTGTTGACCTCCAATGAAGATTGGAGATTTACATTGGGTGCATGGAGTTTGAATATAGTTTATGCATAATATACAGTACTTTGACTTGTTGATTGTAGTTGATGTGATACTTGGTGCGGTCACAAATATGTATTTCCATACAAGATATTAAGGTTCTTTAGTGTCAGTGAAGTATAGTAGTCACTAATATGGAAGTTTACACTCTTGCTAATGGAGTTATGCCTATGAAAGCAGCATGGATATATATAAATTTTGAGATTAACATATGTTCAGAATATTTAATAACAAACTGCTTATTACATATATATAGGGGCAGGGATAGCCTTTGTGCCAAATGAGCCCACCATTGTCATCGAACAGCTTAAAATTTCTATTCCCTGCATTACACAAAGAAACTATGAAGTGTTTAGGATTTTGCAAAGCATAGGATGGTATTGCAACCTGAAAATAGAAATTTGCATTTTTATTGCCTCTATGATTGCAGCAATGCAGAATAGCATCATATTTAATGAGGGACATGATGGTCTTTTGGCTTTTTGCTTAAAATGTCCTAAGATTCCTTGAAACTATAATCTGATCTGCATGTATAAAACTTTTTTGTTAAAGAAGGAATTGTGGTTGCTTATTTATATGCTTTAACAGTAGTGTTAGTTTTGCAAATCATGTGAGATTTTGTTATCCCAAATTTCTTTAGAAATCTTGCTCTGCTAAGAGGCATTATCATTGTCATATGTAGGTATATTTGAGAAGGTTTTGCATTCCTAAATCCTGATTATTTATCTTCATAGACAGCACGCACTATTTTCAGAATCTTTTTTTTTGACTCGTAAAGCAATTCAAACTCTTCCTATTTTTGAGAAAATTATTTTTTATGAAACCAATATAATTTTTACCCCTCTTTCGCTAAACTAATGGACAGTTATCATCTCGTTAATATTGTATTTATGAGCTATAGGCATTGAAATCAGACCAAACATGACCTCCTACAGTTTGGCTGTCTGCTGATGCAGTAGTTGGATTTGTCAGAGCAAAGTAGGATGCATTTGAACCTGGGCAAACAGTTATCCAGGAAAGGAAATAAAAACTTGAGAAAAAGGTACCTTAATTACCAATGCAATGTTCTCTTGTGTTTTCCAAAGAAGGGTAATGCATAAATCTCACAGATGAGGGTTTAGTTATACTAATTTTCTTTCCTCTGGTGATATGGCGACTTTACCTAATAGTGTTAACTTGCTATGTCTTGTTCACGCATTCCTGTAGGAGCAGTAATTAGTGCTTTATCTTTTCGAATGAACTTTAACATTATTAAGTTTCAAGTATAACTAATTTTCTATTTTGGGGGTTCAGTAATAATGTAACATTGTGTAAATTGCAAATCATCTATTGTAGTAAATATAGTTTTCATGAAGGCATAACCAAAGACTCTAATGGAAAATTGGAATTCAAGCAAAGTGTGATAAAGAAAATGCGAGTCAGATACTTTTAGCTATTTCATCGAACAGCTAATATGCATGAAACTACTCATAACAAAAACGAAAACTGAAATCGATTGAGTATGCAGTTACGTGCCTGAGGTCAGGTGGTACACGTGCACCTTCATCACACATAGAGCTTCAATCATACGATGGCCTAAAGCCAAACAGAGAACAGCGAGGGGCACCAGTGCTGCTCGCCCTCACCGCTACCGCATCTGCGTGCCGTGGTGGTCGAGGCGCTTCCCCGCTGGCTGGCTGCACGCCTTCACGTCGGCATGCTCCTTGCCGCTGCTCCACTTGCGCGGCGCCATTGCGAGGCCCTCCTGTTGCCGCTGGCCGCTATGAGCGCGACGGCCTCGCCGCCGGACAGCATCCGTGGCCCGGGCGGTGCTGCTGTGGGGGACGCGCGCCACTGCCGGCTGCTTGCCGTGCCCGGTGGCGTGCCGTGATGCATGACCGCCCAGCCTACTCGTCCTTCCTCTTCTCCGACGGGGATTTAGGGGAGAGAAGTAGTGGCCGGTGGCGACCTGCGTACCGGAGAGCCGGAGAGCTCCGAATGAAGCGCTAGCGCGATAGAGACGCTTCGCGATTACCCTTTCCGAACGCCAGATCAGAATCGCACGGGTGGAAAATAAAGGGCGACGTGGCCAAGCGAGGGCTCGATTTTAGCCCGATTCCAGGGTGGGCTTTCGTCTTTTAGAGATACGCTGGAGCTGCACAAGGCAAAAGAACCCACTCACTATTAGCACGTCCACCATCTGAAGACACCACCAAACCAAATTGATGCATGCTACAAATATTGTAGTGATTTATGATCTTCCATTTAACAAGATGAGGTATATGCATCATACTGAACAATCATGTTGGTACAACTGATTTTGTTATTTAAAACAGAAGCCACGGCAAATAATTGATGATCAGTTTAGAAAGGACTGCAGACATTGGTGGCACCACCATGTTGGAAAAGATGCCTTCCTCTCACCGGACCCTCTGAAATAGTTATTGTAAAATATTTGACTTTGATGCATGTATACTTTTTGCACTAATTAGTTAGAAAAATGTTTGAGTGACGGTAGGGCTTCCGCTTCATCTCCATATACATACCAAACACTCCAAGACTGCTTCCCTTGGTATGAATGGCCCAAGGGTCAGTGTTCAGGTATCAGGTTACTTGATTAGCAATGAACCTGGACCACTTGGCCTAGAGAGCGCACAATAAAAGAGGGAGCTATGCACTGCACCACAGTTTTCTGAAGAAGAATGAAGCCAGAAGCCAATCCCAAGATGATGGTTCTCAGTTCTCCTGTTGGATTGAGGAGCATCATCAACTCCCTAGTTGCCTTCTCCATCATTGTTAGCTCCGTCACCTTATTGTTCTACCAAGGCCAGGAAGGGCAGGTGCCAATGGTGATCGAGCATGAACACCCAAAAATGCAGGTGCAGATGGTGGCTGAGCACCATGAACAACTGAGAGTGACGGAAGCACCTGTGCCGTTGACAGCTGAGCTCCCAGATGCCAGAAAAGAGGAATGCAATTGGTCGACAGGACGGTGGGTGTATGACAATTTGTCCCGGCCATTGTACTCTGGACTCAAGTGCTCCTTCATCTTCCCTGAGTTGTCATGCGACAAATATGGCAGGAAGGATGTCATGTACCAGCACTGGAGATGGCAACCTTATAGATGCGACCTTCCTAGGTATGATCATAACAGATTTCCCCAGTTTGGGAGTATTTCTAGCTCAGTTTTGTTCATGTCATTGTCAAAACAGCAATTAAAAAGAAAAATCTGGAGGTGAAGTATAGTATTACAGCAACAAGATGTGTCAAAATCAGAGAGTTGTGATTCTTTAAAGTAGATGTTTGTGTTTTATGCAAGGAAGCAGGGAAACATTCACTTCATTTGTAGGTGAAATAGAAAACACAGGATAGAAACTGCTGAGAGGAAAAAAAATAATTGATACTCTTAAGATAGGAAAATTGATCTGATTGTGGTGGTTAGATAATTAACTAACAGTGAAAACCCACTGGGGAGGAAAAATCCCATCTTGTTTTAAATTGTTCAATTTCATGTGCTTGAAAAGTCTAGAAAGGAGATCATATCTTGCATAAAATTCAGCCATTGATAAAAGCTTAAAATGCATGGTGTATATGAAACCATGCCTGGATTTTTGCTATGTCAACAGATTCAATGCCACCAGACTGCTTGAAAAGCTGAGAAACAAGAGATTGGTGTTTGTGGGCGACTCACTCAACAGGAACCAATGGGTTTCCCTGGTGTGCATGGTGGAGGCTTCTATACCTGACAACAGGCTCAAGATGCGTGTTTTCAATGGCTCACTCATCTCCTTCAAGGCATTTGTATGTTTTTTCCTTCATAAATCTACAGGCTACTATAAAATCCAATGATTTCCATCAGCCAATTTGAGAAACCGTTATTCATTTATTATTTTAGGAATACAATGCGACAGTAGACTTCTACTGGTCGCCGCTGCTGGTGGAGTCCAACAGTGATGACCCCATTGTCCACCGTGTGGAGTACAGGATCATAAGGGCAGACAGAATCGAGAAGCATGCTAATGCCTGGAGGGATGCTGACATCATTATCTTCAATGCTTACGTGTGGTGGAGGAAGCATAAGGCTGACATGAGGATGAAGGTCATGTAAGTTCATTCGTTTCCCCTTTCCTAGTTCCTACTCATACCTAGGTAAGGTGATGTGAGGTAATGTAACTTTATACTATCACATTACCGATTTCACATAGTTTTAAAGTTTCCAGAACTGAGAAAAATACATCTCTGTTTTGAGCAGGTATGGTTCATTTGAGAATGGTGATGCAAGGTTAGAGGAAGTAGAAATGGTGGATGGTTTCGAGATAGCTCTCAAGAAATTAACCGAGTGGCTGGGTGAGAACATCGATAAGAACAAGACTAGAATCTTTTTCGCGGGATCATCACCAACACATTCCTGGTGAGTTCAATAGAAAGCACTACTCCTGCATATATCTTGTGCCAAGACATGTAAAACAGTAGTACAATACCAGCATGCCCATGAAAGATTGAGTGTGTTTCTCAGGGCTAGCAACTGGGGTGGAGTGGACAGGAACAAATGCCTTAATGAGACAGAACCGATCTACAAAGTTGGATATAAAGCGGCAGATTACAGTATGATGGAGAAGGCGATGTCATATTTTGGGACGCTGGAGCAGAAGGGCATACGCGTCGATATACTGAATATCACCGAGTTGTCTGACTACCGTAAGGACGGGCACCCGGCGGTGTTCAGGAAACAATTCGCCCCTCTGACAAAGGAACAGATGGTGAACCCAGCCAGCTACGCGGATTGCACGCACTGGTGCCTCCCGGGTGTTCCTGATGTCTGGAACGAGTTCTTGTACGGCTACCTCATGTACAAATGACCAACTACGCCAGTCAGAGTACGTACTACTACATATGAATATATGACGTGCAAATGGCATAATCCGTCTAGATTAAAAGTAGATTGCTTTGTTTCAGAGAAATTAAAGGTCCAAAATTCATACAGTTAGTTACATGTGAAGAGAGAGGGCTCAAATTAGTGCGTATCAGATTCAAACCAGTTGTTTGCTTACGACAGGCAGACAGAGCAACATACAGTAATTCTGAAGACTCCACACAAAATCTGCCTTGCAAAGAAACAAGTTACGAATTAATAGGTATCCTAGATGTATAGTCCCGACATTATTGCCTCACTGAAGCTAGGCAAGCACCTAGCAGGAAGTAGTTACCTCAACCACCATCACTTCACTAATCACTAATCAGTAGCAGAGGCTAGGCAGAATTCATTCAGACCTGGCGCAAGCAGTAAAGCAAGCTAAAAAAAAAAACACCACGTTTCAGCATTGGAATGAACGAAAATGGAACCTGAGCAGCAGCAGCAGCCCACAGCGGAGGTAGATCGAGCCTGGACGCCATCGCCGCGTGCAGCACAACCGCCGTCGCAGCCCACCTCCAGACTCGATGGCTAGCTGCTCAAACTTAACAGATCAACAAGGGAAGGTTTCTACCGGCCATGGCCGCTGCTTTGGAAAGCCTGGTTATCCGCCGCCGCCGCCGCCGCCGCCGCCGTTGATGAGTTGGTCGACGGAGAGCAAAGAGGAGAGACGACATGGCATGGCCCATGGGAGGGAAGGAGGCCCAGTGGGCCGGCTAACCCATGTCATAAGTACAAGGCCTAACCAAACAATATCGAATCCCATCTACACAAATTAAATACACAATTGCTTTTTTTCGCATAAAAGATATGAATTCTGACGTCATAGCTGTTGACGATGATGATTTATTTAACTCTTTAAATATAAAATTGCTAACAGGGCTGATCTGACACTTTTTATACATACGAGGTCAATGGGAATATATAGCAGCCCCTTAATTAGCTTGTTATTATATATATATATATATATATATATATGGTAGTTGGAATAATGCCTTTTCCAGTCGTCGTTGCTTGGAGGTTGGTACCACTAAAACTAAGCTAGCAGCCCTTTCGTCATGGGTGGATCTGGATCTTTGCGCGGATTTGCATTGTTTTGTTCTTCTTCTTTTGTTTGAATTCGTGCATCGCAGGCCCTCTTTTGTTTGAATTCATAACTTTTTTTTTTGCGAGGAGTTTGAATTCATAACTTGATGGCTGGTGAGCCTTAATATATAGTTTGCTTATTGGTTATTGGCAAATAGCAAGCATTCACTTTTCTATAGTTCTTGGTTGGAGAAGAGAGGGATTACTTTGTAAAAGACACTGAAAAAAAGGGGGATTTCCCCCCCTCCTGCATGCTCTTTCTAAAAAAAGAGACTGATTGCAGACTGGCCAGAGGCGGCTTCAGCTATGTTAGTAGTAGTAGTCAAATAACGAGCACAAGAGCAGCAGGTAGATTGATGTTGATGTAAAATAAAAACGCCGACGGCTTGCATTGTAACCCATGTCCACGGCGAGGAAAAGTTTGTGGAAACTGGATTTCCATATGGACCATGACCTAGGGCTGCTACAAAAACTAGGATGAGTCAAAAATACAAGTGCAACTAGCAAATAGATGTTGATGTATGACGACGTAGTATATGTATAGCCAATTATACTTGTGTGTTGTTAGCAGATACGTAAGAGAATTGTGCATCTTTGTATATATTATTAAGGAAGAACGCTTGAAAACATGCAGCAGAAGCAGCAGCTGTTTTTTCAGGTCACACTCCGACCCTAATTTGGTTTGAGCTAGCAGCAGCAGCAGCCTAATTAGTATTGTCATTACACTGCAACTGATATTTTTAAATGAAGACAAGTATCTGTCAGGGACAGATCCAGATAGATAATGATGCTGATGGACTCATCAATCGGACGACCACGTGTCCATTCCCACGGCGCTGCCTAGCTTATTATTAGCTGGTTTTCTTTGCTAGCTTTCCATGACGCTGCTGTTTGCCGCTGCTGATTTTAATTTATTATTTGGCCTGATTTTGATTTGGATTTGGATTTGTTTGCCTCCGTCTACCGTACCGCCGCGCACGCACCTACATACAAAATTAAACAGTGATGGATCGGATTCTCTATAGATGCATGGCTGGATGGATCGATCATCGATGCGGCGCCGCCCGTAGCATGCATACAGCAATGACCATGTTAGTTGTTGTCCAATGCAAATTGCTTAGTAGTTAGCACCTAATAATGCATGAACCATCACATGCATGCAGAATAAGCTTCTGTATATCTATCTATGATCTATCTATATGTAAGCTCGCCTGGACTGTAATAATAATATTCTCTCGCATGGATTGCATGTTCGGATGTTCCATTGTATTATTGATTGATCAACCAGCAGATCTATCAGAGCAGTCCCAGTTGCTTGAAAATAAACAAGGTGTGTGCAAGTCTGCAAGACCTCCGGGTCTTAAACTTGGCTCGAGCAGTCTTTCAGCTCCCCCAACTTTCAAAATTTAAGTATACATTCGGATTCTTAAACTTGTCAATCGTATCGAGTGAGATCCAAATCACACTTGCTTATGCTAAATTGAAAGTTATATAATTTACTCAAATATATAAAATTATGCACAAAATATATACACAAAAAATTATAACAAATTTACTTGTACAAATACGTTCAGATACAAAATATATGTATAAATTTTTGTAGGAAAAATGAAACTTATATGACAAAATTTGTAACCAATTAGAAAACAGAAAATAATAAATTTTGGAGGAAACATTGGAAAAATAAGTATTTTGACATAAAGTTTTCAAACAAAATTTTGGACAAACTTTGAGTGCAGCGTAAAAAATCAAAAATAAATTTTGGGCCCACGTGAAAGCTCCCACATCAGCAGAAAATACTTCAGCTTTATAACTTAAGAATGGTAATTTGGACTTCATGTGACATAATTAGTAAGTTTGTAGGTCTGAATGTGCAGTTTGGAAGGTTGAGAACCTAGATGACACTACGAACAAGTTCAAGCATTTCACTGTGTGTAAAGATAACTGATGTACTTATATATTTGCGCCTGAAAATACACAGTGGCAAATTTCGTATATTTGATCACCGCCATTTAGCGAAACTAATCATAATAAAATTTCTCATATATTTAAGGATGCTTGCACACTGTACAAATTGGTTTTTGTATTTACAAAATGCAATATATACTCATTGGGATTGCAAAGAAAAGGCCGGTTTATATTAGCTAGGAGGATTGTAGCCAGTCAACCATGCATTAAAAGACAGCAGCTTTGATTTGATTGGAAAAGAGAGGGAAGATACATGTGCGGGGCTGAAGATGGAAAGTATGCGCTGGTATGGTCCATGGATGTGTATATATAGCACATATATACTCCTATAGGCTATAGGTAGGCAGCAGCCTCCTTCCTGTTCCTGAACCAAGCAAGGAGGAGGTGGTAGGTTGGCAAGGCAATGGCAAGAGAGGTGTCGTCGTCGGAGGAGGGCCGTCGGCGGAGCGGCGACCAGATGAGGAGGATGGAATTAGAAGGGGATGATGATGATGCGTGGCGGCGGTGGGCTGTTCTTGTTGCGACGGTGTGGATCCAGGCTCTGACGGGGACCAACTTCGACTTCTCGGCCTACTCGTCGGCGCTGAAATCGTCGCTGGGCATCTCCCAGGAGGCGCTCAACTACCTGGCCACCGCCTCCGACCTCGGCAAGGCATTCGGCTGGTCCTCCGGCCTCGCCCTGCTCTACATCCCCCTCCACGCCGTCCTCCTCGTCGCCGCCGTGCTGGGGCTCGCCGCGTACGCGCTGCAGTACGGCTGCCTCGTCTCCGTCAACCTCGCCGCAATCCCATACCCGCTGGTATATATGTGTTCCATTGCTTCGATTCATTCATTCATTCTCTTTTCTGACAAGAAGCAATAGCAGCAATCCGCTAGCTAGCTAGAGCTATTTGCGTGTCCATTTGCTGTTCAAGTATCATTGAGCTATTTGCTCTGAACGAACAAGAATCAAACTGATGATAGGGACGGATGATAGGGAATTGAAGGGACATTTGCTATTTGCTCGCTGCATCCATCCAGTATGTATGTATGCATTTCCATGGCGGAGCTGAAAGGGAGGGAGGGAAGAGGATTTATTTCATAGGAATAGGACACAAACTACCTGCCTCCTTCACTTCCTTCGTGTGGCTGCCCGGCCGCCACCAACATGCAGCAGCATTGATTCCTGTTACTAATTTTAAGCCAGATACGACCAGTGGGGTAAAATTTACCTTTCGTTTTCATGGATGGAACAAGACTCAGCTCCTTCTTCCTTACATTTATATAAACCTATATATTAGCTCACAAATTTTCTTGACAGGAGGGAGACTTTCCCCAAATGTATGAAGCCCCGACACAGACACAAACACACGTTAAACTGTCAAGATGCCGCAACATGCAATTTATGGTGAATTTAATTACTCGATCAAATTCTGATTCATATGTTGCACTGCAGGTGTTCTTGGTCTGCTTGATAGCAGGGTTGAGCATCTGCTGGTTCAACACAGTCTGCTTTGTTCTCTGCATACGCAGCTTCTCCGCAAACAACCGCCCCTTGGCCCTCTCCCTCTCAATAAGCTTCAATGGCCTCAGCGCCGCCTTCTACACTCTCTTTGCAAATGCCCTATCACCTTTGTCCCCATCTGTCTACCTCCTCCTCAATGCCATCCTCCCTCTTGCCATCTCTATTCTTGCGCTCCCAGCTATACTCCTCTGCCACAAGCAAGACAGCCATCTCCACAGCATGCCCAATCATGACAGGCGTGTCTTCCTTGGCCTCTACATCCTCGCATTCGTCACTGGCACATATCTGGTGGTCTTTGGATCTTTCACCGCAACCAGGTCCGCTGCACGGGTTATCCTC
This sequence comes from Panicum virgatum, assembly GCF_016808335.1. NCBI lineage: Eukaryota > Viridiplantae > Streptophyta > Magnoliopsida > Poales > Poaceae > Panicum > Panicum virgatum. Next base: position 750,946 of record NC_053143.1, read on the forward strand.
ACAGGTGCCATGGTTCTCCTCGCCCTTCCTCTCATCATCCCTGCCTGTTCCAGTTGCTCACATGGCCCTGACCCTGCATCTCCACTAAACCATGATGACCCACATAAACCACTACTAACCAGCAACAATCATCAGACAGTGGCTGATGCCGTGATGGAAAAAACAATGGATCACCAGCTGCAGGGCAGTTGTTGTGGAACAATACTACACAAGGGCCGCCTGGCGGTGCTCGGTGACGAACATAGTGCAAAGAGGCTCATTGGGTGTGTGGACTTCTGGCTCTACTACATAGCCTACTTCTGTGGAGCCACTGTTGGGCTGGTATACAGCAACAACTTGGGGCAGATTGCACAATCATTGCACCAGCAGTCACGGCTCACCATGCTACTTGCTGTCTACTCATCATTCTCCTTCTTCGGCCGTCTTCTCTCTGCACTCCCCGACGTCCTTGACAGGTTCTTCTATCTTGCTCTATATCTTATCAATCATCATCACATGGCCTCCTAACTAACTATATATACAATTTGTATACAGGACGGTGTCACTTGCTCGGACAGGGTGGCTTGCTGCTGCCTTGGTGCCAATGCCAATGGCCTTTTTCCTTATGTGGAAACAACAAGATGGAAGTGCTCTGGTAGTAGGAACAGCCCTAGTTGGCTTAAGCTCAGGGTTCATCTTCGCTGCAGCAGTATCGGTGACCTCCGAGCTCTTTGGACCAAATAGCGTCGGTGTGAATCACAACATCCTAATCACCAATATCCCACTGGGCTCATTCCTCTATGGCCAGATTGCTGCCATGGTATACGACTCGAATGGCCAAAGAATGTCAGTAATGGATAACCGCACTGGCACTATTGACACCATGATTGTGTGCATGGGGGCGAAGTGCTACTCAACCACCTTCTTCGTGTGGGGTTGCATCACATTGCTGGGGTTAGCATTGAGCATAGTCCTATTCAAAAGAACAAAACCAGCTTATGCTACTAGTGCTAGTCGATCAAGTTGTAAGCACCAAGTTTCCAGTTGAACAGAGAAACTCCTTGACCAGTGCCTTGCTGCTTTGAAAAATCATTGTTAGCTTGTACAAAATTTTGGTTTAGTTTTAGCTGAAATTGTTACATATAGATACACGAAATGAGTACCACCACAAGACACATCAAGAGGATAGGAAATTACTAGATCCTAGCAGCACTTGACTGATGACGAAATTAGGGACTGGAGAGTCTGCTGATGAATTAAAAAAAGCTTGAAGAAATTACAAGAGGGAGGGTTGGAGGGGGATTGGGGGGAGCGAGAAGCGTACAGAAGACGGTGTGGATCATGAAGAGCTCCATGGCGGAACCTATGGAGGCCCCGACCGCGGCGATCTTCAGGTACCAGCCCGCGAATATCATGATATGGTTCGGTCCAAGTGAATCCTCGAGGGCAGGGGTGGCTACTGGCTGGAGGGAGCTGAGGTGACGGCGAGGCGAGGCGAGGCGGCGGCGGCGACTTTGAGGCCGCCGGCGATGAGAGCCTAGCAGAGGCATGTAATATGGGGGCCCGGCCCGGCCCACCGAGGCCCAATACTATTACATGAGACAATCTAATCTAAAACAATTAGAACGGGACTGCAATCACTTGCATATCATTGCCATTCTTAAACTGAGGCCACGTATATATAACTGAACGTGTAATTTTGGCAGTTTCAACATTGAGCAAGAAAATCAGATAACTGAATGAATAGTCTGTGACAGACAGCATCTCCAGTGTGAGTGTCTATCTAGGATTGATATAATGACCATTGTGATCACTCAGCTCAGTACAAGAACAGATGTAGTACGTATGTAATTAAAACAAGCTAACTGATGAAATTCTAAGCTCACGTGTGCTTTTTCTTTACGTTATCCCTAATATAATACTACACGCATCAACTTTTTCTATATTGCAGTTGTTTTGCTGCCTAACCTGAAATGGAGAGGTCCTCCGCTGCCCAACCTTTTGTTTTCTTTCTTCTTGCTGAATTCCTTGCTTCACACCAAATCGCATTGCGTGTTTACCTAACCATTGTTTTTGGTTGTGGCAAACACTTTACTGCTTTTGTTAGCAACCCTTATGGCATGGCATTTCATCTTATAAGGGAAATAAAATAAGGTTTTATGCATTTTTGAAACTCTGTAAACTCACCAATATTATAGACAAGGAATTTTGCACAATCCATTTGCTTTGGAATAAATGAATGTAACTCTGTTTAGTTGGTGAAAAGTTGTTGGTTTTGATACTGTAGCACATTTCATTGTTACTTGACAAATAATATCTAATTATGGACTAATTAGGTTTAAAAGATTCATCTTGTGCTAATCAGTTAGATTGTGTAATTAGTTATTTTTTCAACTGCATTTAATGCTCCATGTATGTGTCCGAACATTTGATGTGATAGGTACCGTAGAAAATTTTTTTTGGAACTAATCAGGACCGTAGTAATATAATGTTTTTTTTGTTTGTGGCCAGAAAAATAATAATAGGACAGATTTTGACTCGCATTTTGTTGGCGAATAGGAAACGTGCAGGCTGATGGACCGACGCGTTGAACAGTCAGTGTGTCGGTGGCACGGCCGGATTTGTGTTCGCTCGCGTCGCGCCCCTCCTCTCTCATCTCAGATCCGCCAAACCCGGCTGCTGGCAGATCGCCCCGCCTCGCCACCATGGCCGCGGCCTCCCCTCCGCTCCTCCCCACCACCGCCGTCGTCCCGGCGGCCGCCACGCCATCCCCAACCCCCATCCCCATCCCCAGCGCCGCCGCCGACGACGCCAACCCGGCCGCGGTGCGCGCCTTCCTGTCCCGGCTCCTCGACTCCGGGCGGCGCGCGCTCTCGGGTGCCCGCCCCTGGTCCGAGCTCGCGGACCGCGCGGCGCTCTCCCGTCCGGAGTCCCTGGCCGACGCCACCTCCCGCCTCCGCAAGAACCTGGCCTACTTCCGCGTCAACTACGCCGCCGTGGTGGCGCTCTCCCTGGGCGCGTCGCTCCTGGCCCACCCCTTCTCGCTGGCGGCGCTCCTGGCCCTGCTCGCCGCCTGGTGCCTGCTCTACATCCTCCGCCCCGCCGACGCGGCGCCGCTCGCCGCCTTCGGGCGCACCTTCTCGGACAAGGAGGTGCTGGGGGGCCTGATCGCGTCCTCGGCGTTCGTGGTGTTCCTGACCTCCGTGGGGTCGCTCATCTTCTCGGCGCTGGCCCTGGGGGCGGCCGTGGTGTGCGCGCACGGCGCGTTCCGCGTGCCGGAGGAGTTGCTGTTCGTGGACGAGGCCGCGGAGCAGAGCGGCAACCCGCTCATGTCCTTCCTGGCTACTGCAGCAGGCAGCACAAGAGGAGGACGCGTGTGAGTGATGGAGAATCAATTGGAGAATTGGATGTGATGACTTATTTGAGTATGCTTGTTGCTTTAATCGATTGATTGATTCATACTACAAGGCCCTGTTTGGGACTGCGTGCCAAAGAAGCGAGGCGCGCATAAGCGCAACGCGGCTCGGAGCTGGCTTTTCGCGATTTTGGGGCCGCACGTTGTAACTGCCGCTTATTCAACGCGCGGCGGCCGGGCAACACGCGTCTGCCGCAGCCCGTTTGGCGGGTTTAATTCGCTTCTTTGCCTCAGAAGCGAAAACGAAACAAACGCGGTCCCAAACAGGGCCTACTACTAGCATTCTTCTGGCAGCTCGATCTACTACTCCGTATATGAATGAGGGTTTTTTTCTTTTTTTTTATTGCGACTCGATTACAGAAGAAGAATACATACAGCATATAATAATATAAGGCCGTGTTTAGTTCCCCTTTTTTGAATTTTGAAAGGAAATTTTTTTCATATTTAAAGTACTAAATATAAACTAATCACAAAACTAATTACAGAACTCGTTTGTAAACTACGAGACAAATCTAATAAGTCTAGTTAATTCATCATTAGAGCATGTTTACTGTAGCAATTTAGTGTCTAATCACGGCCTAATTAGGTTCATTAGATTCGTCTCGTGATTTACAGTCCATTTGTGTAATGCGAATTTTTTTCATCTATATTTGGTACACCATACGGACGTTTTACAAATCTTTTGAAATTTTGAAGATTGGAGGAATTGTGAGTGCAATGGGTTTCATGGAAGTCTGAATTGGGATGCACATTCAACAAAGCAGCAGCAACATATGCTGTGTGACGTGACTCGATGTCATATGGGGCGGGCAAACTCATGCATCAGCTGCTACACATTTGTCTTTTTTTCCTTTTTTTTTTTGGGGAGAAAGCTGCTACACATTTGTCTTTGGAAAATGGAAATGGCGCCCATGTCCAAACTATATGCTTTCTCCGTAAGCAGGAATATTTCTCGATAAAAAAAAGCCAATCATACACACCATAGTATGGGCGTTCCTTTAGATTGGTTCCATGTAGACATGTTCATGGTCTTTGTAACGACCCGCTCAGGATAACGGCTAAGATCTATTCTACACTTTGAGTAAACCATACCTGCTAAATAACTTTCTTGCGCTTTCGTCCTCGCTTCGCGCAAAAGGCTGCAGCCGGAATTATTCACTTTCCCGTGACCGGTCTTTTAAACTGGTCTGTCTCGTTACCGTTTCTCGGTATGGGACTAAACTGGGAATACGGTGCCGGAGCTACAATATTTTTCGCGCTACAGTAGCCGTGCTACAGTAATTCGAATTCAGCCCGGCCCAACTGGCCACGGGCTGTCACAGTCACCCCCCGTTGAGGACTCGACGTCCTCGTCGAGACATCTAGCCAGCTTACCCATACGGGACAAAGGAGCAGGATCTCCTCTCTTGGGCCACGTCCCATATGTCTAGTGCTACGATCCCATGTGCCACGCCCGTGGGTTCACTGCCAGCAGCCCATGTGTGTCCGTCCACATGCAGTTGGCATCTGTGTTTCCACGCGCCGACGTGCTCATGTACGCGCACTTCTGCCCGTACGTGGCGTGAACCGCGAGAGTATGGCTCTGATACCCCTTGTGAGAACCGCCCAATTTGATACTATTTTAAACGAACCGCCGATCATTATCATCCAGATGAGAGTTAACACGTGCTTGCCGGAGAGCGTGCCACGTGTTATCCCACATCTAGAGACACGAATAACCGACACGTCATTCATCCAAAATAATATCAAATCCGGTAGTCCCGGTATGCACTCCAACATACGCCCAGACTCAGCATATGCACATACCGTTTACAATCGAATATATCGCCAAAAATCCACAAAGAGCAGTTTTATATTATCAGAGTTCGCAACTTAATATTACAAGTTCAATATAGGTGGGTTTCAAGCTTCACTTACAAGCCTTGGGCTTACGAAAGTCATATTAAACAGAAGCGTAAAGTTTATTGAATTTACATGCTCTCCCGAAGTTCGATTACGATAAAGACTTACTAAAGTAATGATGCCTTGCTCAAGGACATCAATACAGCCACCACGTCATACTCTTCCCCCGCGTTTGGATCAGCGGGGTAGAAGTGGCCGAACACCACTTCCGGCTCACCTGCAACTAGGTTTAGAAAGCACCCTGAGTACAAAAGGTACTCCGCAAGACTTACACGATTAAATAAACAAGGATCATGCAAGGCTCAAGTAACAGCTTTAAAGTTAAGTAATTATTGCATAAGTATTAGCTCTCTACACTATCACCTATAAGAATTAATTAATCTTGCCCAACCCCAAACACTTTTAGTTGATTAAGAGAGTAATATAATCTATAACTGATCATACCTATAACATGAACCATTCCCAACACAAACGAAATTCTATGAGGAGTTCATGGGATAAAGAGCTTGCTCATAACCGAGAGCGCGGCAATTCGAATTGATTATAACCTTGCAAGGGTGTACTACTTTACCCACACGACGCAAGGACCATGCGACTCACCCAACCGGCCAAAGTTGGATCAGGGGGTACTCGCGTCAACCATTCCCAACATGGCTCGATCATTGAACCTCACACCTAGATTACGAGTAGAGACTTGGTTCCACCAGGGACAGCTCTAAACTTTCCTACTCATAGGTCCACCTGGGGACACACTAAGCCTTTCTGCATAGCCTGTAGCCACGTATCTAGGACTGCACATCAATGATCAAGTCAAAGAAGGTAATTGGTTCATCCATACCATTATATTGGATATGTGGTAGCACGAAAAGGTGCTCAAGGCCGATGGCATCCACTCGGTCCTTAATCGATCCAAGCGGACTATGCCCATGTGACTTCATTCTCTAGGCCCTAACATTCCGCTCGAATCTCGATACTGCACTCCACTTGCCCCAGATGCTCAAGTGCGATCAAGGATAATCAGGTAAGTGCGATACTCCAAACTATTCCTTTCTAGCAAGCAATGTAAGTATTCTAAGCAGGGCTAAGCATCTAGTCAGATTAAGTTATTAACTGACTAACAAGTGACAAGGACATGGATAACAATTCAAGGAAGGGTAATGCAAGAGAGTAGGTACCAAAATGCAATACATACATACTATATAACCCCATATTACCCAGTGATGTAACTAACTAACTCAGATTAAATAGGAGTAAGGAATCATGCTTAGCTGCTTGCCTGGGTTAACTTCAGACTCGACCACGAACGGGATTCCGGGTTCAGGCTCCACGGACTCGGCGGTTTCCACGGGTTCGACCTCCGGCGGTTCGGTCACTAAAATGCATGAATGCGATGCAAGAATTAAGAAATGAACTAAACAACAAGTATAAATCATGAAATAATTTGAGCATGTAGAGGACAATGCAATGAACTCATGAAAATTGGTTTTGCAGCAAAAGCATTTTCCTATAAATAACCATAAATAGATCAATTTTCAGCTACTCTAAGCAAGATAAATCGGGAAAAGGATGCAACTGAACTAAACAAATGCAAGAAAATTATCTTAGATACTAGGCAGCAACACAAGGCTAACAAAACTGGTTTTGCCATTTTACCACTTTCCAGCAAAAAGTTCTATACTAAACCATTTTCAGACAAAGTATAAGATAACAACTAAAACTTTGATAAACAGCAAGGAACCAAGTGAAAAAGTTGCACCACAGAAAACTACACCTCACAAGGAGTCTAACAAAATTTAGTTTGGCATTTTTCGAGCAGTATACAAATAACCTAGCATTAAACTCACTTTTGCAAGATAAACCTATAGATAAATGTACAGCAAGGTAACATGCAAAACAATATTTTTTTTGAGTAGATCTCAGCTAGAGGAATCCAACAAAACAAGTTTCATAATTTTTGGAGCTATACACGAATTTCTACACATTTTTCAACATTCATTTCATGCAACTCTTAAAATATTTTTCTCTACCTCATCTTTTTTTTAGGGGGTAGGCCCTAGACGAATAACGATGCGAATGGGTTATCTTAGTTTTGAGTTTCTAGGGGTATTAGTACACTAACTGGCATGTCAAGCTGTGCATCTTGCATCATGCAACTCAATTAATAAACAATATCGAGCAAGAATGTTCTTGAGAAAAACTTGCCTTGATGCCCTTTCTTTTTAGTTTTTCCGAGCTCCTTGAAATTCACCTTGTATAGCCATGATTTCCGTTTTCAACCCAAGTCAGAAGTATTCGTGAGAATATTCGCATTACTCAATCTCGCCAGAAGACTTATGCTGATCGTCGTCGCCGAGAACTCCCCCTCAAAGTTGGCGATTATGTCTATCTCAAGGTTTCTCCATTTAAGGGCACTCGTCGTTTTCAAGTCAGAGGAAAGTTAGCGCCACGCTATGTCGGATCTTTTCGGATTATCAAGAAAGTTGGAGCAGTGGCCTATCAATTGGAACTTCCTCAACCACTCTCCGCCGTGCATAATGTTTTTCACGTCTCTCAGTTGAAGAAATGCCATCGTGTTCCAGCTGACGCCGTCGACCTTGAGTCACTTGATCTTCAACCGGGCCTTACCTACGAGGAACACCCAGTTGCCATTCTTGATCGTGATGAAAGAAAAGTGAAGCGTAGTATGGTAAAATTTGTAAAGGTTCAATGGAGCAATCATACCGAAGATGAAGCCACGTGGGAGCGTGAGGATCGGTTACGTCAAGAATACCCAGAATTCTTTTCCGATGAGTGAGTTTTCTCCCTAACCCACCCCACCTTCTTGATGAAGTTCATAGTTCTAGATGTTATATATGTGTACACAGTCACCATCAAAAAAACCCTAGGAATGTCACACATCACATCATCCCTGCCTTTGTGCATCATCTCGTAGATGTTTATCTTGTCTAGGTGAATACGGCCTCAACCTAGTCCGAGTTTTATCCTTCCCCTCTTGTCTACCTAAATCTCGGGATGAGATTTTCTTAAGGGGGGAGAGTTGTCACAGCCTAGAAAAAAAAGAAAGAAAATAAAAATCCACCGCTGGGCCTCACCTGTCAGCCTCTCCCTCTCCTCTCTCTGTTTTGCCTCGCCGCGCGCCGCACGCGTCACCGGCGTCCATCCTCGCGAGTCGCGCCACGTGGTGGCCATCCTCGTGTCCCATGCCAATCCCTCCCTCCTCTCATCGCCTCAAGACCCAGCCCCGGCCTCGTTCCCCTCAAACCCTAACCCTACCCGTTCCCCAATCCTCCATTGACGCCGCCGGCCCGAGCTCTCGTCGCCGCCGCGATTCGCCCGCTCTGGTGAGCCGTGGCTCAATCCGTCGCTCGGGGAGCTCCTTCTTGCCCTCCTCCTCCGATTCCGGTGCTCACACGGCCGCCGCTCTCCTCCGCCCGCCGCCGCCCCTGTCCGTCGCACCGCCCCCTCGTCGCCGCTCCTCGCCTGCGTCACCGACGGTGAGGCTCGCCGCCACCTCCGCATCCCCGTGCGCGCCTCCCCTGCCCCACTTCGGCTTGGCCTCGCCGCGCCGCCTCGCGCCGCCGCTGCCGTCGCCGAGCGTGCGCGTCGTGCCGCGCGCACGCTGTGGCCACGCCCACGCGCGGGTCAGGGCGCGTGCCCTGCCTTGACCCGGCTGGGTGGGCCGCTGGCTAGTGGGACCGGCCTGTCGGTCTCTGGGCTGGCCTGATCCGGGTGTGCCTAGCGATTTTGTTAGGGTTTCTTAGGTTTTATATTCCTGCAATCTTGTAAATTGTGTAGAAATTCATGTATAGCTCCAAAAATTATGAAACTTGTTTTGTTAGATTCCCCTAGCTGAGATCTACTTAGGAAAAATATTGTTGTGCATGTTACTTTTCTGTAGATTTATCTATAGTTTTATCTTGCAAAAGTGAGTTTAATGCTTAGTTATTTGTGTATTGCTAGAAAAATCTCAAACTAAATTTTGTTAGACTCCTTGTTTGGTGTAGTTTTTAGTGGTGCTACTTGTTCATGTGCTTCCTTGCTGTTTAACAAAGTTTTAGCTTGTTTCCTTATACTTTGTCTGAAAATGGTTTATTATAGAACTTCTTGCTAGAAAGTGAGAAAATGGCAAAACTAGTTTTGTTAGACTTGTGTTCCTGCCTAGTTTCCATGATAATTTTCTTGGATTTGTTTAGTTTAGTTTGAATTCCTTTTCTGATTTACCTTGTTTAGAGTGGCTGAAAACTATTATATTTATGTTTATTTGTAGGAAAACCCTTTTACTGCAAATCCAATTTTCATGGGTTTCTTGCAATGTTCTCTGCATGCTCAAATTGTTTCATGGTTTATACTAGTTGTTTAGTTTGTTTCTTAATTCTTGCATCGTATTCATGCATTTTAGTGACCGAACCGTCGGAGAACGAACCCGTGGAGCCCGCCGAGTCCGTTGAGCCTGAGCCTGGAGTCCCGTTCGTGGTCGAGTCCGAAGTTAACCTAGCCAAGCAGCTAAGCATATTCTTTGCACTTATTTAATCTGATTTAGTTTAGCTATTCCACTTGGGTATTGTTGGGCTATATATGTATAGTATGTATGTATTGCATTTTTATACCTATCTTTATGCATAATCCATCCTTGATTTATTATCCTTGTTCTTGGCACTAGTTAGGTAGTTAATTACTTAACTTGACTAGATGCTTAGCCCTGCTTAGTATACTTCTTTTGCTCGCTAGACAGGAATGGTTTGGAGGATCACATTTACCGGTTACCCTTGATTGCACTGGTTTGGTTGGGTTGTTAAGAGTTTGGTAGTATCGAGATTCGAGCGGAATGGTAGGGCCTAGAGAATGGAATCACATGGGCATAGTCCGCTTGGATCGTTTAAGGACCGTCCGTGGATGACGTCGGCTTTGAGCACCTCTCCGTGCTACCACATATCCAATATAATGGTACGGATAAGCCAACTACCTTCTTTGACTTGATCATTGATGTACAGTCCTAGATACGTGGCCAAGGGCTATGCAGAGAGGCTTAGAGGTGTCCCCGGGTGGACCTACGAGTACGAAAGTTTAAAGATGTCCCCGGTGGAAACTAAGTCTCTACGCGTAAACTAGGTGTGAAGATTTCAATGATCGAGCCATGTTGGGAACGGTTGACGTGAGTACTCCCTTATCCAACTTTGGCCGGTTGGGTGAGTCGCATGGTCCTTGCGTTGTGTGGGTAAAGTAGTACATCCTTGCAAGGTTAAATCAATTCGAATTGCCGCGCTCTCGGTTATGAGCAAGCTCTTTGTCCGTTGAACTCTTCGTAGAAAGTTCCGGTTTTGATGGAAATGATTCATGGCACCTCTGTGACTCGTTATTGCCGGCATTGCCCATCTGATTGACTATGGTCGCCATAAGTTCAGTTTGCCGAGCCAAGACGTCCGCGAGGTTTGGGTGAACTGGAGGATTTGGGAGAGGATCCTCGTTGTTGCGGTGGTTATTGCCACCCGAACCATTGGCACCATCCCTTTCAGTTCCCGAACGCAACACCATCCTGTTAATAAACAAAACGGTTAGCAGTCAGGAATGAAAGATGGAGAATGATACCCAAAGGCAGGGTGGAAAGATAATGTGTAGATAAAAATCTAACACATACCAACACTAGAAAAACATATCTAAGAGAAAGGATAGATTTGTCCCACTAAGATTAGCAAATACGAGATCAGCGAAATCTAGACCACGACACACTAGATTAATTAGATGCAGATTTGAAAACCAAGAGAAAATATGCATGCATGCGAGGTATGAATGCAACATGACGTCTCCTCACATCGTGAGCACGCCTTAACATTCTAGCACCCACTTACGACCCGCAACAACTGCATTGTCCAGTAGCGCTACAACCCTCCTACTAGCGTTTAGGACAATGGGTGATTCCCACCCTCTCAATTCCGGTAAAAGGCTCAAAAGGTTTCCAGCAGGTGAAAGGGTTTTCCTACGCTCTCGCTACTCATGAAGACAAGAGGGGTCAAGCATATCTTAATTAAACAAGTGAAGCAATAAGAAGGAATTAGTTCTAAGACCAAGGAAGAAAGGTAGCATTTCACCATAGGTTCAAATTTTTAACCAAAGTAAATCTTAGTGCAAGTAGTCAAAATTTATTTTACTCTCACCCCACTAAGCAAATTTTAGGTTCACTTCATGAAACCTCAGCTCTGATACCCGTTGTGAGAACCGCCCAATTTGATACTATTTTAAACGAACCGCCGGTCATTATCATCCAGATGAGAGTTAACACATGCTTGCCGGAGAGCGTGCCACGTGTTATCCCACATCTAGAGAAATGAATAACCGACACGTCATTCATCCAAAAAAATATCAAATCCGGTAGTCCCGGTATGTGCTCTAACATACGCCCAGAATCAGCATATGTACATACCGTTTACAATCGAATACATCGCCAAAAAATCCACAAAGAGCAGTTTTATACTATCAGAGTTCACAGCTTAATATTACAAGTTCAACATAGGTGGGTTTCAAACTTCACTTACAAGCCTTGGGCTCACGAAAGTCATATTAAACAGAAACATAAAGTTTATTGCATTTACATGCTCTCCCGAAGCTCAATTACGATAAAGACTTACTAAAGTAATGACGCCTTGCTCAAGGACATCATTACAGCCACCATGACCTACTCTTCCCCCGCGTTTGGATCAGCGGGGTAGAAGTGGCCAAACACCACTTCGAGCTCACCTGCAACTAGGTTTAGAAAGCACACTGAGTACAAAAGTACTCCGCAAGACTTACGCGATTAAATAAGCAAGGATTATGCATTTGCTCAAGTAAAAGCTTTAAGGTTAAGTAATTATTGTATAAGCATTAGCTTTCTACACTATCACCTATCAGAATTAATTAATCTTGCCCAACCCCAAATACTTTTAGTTGATTAAAAGAGTAATATAAATAATCAATAGATCATTGACAAGACATGATTCCAAAACCAACAATACCGAAACTCTCTAAGAGGAATTCGGCGAACCAAGAGCTTGCTCATATCCGAGAGCGCGACAATTCGAATTGATTATAACCTTGCAAGGGTGTACTACTTTACCCACACGACGCGAGGACCATGCGACTCACCCAACCGATCACGCCGAGCAAGGGGGGTACTCACGTCAACCGTTCCCAACAAGGCTCGATCATTGAACCTCACACCTAGATTACGAGTAGAGACTTAGTTCCACCAGGGACATCTCTAAACTTTCCTACACATAGGTCCACCTGGGGACACACTAAGCCTCTCTGCATAGCCCGTAGCCACGTATCTAGGATTGCACATCAATGATCAAGTCAAAGAAGGTAATTGGTTCATCCATACCATTATATTGGATATGTGGTAGCACGGAAAGGTGCTCAAGGCCGATGGCATCCACTCGGTCCTTAATCGATCCAAGCGGACTATGCCCATGTGACTTCATTCTCTAGGCCCTAACATTCCACTCGAATCTCGGTACTACCACTTCACTAGCCACCAGACCAAACCAGTGCGATCAAGGGTAACCGGTAAATGTGATACTCCAGCTGTTCCTTCTAGTAAGCCAATTGAGTATTCTAAGCAGAACTAAGTATCTAGTCAAATTAAGTTATTAACTGACTAACATGTGGCAAGGACATGGTTAAACAATTCAAGGAAGGATAGTGCATCAAAATAGGTACAAAAATGCAATACATACATGCTAAACATATATAGCCCAACAATACCCAGGTGTAATAGCTAAACTAAATCAGATTAGACAGGTGCAAGGAATATGCTTAGCTGCTTGCCTGGGTTAACTTCAAACTCGACCACGAACGGGATTCCGGGTTCAGGCTCCACGGACTCGGCGGGTTCCACGGGTTCGACCTCCGGCGGTTCGGTCACTAAAATGCATGAATGCGATGCAAGAATTAAGAAATGAAATTAACAACAAGCATAAATCATGAAATAATTTTAGCATGCAGAGGACAATGCAAGGAACTCATGAAAATTGGTTTTGCAACAAAAACATTTTCCTATAAATAACCATAAATAGATCAATTTTCAGCTACTCTAAGCAAGATAAATCAGGAAAGGAATGCAACTGAACTAAACAAATCCAAGAAAATTATCTTAGATACTAGGCAGCAACACAAGGCTAACAAAACTAGTTTTGCCATTTTATCACTTTCCAGCAATAATTTCTATACTAAATCATTTTCAGACAAAGTATAAGAAAACGAACTAAAACTTTGATACACAGCAAAGAAGCATGTGAACAAGCTGCACCACTGAAAACTACACCTCACAAGGAGTCTAACAAAATTTGTTTTGACATTTTTCTAGCAGAGCACAAATAAATAAGCATTAAACTCACTTTTGCAAGATAAATCTATAGATAAATATACAGCAAGGTAACATGCAAAACAATATTTTTCCTAAGTAGATCTAAGCTAGAGGAATCCAACAAAATAAGTTTCATAATTTTTAGAGCTATACATGAATTTCTATGGATTTTACAAGATTGCAGAAAAAACTAAACATCACAAAACCCTAACTAATTGCTAGATACACCCGGCAGAGCCGGCCCAGAGGCCGACAAGCGGGGCCCATGGGCCAGCGACCCACCCGCTGGGTCAAGGCAAGCCACGCGCCTTGACCCGCGCGTGGGCGCAGCCACGGCGAGCGGCGGCGGCGCGAGGCGGCGCAACGGGGCGGGGCCGGAGCGGGGAAGGGGAGGTTCGCACGGGGAAGAGGAGGAGGCGGCGAGCCTCACCGGGGGATTGGACGGCGGAGAGCGATGGAGAGGCGGCGACGCAGCAAGCAGAGGCGGCGGCGGGCGAAGGCGCTCGCCGGCGGCCCTGCAGGGAGGGAAAAGGGGCCGGGTTAGGGGCGAAACCGAGCGAGGGAAGGGAGGAGATGCTCCTCGCGCAAGGAATTGAGCCGCGGCTTACCGGAGCGGCCGAATCGCGGCAGCGGGCGGCGACGGGAGCTCGGGCCGGCGGCGTTAATGGAGAAGGGGAAGGCTAGGGTTAGGGTTTGAGGGGAACGAGGCCGGGGCAGGGTCTTGAGGCGATGAGAGGAGGGATGGGTGGGCACGGCACACGAGGATGGCTGGCACGTGGCCCGAGGTTGACCGGCGATGGCGACGCGTGCGCGCGGCGCGCGGAGGAAAACAGAGAGAGGAGGAGGAAGAGGCTGACAGGTGGGGCCCGGCGGAGGATTTTCTTTTTCTTCTTTTTTTTTCTCAGGGCTGTGACAGTCTTGTCCCGCTACCGCTGGTTATGCAGCGTGACGAACGCCATGTCGACGATCGCCAGCGTGCCGAGGACTGCGGCGAGGACGCCGAAGGACGTGAAGCCCTCGGCGGGCTTGCATTGTGAGCTTCTTGCTTTGCGTCACCAGCGGACGCACCGCAAAGCTTCTTATTGCCTGCATCGTCCAACAACAAATCACATGTTGTACACGTCAACGTCCAAGGAACAACATGTTCTAGAAATCCATGTCGTGGCTTACCGGCAAACATGTCGGTGGGCTCGCCGGGATCTCCCCCTAGAGCTCATCATTTGCGAGATTGACTTCCTTCAACTCCTGCTGTGAATGTACTCCCTCCTTTTTCAAAATATAAATATTTATCGACTTCCGCGATTTACGTTTGAATTCAATACCCATTATTTGTGAACAAAAATTTTGTATATTCCATGTATATGATTTTAAAAAAATGAAAATCATACAACAAACTAAGTCTCAATTTCTCTTTTAGCCCCAAAACACCTCAGCAGCCCACCCCTCACACCTCCCACTCGCCCAGCCTCCTGACGCTCCTACCCGAGCCCGACGACGCCCCTCCCAACCAATTTCCCCAGCTCCACGCCTCCGCCTGGCGCCTGCCCTAGCGCGCCGCCGGCCCCCCACGCTCGTCACCCCCGGTGCCCGAGGCCAGCACGCACATGCTGCGAGCCCGGCTCCGGCTCCGGCTCGCCGCTCGCGGTCCGCCCCTATTCCGCCGTTCCGGCCGCCTGCCGCGCGCCCACGCCGCTGCGAGCCCGCGCCCTGCTCCGCACTGCATAGGGCCGCCCAGGGGCAGGCCAGCAGGGGCGCACGGGCACTGAGCCATGACCAAGAAGACATCCAGCCAATCTGCCCGTGAACCATGGTGAGCAAAAGATTAATAAATGTATTCATATTATCTAAATATATGTCGTTGTAATTTGTGATTACTAGTGGATTTGTGAAAAATTAGCAGCCATGAAGGAACGTAAGGCTATCTTGTAATTTGTAAGCATCCTTATCGATGCCATTTGTTGTTTTAGAATTTTATCCTCCATTTATTTCAGACATTCCTACTTTGATACCATGACCATTTAGTACGTCTATTATCTATATGTTCAATAATTTTAAATTATGAACAGTTTGTGTTATCAGTACTCAATTATATGCTAGTGTACAGTGTACTTTGGGCTATAAAATTTTTTCACTACTTGAAATTTTGAATAGCCAACGCCCAAATCCTGGGCCCGCCCGTGCCCTCTTCACCCTCTCGTCAGGCTGAGTAAAAAAAATCGTCAAGCTCTTCCCCACGAGCTCCTGCCTCTCCACGGCGCGGGATTTCAAATGTCTCGGCCGCCCGAGCTCCAACACCACCACGACCTCCTCCTCGTCGCTGGTGGTAAGCCTCGCGGCCATGGCTTGCTCACGACCTCGCGCACCCATTCCGCCACTCACCGGCCACCCTCGTCCCGTGTACAGGACCAGCCGGCGCGAAGCTCCATCCTCGACGGTTCTGCCACAGGGCGCCCCCTCGACCAGTGCGCCGATCCGGGCGGCCAGGTTCAGGGACGCAAGCGCAGCACCAGAATCGCGAGGTTCGGATAGCGATCAAGGCCCCTGATTATCTGAGCGGAGAACAAATTAATCGGATGGCTGAAAATGTCCCCTGAGTATTAGTTGTATATAGAGACTGCCCATGCCTCGTCCGGACGCCACCTAACCCTAGCAACTGATTAGAGCACACCGGAGCCGGCGGCGAACGAAGGAGGCAGCTCCTCGGGGGCGGGGCGGCGCGGCGCGGCGAATCGCCGCCCAAGACCAAAGGTCGACATGGAGCACTCCCCCCGGGAGAGGGATCTGGTGAGTAAGCTGCAGGATGACCTGACCTTTCTCAGTTGCGTGCTTTGGATTGTTAGGTTTTGCGTCCCTTTTAGTAATTGGTATCCGTGAGTAGGGAGCGTCGGTTGGTTCTGATCTGATTAGCTCGCGGACCGCTTCACTTTCGATTGGTTGCATCGCTGGAATTTTTTATGCTCTAATGCGCATCTCACTGTTTATATGAGTATATACTACTAACACTTGGTTTGACTATTATAATGTTTCTTCTCATATGAAGAGGAAACTGGAATGCTCTACAGTGGCATTCGTGACTGATGAAAATTCTTAAGACCATGTTCCTTCTGCTGCTCAACATTTTCCTTAGGCAGCAATTGTTATCAGAGGAGTAGGCTTGATTACCACTAGGTTTAATGTAGCATTGGAAGATGATGAGTCGACAAATATGTTTCTGCCATGCTGACTTAGACCATATTCATTGTTGTACGAAAGGTTCCATGCTCGACCTATTTCCAAGTTTTTTTTTTGTTTTTCGATGACAGCACACCTTCGTATTGGTTTTTATAAGCAACTTGTCATTATGATTAGAATAGCGCACGGCTATCCTGTCTGATGGCCTTGCTATTTTGATTTGTGCTTTGACTAATGGTTTGTCAGTCTGTTCAGGAGGATCTGTGGTTGTCTGCTTTTCCAATTGGGACTGAGGTTTGTACCTTTTTTACATACATGTTGGTCGTGCGGACTTGGACATAGTACATAGCTTAAGCTGCGCACATCTCCTTGCGTACATAGCTTAAGCTGCGCACATTTCCTTGCCTCAAACTACTTATACAACTAGGCTTGTCATCTGCAGTGGGAAAGCATTGATAAGATAAAGGAATTCAATTGGAACTTCGAAAATTTAGAGGTATGATAGTCGAACTTATAAGATTTATCCCCACAATGTTTTGCTTCAGCATACAGTGATACATGTTTGTTGTTGGTGAGCAGAAAACACTAGAGGAAGGGGGAAAACTTTATGGGAAGACAATTTATTTGTTTGTAAGCACTGAGCGTAAGTATATTTGTTTGTAAGCACTGAGCGTAAGTAACTAAGTATACTTGGTACACGGCTAGTTTCTAAAGTTAATTTTGCTACTGTTGATCCTTGATGCATGTTTTATAATGTTGGTAATATATCAGTAATGTGTAGCAAAGTAGTGTTATCTGGCTATAAATTTACTGAAGTTTATTTCAACTGCTATTAGTTTTGTTTAGTGAGATTCAACAATTATATCTGCGCATGACCTTTATGTGTTGGTCTGTTAAAGTGGATTTTAGTATCTGCCATCTTCTTCATTTCCATACTAGTTTTACACCTATTGAATATTGTTCCATACAAGTCAAATTGGCTCCTCTTGGCATGCAGCACAGCTATTGGATGTTAATGGTGAAGTGAAGGTGGTACTTATTCCGTTTGTAGTTGCTGTAAGTTCTCATCCACCCTCTTGTCCCAGCATTTATAAACACCATTATATTTACATTTTCAGTTTCAAAACAAAAACATGTTACTAGAACAGAGAATGGACGGTGGAGAATGGTCTTGCAGTTGTACATATTGAGCTGAGCCTTTAGCTCATGTCTACGTCAAATAAATAAATCAGCAGTTCTGTTTATACCTTTGGCATTATTAAAAAGACTACCATCTTTGGTATATTATTGTTTAATATTTTTTGTAGAATTATTAATTGCGAGAGATAAAAATTTGTATATCAGCTTTTAAGTTTAGAAAGTTGCGACAAGCTTTTGAAAATAAGATGAGTAAGAAACTTTATTTGCTCTTCACTGATGTTTTTAACTTTAATATGCAGTGTCGAATGTTTCTTGTCATATTTGTAAATTTGTTCAAATACTGGTAACTGGATCTACATGGTCTGTCTTATTTAGCAGTTGAAATGTTCAATTTTGCAGGTAGACTGTCCTTTTCCTCCATCAGATAAAATTGACATATATTCGTTTCAAACGGGAAAAGAAGAAATAGTACCAATGAAAGAGATGAAGATGGCATGGGTTCCTTATGTTCCTGTCAGGACCGGTACTGTTGCGTTATTTATGTTGAACAATATTTGTTCCCTTTTGTTTTCATTGCTTATATCCTTGCTTTTTCCTGCTACATTGAAACTTATTATTTTGTTCACCTTGATATTGCTTTGCCTACAGGGTTGGCAGAATTGAAAGCTTGGAAACAAAAATATTCGCTCTCTGTTGCACCCAGCGGACGTGAGTTTTATGAATTAGTGCTCTCAATATTTCATGCCTTAGGATACATATTTATTTCAAAGTATTTTCATTCATCATTTGATGATGTGCCATATTTGCACTACCACTAGTTACGATTACTAAATCCCAGGTTTATACATTTACAGGTCTGAGAGAGTTGACAATTTTGGCTACTCCATGCCCTGTAAGCTGAATCAGGTTTAGTTTTTTAGGCCTGTATTGTGCTTCTCTAGTAATATCTTTTGTTACCCTTTTTGCTTTATGATCCTTTGAATACCTCTTACCCTTAGATACTTTCCACCGCTGTACCAATCCTTGGCACGTGTCACGGACACACTCACGCCAAGATTATGTAAACCACACCATCCAAAAGTGTGCATACTCTTCATTTTGGAATGAAGCTAATCAAATTATTCGTTGAAGTAACGTGCCTGTGAACACATGCAATGGCTTTTAAACTTGTCTTTTTTATTAGTTGACTGGCATTTCATTTTACAATATCATAATTAACTTGTCTTTTAAACTTGTCTTTTAAACTCGGCGATGATCATCTCATCACTCGAACCTTCGGGCCTCTCAAGCCCAAAAACCGGAGAGATCAAGTCATACTCCATTCCAGCAAACCGTTTCCGATCGAACCCTCGGGGAGCTCAGCCAGCAGACAAAGGCCAAACCCCCGCGGCCAAAAATTCTTCCACCACATCTCTGCCCCCGCAAACTTGACAAGCCATCATAAAGGCTTCCAAACACAGCTTAAAGCCTGGCGCACGCTTGTTGTATGCAGGCTGAAAAGTGTGCTCAAACGGTTCGATATCCGAAGCTAACAGATATCTCTCCTCGCCCGAACCTTCGGGATCCGGAAATCCGATCTTGGCGTAAAACAAGTACTCCAGCCAATTCCCCTCCCATTTGTTCTTTTGGGCCGGGGAAAGCACAATCTTCTCCAAGCCCACCTTCTTATTAGGCTTGCGAGAAACGAAGGTGCAGCATCCATTCGGCACCTCACTCTCCTCCTCATCATCATCCACGAAAACCTTCCGAGGCTGACAGTGCAACTGAAAAAGCCTGCAGAAGGCATCAACGGACACTCCACCCCCGAATGTCCTTGCAACCAATAAGAACTTGGACAATGCTATGATCCCGTTCGGGGTGAAATGGTGAAGCTTTACGTTGAAAGGCTCTAGTAGCTTCGGAACTACCGGATCCATCGGAAGGCGCAACCCAGCGGTAAAGAAATCCTTAAACACAATCACCTCTCCAGACTCATGCACCGGGAAAACCTCCGGGCCAGGAGGGCGACACACACCTTCGGGAAAACATTCTTTCGAAACGTAGAAATCGATCGTACTCTGAGAGACGACAGATGGCTCGAAGAGCAAGGTCTTACGCTTCTCGGGAGCCATCAGGTCAGAAACACTCGCTGAAACCCCCGACAGACTGCCACTGACCTGCTCCTGTTGGACCGGCGGGCGCGAAGCTTCGGACCCTTCGGGACGATCAGCAGGATCAGAGTTTGCACGGAGAACCCCCTTCTTAATGAATGCCATATCTACAGAAAAGCAAAGAAAGGCAAAGCAGATAAAAGGGTTAATTCTAACCTTCGATCAATCTGGCTGTTTGCCTAGTGCGAGCCATGAACCACCAAACTACTTACACCGAGAGAGAAACGAACAGGTTGATCTCGCACGACACAGAACCTTCGGAAGAAGCGCTTTACTCCAAAAAGCGACGAAGGTAAGCGAAGCTCAAGAGGGCACAGGTTTTACCCCCCCCCCCCCTTCTCCGCTTATATAGGCAGGGGAAAGCCACAGTACCAACGGTAAAATCGAGGAGTCGGCCGCTCTAGCGGCGCAATCGGAGCCTGACACGTACACACCCAAATTCGACCGTTGCAGCCGATGGTTCGGGAGACGTTTTTCCTTGGGAGCTTCCCGAAGGATGCGCACAATCTTCTTCAACAACGTGGGTTCGGACCGTCGGCTTCGGACCTCGCCCTCGAGGGGCTACTGTTGGGGATTGGACCTTCGGATAAGTGCCCGTAGGTCGATCCCACCCTCGAAAACGCCTCCTAACCTGTCTGCAGGGCTCCGATGAAGGGAGACAAGAACACCCGAAGGGTGACTGCCGCCCACGAGGGTGCTTAGGGCCAGGGAAACCACCTTCGAAGGACCGAAGGATGCAATCGATCGCCCGGAAGCACAAGCCAGGAGAGCAAGACCCGCGAAGGACCAGGAAGCTAACCTTCGGTAACGAAGGTGACGACCGATCGCTCGAAAACAGAACCGTCGGGACCAGGACCTGCGAAGGATCTCGAAGCCCGAAGGATATCAAATACAGAATACAAGCCAGACGAAGGACTTCAGGACCTTCGTCGGGAATAGGCGTGCGTGTAAAACGTGAATACGTGAGAAGGTCAGATTTGTACAACTCTCACCTTGTGATTTTACCCTGAAACCGTCTGTAAATGAGCTGTACATGAGTTGGAAGGGGGCAAATTGGGGATATCTGGCCGAGGGCTAGGGGTATAAATAGTCCCCTCTCTTCACAGTGTAAAGGGTTGAATTTTCTGGTCATTTACTAGAGAAATAAGTACCTACTTCTATTGCTATTTTCATGCTGTTCATGCTCCCTGTCTGGACATCTAAGAAGCAAAGATCCCAACACACATGTTTGCTGAACTGTGATTGATTAATGTATCCAACTTGAAGAGTTGTTATAGAAAAGTTTGGAAGCCGGGTAGATGAGCTTGGTGACATGGTCGAGTGTAGTCTCGTATGGGTCAACGGATAGGTATCGGGTGTCTAGCAGTAGGGCAAGCTTGTAGTTTGTCAACAGCGAGCGAAGCGCCGGCGATACGCAGGCTATGGAACATGAGCAGACTCAGATTGGCGTTGTTGTTATGTATATAGTTTTGCTTGGATGATTGGCATATGATGAGGGAGTGGTGTCACCGTTTTATGGATGTCTGAATTGGGATTCACATTCAACAAAGCAGCATATGCTGTGTGATGTGACTTTGATATTGTTAATAATAATATTTTTTTTGAGAGTGTTAATAACAATATTTGTTTGTTATATGGGCAGACTCATGCATCAACTGCTTGTATGGTGCGGGTTAGGGCCTCTGTTGGGCTGGGCTGGGTAGGGCCTACAATATTCCTTCCTATCTGGTCTGGGACAGTCCAGTCCAGTCCAGTCCAACAAAAGGAGCCCGTTGCGTTGCGTTGTGGGCCTGGCCTGGTTCCTCGGGTCCGACTCGGAACTAGCCGTTGCACAAAATAATAAAAATAAATAATTAAACTGGTTGTGCAGTGCAGTGCAGTGTGCGTTGCTGCTGCTCTCCGACTAGCCGTTGCGCCCATTCCTCTGCTCTGCTCTGCTCTGCCCACTTCATTCTTCCTCCTCCCCTCTCTTCTCCATCCACGCAACTCTTTGCAATTCCCCTGGCTGGCCTGCTTCCATCTCATTCCAAATCCACCACCATGCTGCTGCTCTTCCTCTTCCTCCTCCTGCTCGCTCCGCCGCCTACCGCTAAAGCCGCCGCCCACCACCACCACCCCGCCGGCGACGGCGTCGTCATCTCCCAGGCCGACTACCAGGGCCTCCAGGCCATCCGCCACGACCTCTCCGACCCCTACGGCCTCCTCCGCTCCTGGAACGACTCCGGCCTCACCGCCTGCTCCGGCGCCTGGCTCGGCATCAAGTGCGTCCTCGGCAGCGTCGTCGCCATCACGCTCCCCTGGCGGGGCCTCGGCGGCACCCTCTCCCAGCGGGGCCTCGGCCAGCTCACCCGACTCCGCAGGCTCAGCCTCCACGACAACGCCATCGCGGGCCCCATCCCGGCATCCCTCGGCTTCCTCCCCGACCTCCGCGGCCTCTACCTCTTCAACAACCGCTTCTCCGGCGCCCTCCCCTCCTCCATCGGCGCATGCCTCGCGCTCCAGTCCTTCGACACCAGCAACAACCGCCTCACCGGCGCCATCCCGGCCGCCATCGCTAACTCCACCAAGCTCATCCGCCTCAACCTCAGCCGCAACGCGCTCTCTGCTGACATCCCCGCCGAGGTCCTCGCCTCCGCCTCCCTCCTCGTCCTCGACCTCTCCTACAACAACCTCTCCGGTCCCATCCCCGACGCATTCGCAGCCTCCACCAACTCCCCTTCTTCCAAGCTCCTCAACAACAACAAGGAGGCCATCACCGGGGCATACCAGCTCTCCTTCCTCAGCCTCGCGCACAACTCCCTCGACGGGCCCATCCCGAACTCGCTTGCAAAGCTCACCAAGCTCCAGGACCTCGACCTCTCCGCCAACAACCTCAACGGCACCATCCCCGCCGACCTCGCCAACCTCACCGCCACGCTCCGCTCCTTCAACGTCTCCTACAACAACCTCTCCGGCGCCGTGCCAGCCGCCCTCGCCCGCAAGTTCGGGGAGCCCGCATTCACCGGGAACATCCAGCTCTGCGGCTACTCTGCTTCCACGCCCTGCCCGGCCTCCCCGCCATCCCCTGCGCCGTCCTCACCCGCCGAGGAGTCCCGCGGCCGCCGCAAGTTCAGCACCAAGGAGCTCGCACTCATCATTGCCGGGATCGTCGTCGGCGTCCTCATCCTGCTGCTCCTCTGCTGCCTCCTCCTCTGTTTCCTCACAAGGAAGAGGTCTACCGCCGCAGCAGGAGCAAGGACGAGCGGCAAGCAGCAGGCGGCCAAGGATGCCGCCGCCGGCGCCGCGGCCGCCGGACGCGGCGAGAAGCCAGGCTCCGGCGCCGCGGAGGTGGAGTCCGGCGGCGACGTCGGCGGCAAGCTCGTGCACTTCGACGGGCCGCTCGCCTTCACGGCGGACGACCTGCTGTGCGCCACCGCCGAGATCATGGGGAAGAGCACCTACGGCACCGTGTACAAGGCCACGCTCGAGGACGGCAGCCTGGTGGCCGTCAAGCGCCTCAGGGAGAAGATCACCAAGGGACACAAAGACTTCGAGGCCGAGGCGGCGGTGCTCGGCAGGATCCGCCACCCCAACCTGCTGCCGCTCAGGGCCTACTACCTGGGGCCAAAGGGGGAGAAGCTGCTCGTCTTCGATTACATGCCCAAGGGCAGCCTCACCTCGTTCTTGCACGGTCAGACTTCCTATCCCTATCTTCTTCGCTTTTGTTATCTCCAGCATTACTAATTTCTGAATGTTTGATATATGATTGAGAAATCCCACTTAAAATGCTTGCTGCCTAGGAACACTGCCAATTGACAAGGGAGTTTCGCTAACTATTAGTGAATTGGAATGTGATGTGCTCCTGCAGCTTGTTAATTGCTAGTATGTTTCAGCGAGGGCATATTCTGAACACTTGCACATTCAGACATTGCATGCCAACTTTGCATTACAGCCGCTTTTGATTAATCAGATATAAGAGTGAACTCGGTTTAAACCTTAACATGTCAAAAAACCTGTCACTCAGAGCATCTCATGAATCATGACCTATGCAGACAAGTCAATAGTATGCAACAAGTGTTCAGTATTTTGCTGTGTTCAGTGCCTTAACTGTAACTCTGAAGATGTCTTAACACTTTGTTTGCTAACAGTTAATGAATTAGATATTATTTGTCCAAGTAAAGGGTAAATTCTTGTTTCAACAATACTGCTTCATCAGCATTGTTCATCTATGTTTTACGAAGTCTATTGATAAATTGTTCCCAACCTGATATGCCTTTCATTTCTGAAACTCTGCACTTTCTGACACTGTGAAACTGAAACTCTGAACTTGTGTACTAACACTTGATGTTTCCTGATGAATGGAATGGCATTGATGCAGCTCGCGCTCCGAACACGCCGGTGGACTGGGCGACGCGGATGACAATCGCCAAGGGCACAGCCCGTGGCCTGGCCTACCTCCACGACGACATGAGCATCGTGCACGGCAATCTGACTGCCAGCAACGTCCTCCTCGACGAGCAATGCAACCCCAAGATCTCCGACTTCGGGCTGTCCCGGCTGATGACGACGGCGGCGAACTCGAACGTGCTGGCCGCTGCGGGCGCGCTGGGGTACCGCGCGCCGGAGCTGTCGAAGCTGAAGAAGGCGAACGCCAAGACGGACGTGTACAGCCTGGGCGTGATCATCCTGGAGCTGCTGACGGGCAAGACCCCCGCCGAGAGCACGAACGGCATGGACCTGCCACAGTGGGTGGCCTCCATCGTCAAGGAGGAGTGGACCAGCGAGGTGTTCGACCTGGAGCTGATGCGCGACGCCGCGGCAGGTCCCGTCGGGGACGAGCTGATGGACACGCTCAAGCTAGCGCTCCACTGTGTGGACCCGGTGCTGTCGGTGCGGCCTGAGGCCCGGGAGGTGCTGCGGCAGCTCGAGCAGATCAGGCCGGGGTCAGATGGCGGCGCCGGGCCAAGCGAGGAAGGTGGTGGTGCTCATGTGCTGGCGGCTTCTGCAGGAGACGAGTAGCGCCGCTAGCACCAGTTGTGCAAGGCAAACCGCAAAGGCAAGAATTACGTGAAGAAAAGGAATCGTTTAGGTAGAGAGAGAGATATATATATATATCTAGAAATTCTTTGATTCGTTTGATCGCGAAGTATTACTTCTACTTCTACCACTGGCGTTGCTAGGTAGTAATTTTCAGTTTGTATAGGCAAATGTTATTTTTGCACTAGAATCAATGGCTGTATGTAGCAGCCTAGGAACAAGGATGGAAAAAGAGGAGAAATATTACTAGTAGTATAATAATGCATTTTCTATTTGATTTACTTGTCCATCAATGTTTGTGAGGATGGTGGTGAATTAGTGACGATGATGAATAGAATACTGAATTTGCCATACTGTTTTTGTTCAAGCTGTCCGAGTCCAACAGAGGATGTGTTTGTGTTTATTACAGGTTACAGCAGATTGTGCAGACGATACAGAGTGCAGACCGAGTTCAGGTGATCCCTGCACTAACCACACTGCTGTAAATGTAATGTATTGTCCCTGGAACAACAGGTGGAGGGAGAACTTTGGGGTGCAACAAACAAAGCACCTGCTAACTGCTAGTCAATGAGAGGAAGAATAGGAATCACCATCAGCATGTAACAAAACATTTTACTGCAACAACCTTTGGTAAATAAGTAACCATGCTCCAGCCTGAGTATACCAACCTGCATGCCACAAAACGACAAAACTATCCAACCACACTTTTGGTTCAACCAGATGGAGACCCAACATCAACAACTCTGAGAATCTAACGGTCACTGATTGGCACTGTCTTCATCAAAAAAAAACTGATTGGCACTGTGTCTAGTTTGCAGCTGAGTTACTGTGTTCGCACATTCTACAAAAGGTAGCAAAGTAGACGCATATACTGAAAATAATACATCGTCAGTTCAGTTATATCAATCAGCTTATACCAGTCACTTCGCACGGCCCTAAAGCTACACTATTTTTGTGATCATACCAATGCAAACAGGCTTTTAGTCGCAGAATGACATTGCCAGCCGATCACAGGTTCAAAGAAGTGGGGCAATATCATTGCATCAGAATTTTAAAATCATACAAATTATACTTTACAAATGCTATTTAAAGATTCTTTTGCTTCAATTATTTCCAATTAAAAAGGTTCATAACAAAGGTATATTTTGCTAATTAGTACTCTCAAATGCATGGCACCATCAGCTTGTTCGTTGCACTGGAAGTTGTTGGTTGCACAATTGCAGAATCTCTTTGGCTCCCTACTTCATGCTAAACATGCAACTCAGTATATTAAGTTTTCTGGTGTTTCAACTAATCACAAGCACTATTTCATTGGGACTATGGGCATTTGTTCCAACATATTCTTTGTTTATCGAGATTTTTCTGACATGTCAAACATTCATTGCATCGCCAACAATGTTCAGATTTAAGCTTGGTCATTCTGGACATGAGAAATCATATCACAGTTCTTGAGCTTTATCCAAGAAGTGCTTTATCCAAGAAGTAGCAATCCCACGCCATGAAATCTGTTCCTTTTTGTTTTGAATTATGGATGGAAGTTGAAGAAAACCATGGTTCCTTGTTTCAGTTTTTGAAGGACAAGCAATGGAGCACAAGAGTTGTTAGATGCCTCCAAATTAGCATCGTGCTACATCCCAGCCTATTAAAATATCTTTGAGCCCTTTGCCACCAAGCAAATCTCTCCCTTTTATGCCAAATTGCATTTCTTCCTTCTTCTTCAAGATTCTTGCTGTTCTTTCTGTTTGACTTTAGACTGCCTTGAATTGCAAGAAACCGTCTGAAGCTAGAACAGATTGGGTACTTGCCTACTGAATCAATGAACAGTATTTGGTGGTTAGCACACAGCACGCTTCTTGCTGTACTTTTGCCAACCACAGCTCGTGGGCATGAATCATTTGATAGAACAAGTACTTTGTTCTGTGGTGCAAGCAACAAAAAGGAGACAATCTATATGCAGTGATGCGCTTTTGATCCTAGCAACAAAGACATGTCGTTATGGTCAAACAGTGTAGTTATGCTTCCATTTGAAATTTGGCAGTGCAAGATTAACAACCTGTGCCAAACAGCCAAAGTAAAGATTCAGTTAGTCATGTCCGGAAAAAAAAAATGGATACAAAGAGATTCGGCAGTCAAAAGGACGAAAGAAAGTTGCTACTGAATAGTGATCTCACTGTCTTCATGGGATTTCGGATGCGAAAAAGGTTGACGAAGGGAAGAATTAGGAATGAAGTATTTAGTTCTAATAAAATGAAACAAAAGCTAAGGAATCTTTGTTGCAAGTGGAAACATTTGTGGGAATAGTGGCCCCACTGGCCATGATTCCTTAATTCATGCATAATGATTCTTCTAATGGAAACATGCTCGGCATAACTCATGATAAAAGAGCATGTGCTGCAACAATGGTAATGGTAAAATGCAAGTTGCAGACAGGTCTATGCATGTGACCCTTGGTTAGGATATGCATTTACTTTTCTGATGAATCGAAATATTGCAATGCTTCTGACCATGAGTCTGCTTTTGGAGTCTGCCTAAACATTTGGCTTTTAGAGCTCTGCTTGATTATCAAATGAGCATTAAAGCTCTTTCTCTGTTTCGTTTTGAATAAACGTTTAGGTACTTAGCCTGTTTCATTTGATTTGAGATATTGCATAAACTCCAAATGGTGAAGTTGATGCGTGTTGGTTCTGGACCTGATTCAGCTATCAAGTGATAAATAATGAAGTAATAAAATTCCATCGACGTACGGTGGACAGTTATCATCCATGTACACAAATATGTAATTTGGGTATGCACACATGTGAACATTGGAGGCAACCCATGATGCTGATAGGGGGATTATGTCCTTTGTAGGTTTCCTTGTAGGATAAGATCTGCTGACCAATGCCATACTCTCATTGATCTTGGAAGGTAGGCTCTATCTTATTATGATGATGTTTCAGTCAGTCCTTGAGAGAGGAAAGCTAAAGCTAGTTATGGAAGCATGATCACAGGAGTTACCTAGCCAAAACATTATGTATGATGAAAGTATCCAGCCATAGATGATAAGGTCATGTATGTCTTTGTAATTTGTTTCCTTTTCGGAAAAGACCTGCCGAGTAATACAAATCCACACGCATTATTTAGTCTTTGGAAAGCCCTGTTAGTTATAAACTGTCCTCTGAGGAGCTTCATCGATCTTCATATACGCAGAGGAAAATGCAATAGACTTGTAGCTAGTTATTAGCTGGCCGAGAAAGGAGGTGATGAGTTAGCCAAGTTAGCACTGGGACGGAGAAGCCTGTTTCTTTGTGAGGTTGAAATGGAAGCACATACATATGGTGCAGCAGTGGTTGTACCGACCAACTGGAGTGTGGTTGTTACTGTCATTGGCATGCACATTGAATAACGGAGTGCATGCATGCGTGAAGCAAGTGAAGCGTTGCTGCTGTGTACTGTACTACTCGTCCTACAAGGCTAGAAGCAGAAAGTAAGAGAAAGCAAATGTGAGTGTCAAAAGATGATGCGTGCCATCATCGTTCCATGCATTGGTTCACCACCATAGGAGGATGCATTGGTCATGTATGCCAACCACAAAACCACCGCTGTCTAATGACTTTGTAGCTAGCTAGCAGGAATGCAGGATCTTCTTTTTCTTTGTAACATGATCTCTGTATCCCCCCTGCTTTCTGCTCTGCACCTCCACCACCACCTGCTACTGCTGCTCCTATATAAAGAGACCCTTGCATAAGCAATTCTAATCAATACTGAAGCAGAAGAGAGGAGCAAGCAAGCATCCGGCATGTCAACGTCCTCAGTGCTCCTGATGACCCTGCAGGTTGCTGCTCTTCTCCTCTGCTGGCTGCTGCAGCAGACAGTAGTTGCCAAGGAGCAGTACCATGAGTTCGTGGTAATTACCAATATAGATGATAGGAGTAATTACTGTTTGGTGATCCATCTGATCTGAATGGCAATGGCATGCGGCTGCTGCAGGTCCAGGAGGCGGCGGTGACGAGGTTGTGCCGGAAGCACAGCATCATGACGGTGAACGGGCAGTTCCCGGGGCCGGCGTTGGAGGTGAGCGAGGGCGACTCCCTGATCGTGAGGGTCATCAACCGGGGCGGCTACAACGTGACGGTGCACTGGCACGGCGTCCGGCAGATGCGGACGGGGTGGTCGGACGGGCCCGAGTACGTGACGCAGTGCCCCATCCGCCCTGGCCAGAGCTTCACCTACCGCTTCACCGTCGCCGGGCAGGAGGGCACCCTGTGGTGGCACGCCCACAGCTCCTGGCTCCGGGCTACCGTACACGGCGCCCTCATCATCCGCCCCCGCTCCGGCGTCCCTTACCCCTTCAACGCCGGCAAGCCACCCGCCAGGGAGATCCCCATCCTGCTCGGTACAACCTGCTACTAGCTAGCTAATGACATTGATTTTCTGACAAATTCTTGCACGCACAAATGATTAATGTATCCTTTTTATTTCTTCCGATCCCCAAATTAACAAGGAAAAACTTGGATCAACAGCATTATATAACTTTGATGCTGACAAATGACACACCCTGAAGTTGGAGTTGAAAATTAGGCTTCAACCTAGGAGCTGAAAGCTTCTCCCACCAACTAACCTAACAAGCTTATTAGCTTGTGGAAGCAAGCATGCAGCCATTTGATTGGCCAGGTTTCGCAATGCAAGTGTACGTGGTGTGGGCCAGAGCTAGAAAATATATTAGAGAATAGAGACGATGCATGATTAGCATTTCTTTTTCACTTTTCACGCATGTTAGTCAGTGTTATCATTCTGTTAGTTGTTGGTTGATACCAGCTTGCTCATTATAGCTTACTACCCTAGCTGCTGCACACATGAGAGTCAAACACGCATCGTCATCATGTTGGATCTATCACAAAATTAAAAGTAAACACACCTTTACACTTGAAGCGTCATCGACTGCTGCTCGGTCTTCTTAATTTTGTTACATACTCAGAGCCATGCCACTGACTTGTGGGTCCAACAACCCTCATACATAAAAACTGTGTTCTCTGAAAGGAAAAGTATAACATATATAGTGGGTCATTAGATCAATGTATTACTGTATAAGGACAACTCACTCTGTCTGTGCTAATATTTTTTTTATATGCGTATTCTCGAAAAAAAAAGCATTCCCAATGCCAAACAACTGGTTTCAGAGTTATTCCCTGTGGAAGCAGAGTAGCTTCAGTTGTCTGGAAGCAGAAAGGATTAATTTGTATACTAAATTAATCTATATCTAGGGTTGTAGTGTACCATCATCACTTTTCAAGCTCCATAATCAAAATTGCATCATTAGCAGGATGCTTCTTTTATTTATTTGGGCTGTTATTGCGGCCCACATTCGTTCCACAGTAGGCACGCCGTCCTACAGCTTAGGTGTTGATGAACAAGCTAGACTGACTCACTAGTCCTCCGGAAGAAGGAAAAGAAACAAACAGAATTTTAGCCATTGTCTATTTGTCAATTAAAATCCTAATGAAATTGGTGTAGAAAAATTCGGAGGTACTAATCGGGATTGCAACTTTGATTAATTTATTGACAAGAAAGAGTGTTGATGGGAATGCAGGGGAATGGTGGGACATGAACCCCATGGACGTGGTCCGCACCGCCACCCGCACCGGCGCCGCGCCCAACATCTCCGACGCCCTCACCGTCAACGGCCAGCCCGGCGACCTCTACAGGTGCTCCTCCAAGGACACCACCACGTTCCCCGTCAGGTCCGGCGAGACCAACCTGCTGCGCTTCATCAACGCCGCGCTCAACACGGAGCTCTTCGTCTCCCTCGCCGGCCACACCATGACCGTCGTCGGCGCCGACGCCTCCTACACCAAGCCCCACGCCACGTCGGTGCTCATGATCGCGCCCGGCCAGACCACCGACGTCCTCGTCACCTTCGACCAGCCGCCCGGC
Source organism: Panicum virgatum (assembly GCF_016808335.1). Taxonomy (NCBI): domain Eukaryota; kingdom Viridiplantae; phylum Streptophyta; class Magnoliopsida; order Poales; family Poaceae; genus Panicum; species Panicum virgatum. Next base: position 781,973 of record NC_053143.1, read on the forward strand.
CGGTACTACCTCGCCGCCCGCGCCTACGCCAGCGCCCAGGGCGTCCCCTTCGACAACACCACCAGCACCGCCATCTTCGACTACGGCGGCGGCAGCGGCAGCCCCGCGATGCCGACGCTCCCGGCCTACAACGACACGGGCACGGCGACGGCGTTCACGACGAGCCTGCGCGGCCTGCGCAAGGCGGAGCTCCCGTCGCGCGTGGACGAGAACCTCTTCTTCACCGTGGGCGTGGGGCTCGTCAACTGCTCGGCGGCGGGCCAGCAGAGCTGCGGCGGGCCCAACAACACGCGGTTCGCGGCGAGCATCAACAACGTCTCCTTCGTGCTGCCGTCCACCCTGTCCATCCTGCAGGCGGCGCGCTACCAAGGCGGCGGCGGCGGCGGCGTGTTCAGCGCTGACTTCCCCGGCACCCCGCCGGTGCAGTTCGACTACACGGCGCAGAACGTGAGCCGCGCGCTGTGGCAGCCGGTACCCGGCACCAAGGTGTACAGGCTCAGGTACGGCGCCGCCGTGCAGGTGGTGCTGCAGGGCACCAGCATCTTGGCCGGCGAGAACCACCCCATCCACCTCCACGGCTACGACTTCTACATCCTGGGCGAGGGGTTCGGCAACTTCAACGCCGCCAGGGACACGGGCAGGCTGAACCTGGAGGACCCGCCGATGAGGAACACGGTGGGCGTGCCGGTGAACGGGTGGGCGGTGATCCGGTTCGTGGCGGACAACCCGGGGGTGTGGCTGATGCACTGCCATCTGGACGTGCACATCACCTGGGGCCTCGCCATGGCCTTCCTCGTCGAGGACGGCGTCGGGGAGCTGCAGTCTCTCGAGGCACCTCCACCGGACCTCCCGCTCTGCTGAATGAGCCAGCATTAACAGTTTCAGATTCATCTCATCTGCTTATTGCCTGATGCTGATTAATTATTTGGAATATTCCTACTGTAACAATTCACAGGATTATTTGTTACAAATCACAGCCTAGCTCTGGGCATCAATCAAGACATAAACATTGCCAATTTAATCCGTCCAAAGTTTTGTTGGGCTCCCATCCCATTCCCATGGGCCGGCCATAGCAGCGTCTTCTTATGTATCTACTGACATTCACTCATTTCGCTGGGCTGGAACTGGAGCTGGTGGCTGGAGTGGTGTGAGAGAAAAATACTGTTGACTGGCTGGTGGCTGGAAGCTGATGCTGGAGCTAGATAAAAGGAAAAAACTGTTGGGCTGGAGGCTGCTGGAGCTGCCGAACAGAGTTATCATGGACACTGAGACACGCATACAACATGACGGCACCCGCCCACCTCTCTGCCATTTCACTTTACTTTTACCCATCCTCTTCCTTCTTTCCTCTGCAAGCCCCACGCCAACTCGCTGAGCCCCACCCCTCCTCTGCAAGCGCAAGCGGAGGAGGAAACGAGGTCCGGAATTCTTGGACTCACCCCAACTGGCCGAGATTTCAGTGCACTGCAGTGTGACCGCCCCGTTCCTCTTCCTCCTCCGATTTCAAGGTACCACTGTCTGTATACCCCATCTGCATTTCGAACCCCCACTTCTTTCTTGCTTTTGCCCCGCTCACCACCCAAATCCTTCTCTCTTGTGCTTATATATATGCTCATGATTCTAGATGGGATTTCACTACTTCTCCTTTCCGATAATGCAATGCAATGTACCCGTCAGCCGTATCTAGTGTATGTAGGCCACTGATTCTGATTCCACAACAGAGCAGGGTTTTCTGGGGATTGCGGTTCATCAACTGCCCGTCTAGGTTGTTCCCCCTAATTCTGATTGTTCATGAATTCAGCATGTCTCTTCCTGTCATAATTATTAGTGACTTCATGTCCAACTTATTTGCTTCCTTCATTGATTTTGCCCCGCAGACCCACGTGAAAAATCTTATCTTGTGCTTGGACTGGGAAATTACTGTAACAATTCCATCTAGTACTGAGGCATTCACTCAACTGATTTTGGTACTCCGCTCCAATTCCAAACAAATGCAATGCAACTGTACCTCTTGCTTCACTCCACCTTTCATTTGTTTCTTGCTTTATTTATCTCCATGTGCTAGTACATATCAGCAGTCAGGAAAGAGGGACAATTGCATTTGTTGCTGCACTTTATTACTGCACTGAGGCCCTGGCCATATAATGCACCTGGCATATTTCACAGGGGTAAGCTTCATTGAGACATTGTTGACACTATTTGGTTCCTTTTGTTTCTCATCTTGCTAGCACCAGCACAATGGTGAAGAGCAAATCCTTGTGGAGCCAGGTTGTGAAAAGTACCAGGCCGACAAACATGTCCATTTCCGCAAGAAATCTCCAGCCTCAAGATCTTGGAGCTGTGATATTTGGTTGCACAAACAATACCATTGCAGAGTGTCACTCTCGGCAACTTTTCGGTATTTCTCTTAACCATGACTATTCTCTAAATTTTGTATTTGCAGAACTAAGCTACTCCTTTAGTGCATTTGTTTTATTTTCCTCCAAGGGGAATATATGCCATGCATACCAAAGTATAGCAATTTGTTAGGTAATCCGCTGACTTAGTAACCATTCATGTGGTATTTCAGGCTTGCCAAGAGCGCATATCTCCTATGTACGAAACATTAAGGAAGGACTGCCTCTCTTCCTATTCAATTATGATGATCGCAGATTGTATGGCATATATGAAGCTGCAGGCAGTGGTAAGTTCTGTCCTGAATCAAATGCATGGTCAAATGATGGCCAGGGAAAGACAAGTTTTCCTGCCCAGGTACAATCCCTTGCTTTTGTATCTATGAATGCCATCTTCTTACCGACTCTCAGTGAAAACCTAAGTGCATGTAATGCCCTTTTGTTTATTTAGGTTGCGATGCGGGTAAGGGTGTGGTGTTTTCCGCTAGCAGAGAATCAGTTCAGAAATGCTATTGTAGCCAACTACTATCAGAACACACCCACTAGTGTCCCTGGCAAGAAGCTGCATTTTTTTCAGTTTGAATTGGATCATGCTCAGACACGTGTTTTGGTGGATATGTTTACTCCATCTCCTCCTCCCAACAATGTCTGGATGCCCCCTGTTGCAACACTAGCTGATGAGCATGTGAGAGAGTTAGTATCGTTACCTGTATGGGCACCAAAGCATGAAGCAAAGGTCAAACCAGAAAAGGTTGCAAAGTCATATGCAGACATGGTAAAGAAGAACAAATTTGAGGAAGTCGTGAAAGGAGATGTGGATGAGGAACATGCGAGTTCAGATAATGAATCTTCTAATGGTTTTGATGATCTGGATTGTGGAGACACAGCAACAGAGAGAGAGGGGTGTGCATTATCAGATCAGGAGGTTGAAATGAAACAACAGAGACACTCTGATAAGAAGACAAATGTGCTTAGTTTCAACCAAGTGTTAGAAGGGCATGCAACTTTGCCTGTGCAGCAGTGGAATCCTGATTTGTATGCCAATGCTACTGAGACTGAAGACAATGATGCATATAGCTTCAAGTATGCCCAGGAGGTCAAATGTGCAATTCTGGATGGACACTCTAATTTGCCAGAAACCTTAGATGTTGAAGCTAATCAGCTCTCCATGGGCCCTTCTAATTTGCTGGTGCAACTATTAGACTCTGAATCATGTACAGAAGCCAAGGTTAGAACTCTGGACTTAGCTTATAGCTACATCTCATGTTCTCATCCTTGTTTTGTGAATAAGTTCATTTTGTCTTGCTAAAATGCTTACTGGTCTATATTTTCCAAATTTCTCACACAAATTTTGTTTATGCAGCTGATAGATGTAGTTAAAGAGTTATCTGGGCGCATAGAGCTGATGGAGAAAAAGCAGGTCTCTTCTGATATGCTATAACCTCTTGAAATGCCTTACATTTGTTATACCGGGCCATGCAAGCTTAAATTATGACCTGTTATATGCACAATGTAAACCAGCAATTGCACTTCATAACAGATGTCCTGATATACCTTAGCATGAAAAGGCACTAAAAGTAGGAACCAAGTGAATAAAGAAAGTGGCATCACACCTACTTGCTTACTAGAAATCAAAGAATAAGGCAGGATAAATTAAATGATTTTTTAAATTATTCTTCTGTTATGGGTGGCCGGAGGACCAGCCCATCTATCCTTTAAGTCAAGAAATAAGGATTAGGAGAGATATTAGATCAGTAAGTTGGTTTGTTAGGACAATTATTAGGTTGTTAGAAGCTGGTTCTATATAAACAGAGGCATAGTCATAAATTGGTTTACCTGATGATTATACTTCAAATTTAAGTTTCTTAATTCTGGTGAGGAATATCATATGTTCTTGACTAAAGTGTGGAAGTCCTCGAAAATTCTTACAAGGGGTCAGATCTAATTTATGTTCGAAATGCAGGCTTGGTCCAACAAAGAGGTCCAACACTTACAAGGGGTGAATGAGAGGTTACTGAAAAGAATTGTGGAACTAAAGGGCACAGTGAAGACATTGAATTAAAAAATAAACCCTTTAACCCTAGATGATTCACTTAACCAGTTTGTTGAGCAATGTTTGGGCTCAGAAGATGTCATTTATCTAGTTGGTGGTTTTGATGGCTTCTCATTTCTGCCATCACTAGACTCCTTTTCCCCTTCATTGGATATACTAACACCTCTCAAACCAATGCCTGTTGGGAAGTCATATGCTTCAACTGTTGCATTAGATGGCAAGGTATTTGTTCTCGGTGGTGGTGATGGTGCTTGCTGGTTTGATACAGGTTGGTAATTGATTTCTAATTTTAATTCCATCCTGAGCTCTCATATTGCAATTTCTGTCCTGATTTTGCATTTATCTTTTGCATGAAGTTGACTGTTATGACCGAAGCCGTGATGATTGGACCACATGCCCATCATTGACTCGTGACAAGGGGAGCCTTGCTGGGGTTAGTGTTAATGGGAGAATCTATGCTTTTGGTGGTGGAGATGGAAGTCAATGTTTCTCTGACGTTGAGATATTTGATCCTCCTCATGGAAAGTGGATAAAGAATCAGCCTATGCTAGAAAAGGTATCAGGATCACTTTCCTGGTGTTCATTTGGTCTATACTTGGAATGTTTTTTTTCCTGATACATTAGTACACTACTGAAGCATTTAGTGGAATGTGCACATATTATCCTAAGATATAAATAACTAGGGGACATAATAAGCATTTCCTCAAAAAAGAAAAGTGTGTAATTCTATGATGATGCAAAACTATTCCTGATTCCATTTCAGTTTCCTGTACTGTCATTCTTTTTTTGGAAAAAATATTTGCTGATGGACACTCTCCATAATATGATGAATTCTTTAATTTGCTTGACTTTTGTCACCTTGTTTTTCAGCGCTTTTCTCTAGCTGGTGTAGCACTTAATGGTGTGATTTATGCAGTTGGTGGCTTCAATGGTGCTCAATATCTGAGGTACTGTCCTTTTCCTGCCTGTACTTAGTACTTGATTGGTGTTGGAGAAGTAATTTGTTTTCTTGAGCAAAAGTCAAATTGGTTTTGGCTACTAAAGTGTATGGACTAATCAAGAGCTGGCAGTAGCTGCTGCTATTGTGTAGAGGCATCTTAGGTGTAGTTGTAACCAGCTACTGCTGGGCTGTTCTTGAGCTGTTCTATTGCTGTATTTGAGGTGTAAACAGCACTGTAGCTAGGTCGGTTACTGTAGCAGCCGCCCTAACTGCTATATAAAGAGGGTAGTACCTCCATGTATATGTAACCTTTGAGTTGAATGAAATAGCAATACTAGTTTGCAAGAAACTCTCTGGTTCCTCTCCTTTGTTATCCTTGCTTTCCAAGTTAGTTAGGGCCAACAATTGGTTCAGTTTTGATCTGTCATGGCAGCGAAATTATTACTTATTTGAAGTGAGAGGAACGCAAGAAAACTTTTCTACTAACATTGTGATGTGTGTCACCAGCTCTGCTGAGAGGCTTGATCCTCGAGAGCCTAACTGGAAAATGCTCCCAATGATGAGTGCAAGAAGGGGCTGTCATACGCTTGCAGTGCTTAATGAGAAGATGTAAGTTAGTAGCTGATTCTTTATAGTACGTTAAAACAATGAACTGAAGATACGTTGAATGTGCCTTTTTTTTTAAAAAATGTTATAGAACTTGTACCTGTCAAATCAAATGCAGATGTGCATCAGGGGGTATTTCTTTTGTTGAAGTAATTTGGTCTTGTATTTTCTTGTAGATTCTCGATTGGTGGTTATGATACTGGGGCTAAAGCAATGGTAGCTACCGTTGAGATGTACGAGCCAAGGATGCCTTCATGGGTGATGGTTGAACCCATGAGCTACACCAGAGGATACCATTCTTCAGCTGTGCTTGGTGGCTCAATATTCACATTTGGCGGGGTGAAAGGTGAAGGAGATACAATCTTGGATGCGGTAGGTACCTACTCCTAGAGACAAATTTCTTAGCATGTCCATTTTGCTGTTGGTGTTGCATTAATTACTCAACTAATCTGGCACCAAGAATCAAATATGAAAATCCTTGTATTTAATTGCATGTTTTTGATTGTGAGGCAGACACTGAACGAGTACTTGTCAAGGGTTTCCCTGCATCGGCTACATATATCGTTTATTATCGTATCAGCTTGCATCAGCTTCAGATGGACATGGATTGTTGGGTTCATTAAGCACTTAGTTTCATTATTCTTGTCTCTTCTACTGCATATGTCATCTGTTACCATATCAGTCTCGCGTTGAAGTGTCTGCTGCATTTCATTGGAACACTGAGCAATGATTCGTAGAACAATTGTGGCGATACAATTGTGGATAGGTTGAGCAATGATAAAAAAACACCATTTTTTATCATTTCGTTTTTCTGATTCTTGTTGGGGCAATACAATTGTGGACAGGTGGAGCGATACAAGGAAGGCTGTGGCTGGGTGACTACTGGTCTGAAGTCAATTGGGAAGAGATGCTACTGCTCCGCCATTGTTCACTGACCTTATATTGACATGGTGAATTGACGTAGCTTCTGAGATCGAATCAATGTGAATGACATAACATGAATGAAGATGCTTTACGCTAGTATTCCCTTAACGGCCATGTTGTCGGCTTTTCCGGCCGGTCTTCTGCTTGCTTTTGGATATAGAAAAGATGTCAACTCCATTTCAGAAGGAACTTTCTGGTTCGAGATAAGCCATAACTCGACAAACCTTGTTTGTGTCTGTCTGCAGCCATGGAAATTTTGTTTATATATAGTTAATCCTCCAAATTAACCTCCTCTCCCTTCTTCTTCTTCCTCCATCTCGACCTCCTCAACTGTAGTCCATACACTCACTCGGCCACCTCTTCGATCCTGCTATGGCGTCAAGTGTCGGGGACTACCTGGAGCTGGTTTTCTCTTTGGTCTTCTTCATCTTTATGATTGCGTTATGTGTTCTACGGGAACGTTTAGACTTGTACGAGGACCCTTCACCTCGCCATAGCCAGTGTTTGTGCTGTCTGTGTTATGTACGAGCAATATAGTGTTCCTGTCCTGTACTATAATTAAGATTGATATGCTGCTTCTCCTATATAGGCAGTCAACTAATAATTCGCCAATTTGTTTGATCAACTCATATATCACATATAAATGGATTTTTCTTTGACAGACTCACTATTGTCTCTATTCGCTTTCATTCTGATTCTGAGTTTTGATGCGTGGGCAAAAACCAAACTAATCGTTTATTATCAGCTGCATGCAAATCATTGATATTTACTTCCATCGATTACTGTCATATTGCTGTTGGGCCAAATATTGTCTGCGAGTGGGCTTTGCATTTAGGACTGGAGAGAGAGGAGCAGTAAATCACTTGAGACGCTGGCAACTCTTATCTTTATATGGTTGGAGAGAGGAGCAGTGAAATCTTAGGAGTAGGTCCTTTCCATACGTGCACAAGAAAGTCTTTTTTGCCCTTATGAGCTTTTTAGTATTATAATCTCTATATATGATTTCTGCACCCCAGTTTGGCCACATCACCGGCCCAACGGCCAAGCGGACGGTCCGGATCTTGCGTTTTCTGACCATTTTACAAAAAAGTCCTCAGACTCTATAGAAATCAACCTACGGTTCGGCCTCCTCTCTAAGGAAATTTTACGAAGAAGCCCTCAACTTTTCTCAAAATCAACCCACTGTCCAACAATGCAGGTATAAGAAAATTCGCAAATAAAATCTTAACTTTTCATAAAATCAACCCGCCGTTCTGTCCTCTGTCGTGATGTTTTCAGAAAAAACCCTCGGATTTTAATTAAATCAAATCACAATATGTTACATCCGTTATTTCTACACGAGCAACATTATACGTACAATTTGAACACCAAAACATATTGGAATCAAAAGTTGCTCAACGTAGAATTTGATCAATAATTCAAAAACTACAACTTCATTATAGAGTGAAATTTTAAAATTCAAAATGTTTTCGTAATTCATTGCACAAATGTTTGCATACGGCCCGTTGCACCAACAATTTGAATATCAAAACGTCTTCAAATCAAAAAATGATCAATACAAAAGTTGCCTAGAATTTCAAAATCTACAACTTTATTAATATATAGCAAAGTTTTTTAAATTCAAAGCGCAAAATAACATCTTAAATTGCTAAAAATATAATATTACCACCATTTTTCTATAACTTCTCATTCTACCTCCATAATAACGCGCATATTTTAATATAACCACTACGTCCTTAAAAAATAACAGGTCTAAGTGGAGCCAAGTAGTTACGTTACATCCAAAGAGAGGAGAAGTCAAGGAAGGACAGGGAATAAGGGGAGACGTGCTGTGGCTCTGCCTCTTAAAAAAATAACAGGTCTAAGTGGAGCCAAGTAGTTACGTTACATTCAAAGAGAGGAGAAGTCAAGGAAGGACAGGGAATAAGGGGAGACGTGCTGTGGCTCTGCCTCCTTCCTATCACTGCACTGCACACGTAGCCGCCGGCCTGTTGGGGTGGGCAGCATGAGAATTCCTGTTTGTTTCTTGAGAATTAAAATTTAGTACTCATTATATCAAAGAGAATCTTGTTATTTAAGAGTATTAAATACAGATGAGTGCTAATTCGCTAGACGAATCTAATGAGCCTAATTAATTCATAATTTATAAGAGTTATGCTACAGTAACCATCCGCTAATTATGAATTAATGTACCTTATTAGATTCATCTCGTAGTTTAGCCCCAAGTTCTGCAATTAATTTTGTAATGAGACTTTATTTAATATTTTTAAATTGTAAAATTCTTTTTAATGTGATAGAGACTAAAGTTTAGTACGTGGATCACGTGACTGACCGTCTAGAAGTATATTGACATGGTGGATTGACGTAGCTTCTGACAATCAAGTGACCATGAAACAGTTGAGACTTGGAAGTCTCTTCTTTATTAGGATGAACTGACAGCTGTAGACACTCTTCTTATTCGGAGATGCATCGTAAAACTTTGAGTTGTTTGTGTTGTCTGGATGGATGATGCAGCAAACATGGGATGTGAATCGGAATCGGTACTAAACTGAATGAATGGATATTTGGTATTATGTAATGGTGTTCTTGTTGACTCTTTCTGCTGAGCTTTGTCCTTTTGAGTTAAAGCTGTTTGCCGAAGCAGCAACAGCTTCACTGCATGTGCATCTTGTCCTTGTCTACTTACCTTCTTTCTACATCATAAATTAAGAGTTGGTCTCAGCATACTTGCATATACAAATGTAGGACGTTTACGAAATTAAAAGGGGCCGGATTGATCGATCGAGTGCACCCACCAGAATATATGCTGATATCATTTACTGCATGGATCGATGAGTGTATATCATATACAAGAAAGCTAGAAACGTTATGAATGTTACATGCACGCACAGAAAAAATAAGATGAGCTTTCTTGTTGTAAGCCGCCTCATCGTCCACCAGTTGGCGCCTCCTGCTCCTGGTACGCGTCGTCGTCCGGCAGCGGCAGTAGCGCAGGCCGCAAGTCTTGTTGATGATGATCCTGCTGCATGCACATCATCGTTCCTGCCGCCGACGTTCACCGGCGAAGGTGGCGGCCTAGCTATGTCGTCGTTACTGCTCACGACTTCCTCGAACTTGATCCTATGTGGCCGGCGAACGCGGCGGCGAATGTGGCGGCGGCGCTCCGGTGCCATGGTCCGAGGGACCGAAACTGGCGATCAGAGGGGGGTGAATGAGAGCCGATTAAAATTTCTCTCGAAATCGATCCGTTGGCCTATATCCCGAAAATCACCACAAGCCCTCGAACCTAGGTTAAAAAGAAGCTATGGACTATCTCTAAGCAAAAACCCCTAGGAAGAGAAACGGAAGCAATACGGAAAACTCCCCAAACAGCAGCTCAGATGAGTCAGACCGGTCTCTCCCAGACAGCCCGCAACCAAAGTTCCAAATGGCAAATCTTGAGCAAACGAAGTCTAAATCCAACGAAACTTGGAGGATACCTTCACACCTGTCCCGTGAACATATCCCCAAGAGATCTCTCCCAAAAGATTAAAGGATCTTGATAATTCGGGGGAAGATCAAAGCGGATTGGGATTTTCTCAAGAACACAAAACCTCCAATTCGTGAGAACTCGCGATTCCAGGGGGTTTGGCACTAGGCTAGATGCATCGGAATCGTTACAACGAGTTCAACAAAGCACGAATCCAAGGGCTCGATTACTCTAAACACGAAGCATCCCAAAAGAGGAGAAATCAAACCCAAAACGCAAGAGAGGAAGGGGAGAACGAATACTCAGCACACATAGATGATCTCAACAAGATTTCATTCATAAATTTCAGAGGAATTCACCTATACAAAGCTAGAGCCATCCGCCCGTCATCCTACCCACTAAAATTGAGAGATTAGCTAAACACTAACCCTCTATTGCGTTGGAGTCCTTGGCCCTAACCTGGAGCAGGGGCAGGGAAAAGGAAAAACGAAGAGAATACAAAAAGACTCAAGAGACTCAACCAGCCACGGGCTGGTGGGGGTATTTATACCCAGCTGCTGCGGCCAGACCGGACAGACCGGTCCATGGGACCGGTCAGACTGGTCGAGTCTGTAGTAGCTCGCTGTACAGACTCAATCGACGGCGGAGTTTCTTTCTTCGACTCGAATTCTTTGATGCGATGCCGCCACATCGACGAAGTTCCGGTCCGCGGTTTTGAAGGGGTCCGTGAAACCCGAGTAGGTGGCCGGTTTTGAGAAAACCGCCAAAACTCATCGCGCGGGAAGATTCCCGCCTCCACGCCATGGCCCTAGACGCCGTTCCCGCCTCGGCCTTCTGACGACCCTAGACGCCGCCCGACGCCTGTCACCTCCTCGCCCGCAGCGAGGCCCTAGACGCCGTCGACGCCCGTCACCTCCGTCAGTCCGTCTCCCCTTATTCCCTGTCCTTCCTTGACTTCTCCTCTCTTTGGATGTAACGTAACTACTTGGCTCCACTTAGACACCGTCCGCCTGCTTGGTTTTGTGGCGCAAACCAAGAAACCCGCCTTCCGTCGCCGCTTGCATCCTCGATCCAGGAGCAGACGCCACAGCTGACGCCCGGCCTGAGCTCCTCCACGGTAACTCTCCGTCAACACTCGACGCCTGTGTACCTGCAATCCAAAGACCAAGCGCACGATCACACCGCACGGTTGACAATTCACTCATCACAGGCAGGATAGAGTACTCTCGTTTCTCAATCTCCCCCTTGATGAGTGCATTGTCAACACACCACCTGAAAACAGAGAAGTGATAAAATAGAAACAAGAAAGTGAAGAACTCAAGCAAGTAACAAAAAGCTCAGAAAGTCAAGACTTGTCACTTACTCAAGCACAGATCGATTCCCTAAGACAAGGGCAACGGCTCGACGCAATCGATCAAAAGCCAAAATATGACTCCTCAAAGACAGAGGTAACGCTCGACGCAGTCATGCTGGAAGTGGTAGGAAAACGAGGAAAACCAGGAGCCAGAAACAAAGCAGATACTCACAAACCAAAGCTTTTCCCTCTCACAAGTGCAACTCTCCAAAAATGATGCACTCTCAAAGACCTGTGCACAATAAGTTTTTCAAAAATCAAACAAGTCTCCCCCTTGTTCGATCACTTCTCCCAAAATTCTCCCCCTTGTTGGCACATGCACACATCAAGCTCCCCCTGAAGCTGAGACTCCCCCTGAACAAATGCTATGCAATGAATGCAATGCAGGAGGTGTAAGTGAAAGCATTCAGGGATACAAGGATATGAGCAATATCTAGTCACAAGCACGTGTGCATCCATAAATAAGACATGCATCTAGCTCAATAGGGTATATCAAATCAGTCTAGAGCTAGACAAGTTCAGTTTAGGAGAAATAAAAGCATCACCCATGATCTAGCACTAACAAGTAGGGAAAAGAAAACAGTGCTAATCATACTCATACAGGTGAGCCAAAACTGCCAAAGCATGGTGCAAACATTCATTTTTCAATCAAATTATATCAAGCAATTCTTAATGCCAGGGGTTGAAAGCTTGTTATGCTTTACTTAGCAACGAGGCCAAGCCTATGCCAAAGACAATCAGAAGCTTAAGACACTCGTTTCAGTCATGCACAGCCTTGCTCGGGTTCTCACAAGTGCAAAGTAAGCCGTCCCGAAAACTCGATCAGTGCGACAAGCAATCCCACCTGGATCTTTTTAATCCATTTCAAGAACAGTTCAAGCAATTTTAACAAATTTAGATCATTTCAAGTATGAATTGCTGAACGAAAAAGCTACACTAGCATGAATAAGATAGCAAAGCATATCAACACGCCCTAACATGCTAGTAGCCAAAACAGGATGATCATGTTTTCAGATTTTCAAATCAAAATAGCTTAACTCAGATAATGTTATATACACAGTGGAGCAAGCTATACATGATCAAGTTTATCAACTCACACTAGCAAACACTAGAAGATCATAACAATGTATACAAGAATGCTAGTGCAAGTGAGGCAATGCAAAATGTAAACATGTACAATGCATATGCACAATGCAACTACCAAACCTAGAAAACAAAAAGAAGAGCAAACAAGACCTACAAAGCTAACAAAAAAAAAGTCAGCGATCAAAAGGGGTAACAAACCCCAAGCTCCCCTCGCAAGCGAGCAAAGGTGTCCTGCTCTAGCGGTTTGGTTAGGATATCTGTGGTTTGCCTCTCTGAAGGGACATGGATCAAGTCTATGTGGCCTCTCTCATGATTGTTTCGCAGGAAATGGAACTGGATATCTATGTGTTTGGTTCTGGAGTGTAGAACAGGGTTCTTTGCAATGCTAATAGCAGACATGTTGTCTATGAAAAAGGGAACCCTATCATAACTCAGTCCAAAATCCTGCAAGGTTTGTCTCATCCAAAGGATATGGGAGCAGCAGCTTGCAGCGGCAACATACGCAGTTTCTGTGGAAGAAAGCGCTACGCTAGCTTGCTTGCGAGAGGACCAAGACACCAAAGATGTACCGAGAAATTGACAAGTGCCGGATGTGGACTTGCGATCCAAACGACACCCACCGAAATCGGCATCAGAAAAACCCACCAAAACCAGAGAAGAGTCCGCAGAGTACCAAAGACCAAATTCAGGGGTGAATTTCAGATATCTGAAGATGCGTTTCACCACCTGCCTGTGGGAGGTGCGCGGCGAAGCCTGATACCGTGCACAGAGGCCGACGCCGAACTGAATGTCCGGCCGCGTCGCCATCAGGTACAAGAGAGAGCCGATCATGCTCCTGTACTCCTTCTGGTCCACCGCCTCACCGTCCAAGTCCTCATCAAGCGCCATCGAAGTGCTGATCGGAGTCGGCTGAGGAGACAAGTCACTCATGTCGAACTTCCGCAGCAAGTCCGTCCCTAGTGTACTTGGCTTGATGAATGAACATGCCCTGAGGAGTTTGCTTGATCTGCAGCCCGAGAAAGAACTGCAGCTCACCCATCATGCTCATCTCGAACTCCTTGGACATCTGCTCAGAAAACTTGGAGACAAGAGCGTGAGAAGAGCCACCAAAGACAATACCATCCACGTATATCTGAACTAACAAAAAATCAGTGCCAGATCGCATGAGGAACAAAGTTTTATCCACACATCCCATTTTAAAACCCTGAGCCAGCAAAAAGGTTTTCAGTCTATCATACCAAGCTCTAGGCGCCTGTTTCAAACCGTAAAGAGCATTCTGGAGTTTGTAAACTCGGTTTGGAAACTTGGGATTTTCAATTCCAGGGGGTTGTTTCATATAAACTTCCTCTTCAATAAAATCATTCAAGAAGGCTGATTTCACATCCATTTGGAAAACTTTAAAACCCTTGGAAGCAGAAAATGCAAGAATGATTCGAATCGCCTCTAAGCGTGCTAATGGGGCAAAAGTTTCCTCATAATCAATACCCTCTTTTTGGTAAAAACCCTGGGCTACAAGCCGAGCCTTGTTCCGCACTACCAACCCATCTTCACCTTGCTTGTTCTTGAAAACCCATTTGGTTCCAATGGGATTACAAGCAGGCGGAGGCTCATCCAAAACCCAAACCTGATTCCTTTCAAAATTTTCGAGTTCCTCATGCATGGCATTGACCCAATTGGAGTCAGAAAGAGCGTGTCCAACATCTTTGGGCTCAAAAGAGGCAACAAATGCCGAATGAGCAAAGCCAGCGATACTTGTTACCTTGGACCGTGTGACTCGCTCGTTGAGGTCACCTAGCATCTGTTGAGGTGGGTGACAACACTGAATGTGTCGCGGTGCTTCCCTTGTCGAAGTCACCTCCTCCTCAACCAAAGCTGGTGTCTCCTCATGTGCAGCTGGGGAAGGCTGAGTCACCTGCTCGATCGGCCCCCGGGAAATGGATGTAGTCGGGTCGGGGCCGTCATCATCGTCCGAGCTCGTGGCGGAGGCGGCTGGGTCCATAGCACGCGTGGTAGCCTCAGCATCACCCTCTGCAGCTTCTTCCTCCTCATCTTCAAAGATGGGGGTGCCGAGCTCATCATCTCCTGCAACCTCAAAGACAGAAGAATTGCACGGTGCAGTCTCGTCGAAAGTGACTTCACAAGTCTCTCTGACGATGTTAGTATCAATAATCAGCACACGGTAAGCTCTAGAGTGAGAAGCATAACCGATAAAAATACCGTCAGACGATCGAGACTCAAACTTATCAAGATTTCCTTCCTTCAGCACAAAGCACCAACAACCGAAAACTCTAAGATGGTCAACACGGGGCTGGCGTCCAAATTGCAACTCATAAGAAGTCTTGTGCATGAAAGCACGCAAGAAAATATGGTTGGACACATAACAAGCTGTGTTAACCGCCTCAGCCAAGTACTTTCTAGGAGTCATATGCTCATCGAGCATCGTCCTAGCCATCTCCACCAGCGTCTGATTCTTCCGCTCTACAACCCCATTCTGCTGTGGAGTGTAGGGCGAAGAATACTAGTGTTCAATACCTTGATCACTGCAAAAGGTGTCAAAATGAGCATTTTTGAATTCTGTGCCATTGTCACTGCGAATCGCTCTCATGGCCTGGGGTAGCTCATTTTTCAACCTCAAGATCAAGTCCCGAACAAACTCGAAAGCCTCATCCTTGGTTCTCATGAAAAAGACCCAAGAATTGCGAGAAAAGTCATCCACGATCACAAGAACGTACCACTTCCCACCAACCGACATCACCCGAGAAGGACCGACTGTGTCCATATGTAGCAACTCTCCAGGGTGAGTGGTCATCACTTGATTAACAGACGGATGGGAGGTGGCAACCATCTTCCCGTGGCGACACGGGTGGCAAACAAGGTCCTTTTCAAACTTCAATTTGGGCAATCCTCGGATCAGGCCAAGTGAGCTAAGTCTCGACAATAAGTCAAAGCTCAGATGTCCAAGCCTACTATGCCACTTCCACAGATCAGAAGAAGGACCAGCCAACAAGCAGCGAGAAGGGCCAAAAGGAGTTCAGAGAAATCGACCAAGAAAACTCGGTCACGAGGAACGATCCGGCAAACCAGGTCTCCTCTGGAATCCAAAACACGAGAACAACCCTCCTTGAAGCGAACTTCAAACCCATCCTCAAGAAGTTGCGAAACCGAAAGCAAATTAAAGCCAAGATTCGAAACCAAAGCAACCTCTCTCAGGGTGAAGCGATCAGAAACTCTAACAGCGCCAACACCACGTACCTTGCCCTTACCATTATCCCCAAATATGATGTATTCTTTGTGGCGCATTGGGGTGAGGCTGGAGAACCATTTGTCATTCCTAGTCATATGATGCGAACAACCGGAGTCCATGATCCACCTATTCTTCAAGCCTCCAACCTGCACATCAGTAGTGAGACAAAGGGTGAGCAAATGTCTCAACACTGGGGGTTAGCAAAGTGTGAAGCAAACCAGTGTCGAGCCATTTGCTCTACAAAGGGGTTAGCAAACTCAGGAAAAGCGTATCCCCCGTCCAGTCTACCGCAAGGCTGACGACCACCACCGCGAGGAAAGCGTGGTGCATCATAACCTCCTCCAAAGCCTCGGTCTCGTGGTCCATAGCCGTACTGAGGACGACCAGGAGCACGACCGGCAAAGCGACCACCCGCTGGAGCACGGTAACCTCCACCGTCTCCCTGTCCTCCACCTACACGGCGTGCCCTAGCATCTTGCCTACCACCACGCCGAGGAGGACCATGCACCCGAGCGGAGTACATGTCCGAGTTGCGTCTCTCCTGCTCATGCCTCATAGCTCGCTTCCTCCTGAAGCAAAACTCCTCCAAGTGACCATCTCTGTCACAGAACTCACAGTGGTACCTCACCTCTCTCTTGGGAGGTGGAGGCCCCGCCTTTGGATGGGGAGGAGCGGCCCCCTTCTTCGGGGCAACTTGGGCTGCGGCAGCAGGGACCGTATCGAGGGGATTCCTCAGCTCATTGGGCTTTGGAACCCAAACCTGCTTCTGTGGAGTTGCTTTTTTTTGTTCTTTCAGCACACCATCCACGTGGTCAACAAGCGAAGAATGCGTGCTCGTGCTAGTAGTGTTTAGAGCACTTGAAACTCCAGCATCCTTGCCGATCTTACCATACAACTTGTCAAAGTCTGACTTCGTGTATGTGTAACCGACCCCAAAACCATCACCACGCTTAAACTGCTTGATCATCATACCCAACTGCGGCTCACTGCTAGAAACCCAACTCAGAATCGCCCTAAGATATGTGTTCTCATTCTCCAAGTTGGCTTTCTCTACCGCAAGATTATCCAAATTAGAAATCAGACCAGGACAAACATGACAATCAATAGGTGGGCTAGACTCCACGACCTTAGTCTTCCCCAAAGACTTAATCAAGGCGTTCTTCCCATCTAGATCCGACCTAAGCGTGGGACAAAACTTACACACACCAAGCAAAACTGGCCTAGACTTCATCTCCTCTATCTCGCACACAACAGTAGCAAATTTAGATTGCAAAGCAGCTAGATCAGACTTAAAGATGGGACACTCATCACATTCAAGCACATCACTAACTATGGGAGCGTCCTTGACCAGTTCAAGCTCATGCTTGGCCTTGGCTAGCTCGCGAGACACGTCAGCAAGCGAAGTCTTAGCAACATCTAAGTTCGCGATGTTCTCATCATGCTTCGCACGGAGAGCAACAAGATCATTCATGTGAGATATGTAGCCAGTGCACTCATCCTCACTAGATTTCTCTCTAGCACAAGCCAGCTCAGCCCTAAGCTTTCTACGCTCTCTAGCTGCTTCCTTAAGTAGCCACTTCTGGTTGTCGAGAGCGGCGTACAACTCCCTAACCTCAGTATCAAGCAGGTCAATAGTGGAGTTGACCTCTGAATCACTCTCGGATCCAGGAGAAGAGCCATCATGCGTCGGTGTAGCATGTCCACCTGGAGATGCACGAGCACCATTGGCCTCACCCGCCATGGTGCAGAAACCCTTGCGCCGACCGGCCGCCAAGCAAAGGCCGATGAAGCCGGTGGCATCCTTGTCCCACTTCATCTTCTTCTTGTCGTCGTCGTCATAGGTCGGTGAAGAAGAGCGGTCGGTGTCGGAGCTCTTGTCGAGGTTGCTGAGCTGCGCCAGGAAAGCCTTCTCCCGCTTTTTGTCCTTGTACTGAAAGCGCTTCTTGAGCGACTCCTTGTCGAAGCGTCCTCCCTTGTCCCGGTCATGACTGCGGTGCTTGTGGCGCCGACGCTCCTTGTTGGAGCCTCCCTCGTCGCGGTCGTGGTGGTGGTAGTAGTCAAGGTTGTTGTTCTGGCCACCGCCGGACTTCTTGGGGCAGTCGGCGACGAAGTGGTTCGGATCGTCGCAGTGGTAGCACCCGGGGTTCTTCTTCCTTTGCCTGTTGTGGTAGACACACTGGAACTTGTTGATGAGGAGGCACAAGTCGTCGTCGCCCAGCGTCTCTAACTGTTCATCTGTAACAGAAGGCAAAGAGGCAAGAGAAAAGCCAAGAGCAGAGTTAGCGTTAGAGCTCGATCCACCTGGGCCAGTCATAAGAGCGATGATCTTGGAAGGAGGGGCACCATTGAGCTTGGCTCGTGTCTGGTTATCCACCTCCGTGGCCTTGAGCTTCCTGAAAAGCTCATTCACGGTCAAAGTCTCATAGCCTGCAGACTCGATGATCGTGTTCACCTTGAGATCCCACACAGAGCGGTCAAGTACATAGAGCAACTTGAGGGCCTTCTCATGCTCTGTGTAGTCAAGGGCATCAGCAGATCTGTTCGCATTGACTTTGTTCACAATCGATTGAAATCGACTGAACATATCGCCAATGCTCTCACCCGGCCCCTGTGTTAAGTTCTCATATTCACGCCGGTGAGTCTCGAACAGTCTAGCCTTCACCTGAGGTGTGCCCTCGTGGTAGTTCTCAAGGCACGTCTAGACTTTGTGGGCTTCCTGAAAACCCTGGACGCGTGAGAACTCCGCACGAGAAACACCAGCGAACAAGGCATTTACAGCCTTGGCGTTCACCTCGTGCTCGGACACCTGAAGAGGAGTGGTCCGAACGGCAAGCACCTCGTACGCCTGGTTATTGGTGATATCCCAGACCTCGGTTCCCATGCTTTGCAAGAAGGCACGCATGCGAACCTTCCAATAAGCATGGTCCTCGTCAGAAAATACTGGGATCTTACCAAGACTCGCCATGGTCGCCAAGTGGTTTTCGAACCGGTTAAGGTACTGAAAACCTCAACCAAACTCTGATATCAATTGAGGGACCGAAACTGGCGACCAGAGGGGGGTGAATGGGAGCCGATCAAAATTTCTTTTGAAATCGATCCGTCGGCCTATATCCCGAAAATCACCACAAACCCTCAAATCCTAGATGAGGTGTGGAGTAGCTATAGAAGAGCTAAACCAACACAAATCACCCCTAGGAACGAGCGAGAGAAAGCATAGAAGCGATCGAGAAAAACTGCAGATCTAGCAGTCAGGGACCAGTCAGACCGCTTGCTCTGGGCGGTCAGACCGGTCGGGCTGGATTTGAAATTCTAGACCGGTCAGACCGGTTGCTCCGACCGGTCAGACCGCTTCTGCCCAGAACAGAATTCGAGCCCGCGAACTCAAGGTGATTTCAAGATTACTCGTTCAAATCATCACCAAATGGTCTCAAAATTTGCAAGGAGGTTCCTGGGATAGAGACGAACCTCTCCACAAAAGGCAACCCAAAACGCAAAAGATCACAAGAATTTCGTGGGGGAAAGAGGTAAAAGAGGGTTTTCCAAAAACTCTAAAAACCTCAATTCGAGGGACTCGTGATTCTCGAGGGTTTAGTTCTAGGCTAGATGGCCGAGAAGCAAATCACGGAGTCTCTAAACCCACCAAGAGAAAGCTTTAATCTCAAAAACCACCAAAAGAGAGGAAATCAATCCAAGAACAAAAGATGAACGGGAACACAAGAGAGCTGCTCAAAAGGGTCCTCTATTTCATTCAAATTCATCGTGATTTACAGAGGAATTCACCTATACAAGAGCTAGACCTCCACCCATTCATCCACCCTCTCAAATTTGTGGACCTAGCTATAATCTAGACCACTTTGCCATGGATACCTCGGCCTAACCCTAGAACAGAGAGAGGAGCAAGGAAAAACAGAAAAAGACTCGTGGCTTGGAGGCTCACCTATCCAAGGGGGCAGGTGAGAGGTATTTATACCATCTCGGGGCCGATCGGTCAGACCGGTCTCACAGACCGGTCAGACCGGTCCCTTCCCAGAAATGACCTCCACCCTGACTCGTACACTAAAACACCCGTAGGGGCAAAACCGGAAAGGGTACAAGATCTCATCCAACGGCGGAGTTTCTTTCTTCGACTCAAAGCCTTCTCCGCGATGCCGCCACGTCGATGCAGATCTGATCCGCGGTTTTGAGGGGTCCGCGAAATCCGGTGAGGTGGCCGGTTTTGAGAAAACCGCAAAAACTCCACGCGCGGGAAGATTCCCGCCTCCACGTCGTGGCCCTGGACGCCGTTCCCACCTCGGCCTTCTGATGGCCCTAGACGCCGCCCGACGCCCGTCACCTCCTCGCCCGCAGTGAGGCCCTAGACGCCGTCGACGCCCGTTCCTCCGCCAGTCCCGAGACCGACGCCCGTGCCTCCACGACTTGGCGTCTTCAACCGCCGTCCGCCAGCTTGGTTTTGTGGCGCAAACCAAGAAACCCGCCATCCACAGGTGCTTGCGCCCTCGATTTAGGAGTGGACGCCACAGCTGCCGCCCGGCCCGAGCTCCGGTCCCGGCTGCCCTTCACCGCCGTCCACCGCACGGTCCATTGGCCACAGCACCTCCACGGCAGCTCACCGTCGACACTCGACACCCATGTACCTGCAACCAAAGACCAAGCACATGATCACACCGCACGGTTGACAATTCACTCATCCATGCTAGGAGTGAGTACTGCTCATTCCTCACTTTGTTAGGCCATTCTCAGTGAGGGATTTCATATTGATGTTTTCAAAATGCCACATAAATAAGAGACCATTTAATTCATAGTTGAAATAGTTGAAAGGAAGGGATCACAGTAAATAGAATTTGGGTAGTGATGAGTGCAGTGGTGTATTTGTAGGTAAAATAAAGGAAACTACACGGATAAATTTGGGTAGTGATAGGTCGAAGCCAACGGTATCAATAAACTATCAAAATATACACACAGCTCTAGGTAAAATAAAGGAAACTACACGGATTAATTTCACATAGAGTTAAGGTCAATGTGACTCATCATTTGGCTGAGGTGACAAGAATAAAAGGTGAGAACCACCAAATTTTTTAAAAAAAAATTAAAAAGAGAGAAATTATTACAATGTCCGGCAACTAAAGCACATGTGTTTCTTAACAAAGAACTATCAAACCAAATAGAGATGACACATTTAGAAAACAACAACAACTAGTTAACTTGTACTATCTATTGCTAGAAGAAAGCTAACTAGTTACCTATGCTACCATATAATTATTTTGACAACACTACTTGAAGATGGACTAGAGTACGAGATGATGTCTTCAATTCTTGAGATAACTAATGTTTGCACAGAAGGCAAACACACACGGACTGGAATATGTTTCCTTCACATCTGTATCCCTTTACATAGGAACCATCATTGTATTTGCCCTGAATAAAACAATTTGCCTTGCAATATGCCTTAAAGCAGAATGGATGCACTTTAACAAATTGCCTGCAAGTTTCTGAAAGAAATATATCTACACATTAGTCGATAATCACACTTCACTTTGATGAAAACAATGTAGCAATTGAATAGATAGCAGCATTCAACACCAAGTTTTTTTTTAAAAAAAGAGAGAATAAATGACTAAGCACAAGTTAGATTAAAGAACCCAATCGATGGAAGTCTATCATGCATCAATGTATTATCAAATATACATGAATATGATGAAAAAGTAAATACAAAGATCCAAGGAACACAAACCTGCCAAAGTAGGATTTCCATGTAAGACAAGGACTAAGAAGAAGCACAGAGAAACATATCTTGCATCCATAATTGAACTTAGATAGCGTAGAATATACTTTGTAGCAAGTAAGTGACAAATGACTAGGAGTATTTGCATTTATAGAGGATGGAAGTGCTAATAATAGAATATAGAATGACTCAGCCGCACAAGTGCTTGGACTATTTCAACTTGAACTAACAGTTAGTTACTTGTAGATTGAAACTAGCAAAAAAATGATCTTGAATTAGCCACATGCACCTATGTATTCGGTGAAGGATCTAAGTCTTCCAAGATCTGAAGGTACATCTAGATCTAAAACGATTGGCATCCCTAACACCACCAGAACTAACATGCAAACTCCCACATATAGGGGAGACCATGGAATCTTTTGTGAACTTTTGCATTTGCAATATATCTTCTGAAAAAAAAAATCATGTTTGCATGCATGCGTGGTACACAGAAAAGGACTATATATATATTTTTTCTCTTATTTTCTTTGCATGCATGTGCAGTTCTAGACATAAGAATATTTTATCAGACTTTTTTTCGGGTTAAAAACAGGAATGCCCTTATCAATAGCAGGTATTAGCATGCTGTTATGGCGTTTGAGATATTTTTCCTTTGCTTCTTATCATCCTAGCTACACATGCACATACATACGTATTTCTAGGATATATACTTGAAGTCTTGAACCAACCCGTCCCTTCAAATTATGATTTCACTGCTATCATGTAGCCAAATTCATGAAAATATATAATATAAAATAAATAGTTATAATAATAGTAATAACTGATATTTAAATTGACGATCTAATATAATGCTTAAGAAATCCTTACGATTGTATCCATCAAGTTTACCAGTAGAAACTTTTCTTATCCAGCATGAGAATGGTTAAATAATAAACTAAAAACTAGTAGGTGTGTGTTTAAATCATCAAAAGTATCATTAAATTAACTTATGCAATTTTTCTTATCAATTACAATACAAGGCCATACATGCTAAAGGACAAAGTTAGGATATAAGCATAATGTGTGGTTCCAAAAGGATAAGACATACTGGTATTTTGGTTTGTTCTAAGTCAAATGGTTCAAACTTTGACCAACTTCATAGAAAAGTAATAATAGTTTGAATATCAAATGAGAACGGTTAGATTTATTACAAAATATATTTTTAAAATTTACTTGTTTGATGTGTGAGATGTTAGTATCCTTCTCTATAAATGTGGTCAAACATAGACTACTTTGACTTACGACAAATCAAAATATCTTATATTTCAGAACGGAGAGAGTAGATGAGCAGTTTAGAAAGAAATTTTCCAAGAGGTAATAATATCCTCTAATAGAAAAACACATTGCCGCACTCATGGTCGAACACTCGCCAAAAGATGACTAGGGCCTAGGGGGAGGGGGAGTCTCCGTCTGGAATTTCGGAGCCACTATTGAGGGACTCTGGAGCTATCCTTATCTCGAATATTTTTATTGAAAAACGACAAGTTATGCATCGACCGCACCATGTGAGGGGCATGGTAATGGTCTAGTCAGGACTCATTGTGTATGTACCAAGCTATCCATGTGTATGTCCCACTTATGTACTCCACCACGAAGCTAATGAAATGAACTTTAGTTTGACGGTTAGCTAATTTTTAGTTCATGTACAGCCCTCTTGTTTGGATCAACTATATCTAAATTTTAGCTAGCTGAAAAGATTAGCCCTGGATAAATATGTTACTATCACAGATCATATTGGCAGAACCAATGCATGTTTAGTGCCAGCAAAAGTACCATTGTGGGATTTATCTCTTGAAAAGGGAAAGCCAGAAAAATACCATGATGGTACCAAAATTATTTTTTTATTGTACGGGGAAAAATCATGTGCACTAATGAGGATATATCTAGCATAGGAGGGCTAGATTCCCATCAACCCCTTTCCCCTCTGTCACCCCTTGTTGCTCGAGCTAGTAGGGTAGGGATCATACCATCTTATTAAAGAAAGACCATCAAGAAGATCATCTCTCAAGCAGGGACAATGATGTGTAAGTTCTAGAGCATGAAGCGTCCTCCACACTGCTATGTTGAATTCGAAGACCGCACACACCGAAAACACACCCTCTGGGGATGCCGCTATCAACAAAGATGAGTGTGAACCCTAGTTGTTTTCTCTTTGCGAAACACAGTAGAAACGCAGACGCTTACAAAGATCCTCAAAATTGACAAAGTCACCACTGGTGGCTCGCTATCGACAGATATGTCACCTACCACTGAAAGAATAGCATTGATTAATCACAGAATGAATCAAAAATAAAAATGCAAGCACCAGCACTGAGTTGAGGACTTGAACCCTGGTGGGTAGGTTTCACCACATGGAACCTTACCAGCTAAGCTACACTCAGTTCTCCATAGTTGTCTTTTTTTTTTCATCCACTGATCATGCATCTTTCTTGATGGAATAATTACGGTACCAAGCTTGATATTCCATAGGCTAGAGAACAGCTCCATAACTGATCAAATTCATCGCTTGAGTTTATTGAAGAAAGAATCAAATTTCCTTACTTGCGTCAACACTCTTCAAATATCAAAGTAATATCAAGTGACAATATTCTTTATTTCTGTCCGAATGGATCAATGTTTATTTTATTTTTCAAGATCCCAATTTTACTAAGTTATCACCGTACCTTAAGAAATGCAATGGTAGCAATAGGTGGTACAGCTCACATTAATCCTCCTCTAACCATCATATCTTTTCTGTAGAATAATCCATCTGTCACACACATCACAGCAGTTTGTGCATCTGAGATTAGTTTCTCAACATTAAAATTTACCGTTGGTACTGTTTCTACACCTAGAAATCAAAGTAAGCACAAAAACCAGGATTGTTTCATTGAGAATCGAAACAAAAAATAATATATTTCCACTCAATCTGTGTGCACCTAAAACAATATATAGCCCTCACACCAAGCTGCCTACTTAAAACATCGAACAAAAACAAAAATGGTGATACAAACCAACAGTTTTCCAAATATAAATTAAAAATATAATGATCCAGAATAGAACTGGACCTACTCTTCTCTGTTTGAACTCCACAATAAATTTTCATAAACAGACTTGACCTGTGTCATGCAAAGCAAGAGTTGGTGCTGCCAACTCAACACAAGAGCTACGAGAAAATTGGAATTTTGCCCTTATGGGAAGCGGGTTTCACTGGAATGCCTTTATGAAGGTTGTCCTCCATGCTATAATGTCATTTCAGCTCATTTGACCATTTCACAAAATCTGCATCTCAATTTATTGATCTACATGGACGCTATTTGCCTCTGCCTCTATCTCTCTTATCCTCTCCTCTCGTTAACTCATGTTACTCCATTACCCCCATGGCCGACGGCGACGCAGCAAGACAGGGCAACAGGGACGGCGGCTCCTGGGGTGGCAGCCGCGGGTAGCAGGGGCAACACAATAGGGATGGCGGCGCAGCAGGGACGGAGGTCGCTGGCAGCAGGGGTGGCGGGTGGGGGGCACTGGCCAACTGCTCCATGAGGCGGCACGCGTCGAGGAAACAAGAAGAATAGCAGCTCCCGACGGATAAGTAGAGGATAAGAGAGATGAGGTAGGGGCAAAAGTGTACAGCTCAAAAAATGGTTAAATGAGCTGAAATGACATTATAGCATGAAGAACACAACGTTCGTAAAGATATTCCAGCTAAGTCCACAATTTTTATGGCACTATAGAAAAATCCGTTTCCCATATGGACAAAATTCCAATTTTCTTCTCTTTTTTTCGTTGCCCACCTCTCTCTCTCTCTGCTGCGGCAGTTGGCTGTACACTGCCATGGTTGACAGCCTTGGCCCACATCTGCATATCCATGTCTTCTAGCTAGCGGTACATGCTCAGCAAGCATTTGCATTACTAGTCTATCAACCCGTGCTCCCACACGGGCTAGTTAGATATATTTAATAATTATCTATCTCACGTTCTCTTTAATCAATTAAATATTCTAATCCAATACTACAAAAGATACAGATTTATCATTATATAATTGTAATAAATGTTATAGGTTTAGTTACTAACAATTTTTCTCACTTTGCATCACACCTCCATATATGTTTGAAGTTTGATATGTGTTTAATTGAACACTTTGTTTGAGCTATGTGAACAACATAAAAATTGGTATTCTTATCTCTTCTCTTGTACATGAATATATGGCGGCAAACACCTCATGATTAGTATATATGTTTATACAAATAATAACATAAATAATGTATTAATAATGATATGAATAGTAATTTAGAATTTTATATTGATGCGCTTTAAGATTTTATTATAATAACATAATTTTGTTTCAGATTTGGGGTTGATTTTAACTTTTATTATCTTATCATTGGATAATATATATGAAAATTTAGGGGTTATTTGATATTATTTTATAATGGCATAAGTGCGTAATTTATATAAACATTAGGGGGTTACTTTAGATTATTTTTATAATGGCAGAGGTGGGTAATTTAGATACATGTTTAGAGGGTTACTTTAGTCTATTTTCATAATGGCAAAGGTGGGTAATTTATGAAAAAAGATAATAGATCCGATGGCTATTATGATTAGAGTTGCCGAATTGATGGCCAGATGTTTCTGATTTTTGTGAGAATTTGTAGGATTTCTCTATTTTTTAGACTGTCCACCTAGGATCTTAGGTGGCTTCACCTGAAGGCTTCAAAACGAGCCTCCAATTAGTAATAGTAAAATTATTCTTCAAAAAAAATATAGTGAGCATGATAAAGAAAAGGTAAATCTGGTACGAACGATCATATAAGGCACTGTTCCTCTTTGACTAGTACAAGTACTAGCAACAGCAACAGCCAAAATTAGTACCACAATCCCTTCATACAACAAAAGTGTTGATTTAAACTCTTTATTAGTACATGAACAAGCTAGAGTTGAACTGCTCAAGTCCATGCATGGAGATGAAAAGATTGTGCACCATTTTGATCTAATAAATATGGCTGCTTTTGCTTTGAGGAACAAGAATAATCCATGCGTGTACTCCCTGCACCTGTTGAGCTTGAGCAGACCAATAAATATAGAGATGTATGGATGGATGTTCACTGAAGCAGAAGCAGCCTG
The DNA here is from genome assembly GCF_016808335.1 of Panicum virgatum. NCBI lineage: Eukaryota > Viridiplantae > Streptophyta > Magnoliopsida > Poales > Poaceae > Panicum > Panicum virgatum. Next base: position 808,909 of record NC_053143.1, read on the forward strand.
ATGATTTGTGCGGGTTGGCTTCTTTGTTTTGAGGAACTAGAAGAATTCATGCTCTCAAAGGTTGTTTTTCTTTGTTCTTCCCGAATCCAACGAGGAATTTCAATATTTGATATCGAATACGCAGGCTTCACCTCTTTTGACATTAAATTCGCAGGTTTTTCAAAATATGACACCGAGCATGCGAATTTTTTCAAAACCTATGATTTCATCTCATTTGTGTGATTTCACAAATTTCATTTATGTTCTCTCTTTTTTGGGCACATAAAGTTTCTGTTCTACCATCACCCTATCTTTTTGGACCGATTGGATCTGTTCCCCTTCTCTGTTCGGCTCTCTCCCATGTTCTCATCTCTCTCGTGTTCATCCTGCTCTCCCAAGCTCGCCCTACCGGTCTCGGCCCGGCTCCAGCTGACCGGCCGCCACCGGCCGCAGCCAGCCCCTCCCCCCCCCCCCGGCCGGAGCAGGACCCTGAGGGAGGAATCCCAGCGGAGGGCGGCGACATGGTCGTGGAGGGTCTTGAGGATGATGCGGGGGAGGCGGCGGCGGGTCCCTTTGCTGGGCTTGCGCTTGTCGAGGACGGCCTTGGTGGCCTCGCGCCGTAGGATGACGGAGAGCGCCTTTTGAGATGCGATCTACCGGTTCAACTCCTTCCACCGCCTCTCCGCCTCCTCGTCATCCGCCTCCTTCTAGTGTCGCGCCCTCTCCTCTGCGTCGACCGCTCCCCACGTGCGCGGCGGAGGCAGTCGCCGGCGGGAGCGCCCGGTGACAGCGCGCGGCCTGTAGGGGGTGGCGGCGGCGAGCGGCAAGCAGGGGCAGCGCTGAGGAGTGGCCTGCAGGGGGGCGTTGACAAGCGAGCAGCCTGCAGGGGACAGCACCGGCGAGCGGCCTGCAGGGGGTAGTGGCGGGAAGAACTCGCGAGACGGAGAGAGTGGAGAGCACGGGAGGAAAAGGCAGAAAACATTCGATCCAATCGATTGTCAAGGGATAGGATCAGGGGTAAAATGGGTACTTCATATGCTTAGAAAAAAGAAAACATCAACAAAATTCACAAAATTATGAAAATGAGCTGAAATCCCTATTTCGAAAGAATTCGCACGCTCGGTGTCATATTTTGAAAGGACTTCGAATTTAATGTAAAAAAAGTGACGTATTCGATGGCAAATATGGAAATTACTCGTATCCAACGCATGGCATTCCCTTTCCCTTCCCTTTTTGTTTGGTTTTTGGCAGGGCAGTAGTATCCCCTTCCTTCCATACCAGTAAGACTGTAGACCACGACAGATCGATCGTTCCGATGGCGCTCCGCGACGGGGACGCCGCGCTGCCCAACCTCTCCATCTCCGGCGCCGCCCTCGCCGCGCTCCTCCACCGCTGCGCCGCCGCCACTGGCGACTGCGACGGCCTCCTCTTCGGCCGCGCGTCCCACCTCCCGGCGCCGCCGGCCTCCCTCTCCGACTACGACGACCTCGCCGCCGCCGCCCCGCCCGCCCCCGCGCTCACCATCTCCGTCTCCAGCCACTGCTCGCTCTCCCACCCCTCCTCCCTCTCAGATCCCCTCGGCCGATTCCATCCCCCCTCCTCCTCGGATCCCTCCTCCGCGTCAGCGGGCGCCGCCGTCGGCTTCTTCTCCTCCCGCCGTCGCACCGCGCTCCGCCCCTCCATGCGCGAGCTCGCCCTCGCCCACTCCCTCTCCAAGACCCTCATCACCGCCCACCCCCTCCTCTTCATCCTCGTCTCCCCCTCCGCCTCCCCCAATTTCTCCACCCACTCCTACGACTACCGCGCCTTCCTCCTCCTCGCCTCCCGCCTCGTCCCGGCCTCGCTCACCGTCGTCAACGTCGGCCCCGGATTCAGGGACCAGTACCACGCCTTCTCCCCACAGTCTCCCATGCCCTGCCTGCCATCCTCGCCTGCGCCCGCAGGTCACGCTCACACGACCCTCGGAGAGAGCAAGGCGGTCGATGAAATGGTCGACGGGTTCGGGATCGGGAGGCTGCAAGGGATCCTGGGCTCTGCGGCAGGGCAGGCGGCGGAGATGGATGACATGTATGCAGGGATGCTCAGGAAGCTGGAGAAGCTCGCCAGGGAGGTGGAGAAGAGCAATATCCGTGTTCTCGAGCAGGTCTCTAAGTCTGTTTCTCAGATCCTGCAATTCCTATCTACTAGTATGCTGTTACTGCTCATCTCTAAATTGATTCTCCTGCAGAACTGCGGTTGTCGCATTGTGAATGGTTCAACAGAGAGACTGAGAATTTGTAGTAGTTTCTTTCCTGGTTCTCGCATTGTGGATTTTTGGTCGACGCAGGAAACCTATACACACCTTGATTAGTTGCTTGCATCTGCATTCAACAAATGATTTTGCTGGGATTGACCGTAACTATATCCATTACGGTTGCTTAAAGTGTTGTGTAACATCGGATGCTGACATCTAACAGAAGTCGGTTATGGATTCCCCTCAGCATTCTTGGGGGATTGGCTCAACTCTCCCATGCACTCCCTATTTCAAACTAGTTGTGTGTATTTGTATCGAACTATCCCTAGCAGGCTAAGGGGCACTATTTATTAGGCAGGTCTTGCATATTTTTACTTTTTCTTTCCATCCACGAGTGAGAACTCTTACAATCTTATATTTATTATCTCATTGATCGCACATGGAAACAAACATCAACAATCAATAACAAAAATTTGGAGCACAGAGGAGCAGGCTTTTCATTCCAGCATGTGCAATAAGAATGACCCAAAAATCCGATAATACGATAAGGTCATTGCATAGTTCTGTACTATCTTTGTCTTCCAATCTTGGAGCACCATAAACTAATTGTCTAGTGATAGCAGCCGGAGTTTGTAGTAAAACAATTATGTAGGCATGCAGCTTTTATTTTTCATGGCAAGCTAATGTAGTAGATTGTGACTTGGAGTTTCAGACTCTTAGCATGTAAATCTCTGTTTGGTTTGTTACATTGACGGACCCCTGTGTAACATTTGGCGCCTGTTAAATTACCCCATAAGCTAGGCTCCTTAGGACCTATTTAGCAGGAGTCAAATTCAGAGACTACAATAGGTGTTTCTCTCTACAGGTTTCTATTGGAACGACTTCCCATGAAAAGATGTACTCAGTTGCATCAAAAATTTCAGGCCCTTATCCTCTATATCAAACCTTTTTCCCCCACTGCTTCCTCAGTTGTTAATTAGCCGATAAAGGATATATGTTCATCAGTTATTGATAATATGTTTCTTTCGCTCTATCATTGAATTGCTTTCTGAAGTTGATTTTGTTAAATTTTGTTCATATTATTTTTGTAGGAAAATCGGAACCTGCTGCTGAGGTTCAAATGTGCAGGAATGGAATAGGACCATAGTGTTTCTTGGTCTTATTAAGGTATGTATCGCAAGTTGAGGGGTTCTTCTTATTATGTCATGCAGATTTGAAATGGCTTGAATTGTTCATTAATAGTTCCAAGTTTTACTCATATATTGTTTTTTATGTGACCTTACTTTGTGACTGACTGCTTTTGGTACAGTAATCAAATGATTCTGAAGATAACCATAACATTCTTTTTTTTTATATGGGAAATGGGAGGGGCACTGCCCTCATATTAATACTGTGGATAGGAATACATAGAAACATGGGCTAGTAAAGTAGCCTGTTGCTGATTTACATTATTCTAAAGCTAACTAGCTAAGAAACATGAAGCATCAGCTATGCTGTCTGAAAAAGCTTTAGGTCACCACTCTCTTGGTGTGCTAGCCTGTGAATGTTAATCCGTTTCATTGCACACCAAGCTACCTGGAGCTGATCAAGGTTCTCTCCTTGATCTTAACTGCACTGCCTATGAAGCTCCCATAGTTCAGTTGTGTGATGGTGTTTTGCTGTTCTGGAGTTAGTCCTCATGGTTGTAGCTGTTCCTGTATTCATCACTGCTATATGTGTTGTGTTAAGCCGTTAAGCTTAAGCATTGGAAACAGTGCATTGCGTGTTAAGATTCCAACTCATTTTGTTGTGTGGTAGCTGGGCATGGTGGTTAGTTTTTTTTTTTGTTGGATACCATCACTTGTGTATATGCTACATTGCACATGTTGTCATTGGCAGCACAGGTGGTCATTGGCAGCAGCAGTATTGATAGTTTTTGGATCCTGTTGTCATTATGATCATCATCATGCGCTGAATTGCTGATGGCTGTTTCCATCTGGTTTGCAGGGTTTCTAATGTTATGCCCTAAGGTGTATATGATGCCAGAGGATTGTCCCTCCAAGTTGGGAGCTGATAGTGTGCATTGGACCCGGCATGCACCGAGTAGCGAGTAGGGATGGTTGTGTGCCCGCGCGTGCGTGTGTTGGGTGTGTGGCGCCTGAGGATGGAGTCGGACAAAAACGGTTTTGTGTATGGCGGTGGTGGTGTCATTGATGGAGCAGGTTGGTGCCAGTAAGTTTGATGCATGAAGCATCTGTATTATATACTTATGAGTGTAGTGTAATGCAATCATTGTTGGAGCTTCCCTATCAGTCGTTGCTGAAGAAAAGAGGAAAAGAGCTTTGTTTGCTCACTCCATGCTGTGCTTTCATGTTAAGTACAGTATATTTTTTTTCATTTGATTTCTTTTTCTCGAACACGTAGGAGAGCTGCTTTTTCATTTGATTTTGTGCCGTACAGAAGCTTATTACAGTAAAGTAGAGAGTTGAATTATCCAGAATAAGATCCTGGTCGGACGGTGACTTTGTGTGAAGAATGAACTTATAAAGAGAAGGGAAGGGAAGGGAAGGTGGCCACTCTGAAAAGGACTTGTGAATTGTTGATGATTCAGGGAGGGAGGACGCTCCCAAGGACAGGTGGTACCTAGGGTGCTGCCGCTGCGGTGGAGACGATGCCTGCTGGAGTGCTGGTGGTAGGCGCAGGGAGGGAGGGAGCATCTATCATGGGCTGGATGGATGAGCATGACTCAATTGGGCAAATGGAAGGAAGGCCAACCATGTGTTGGATTGCTGTTGCCTACGAGTGAGAGTACCACCAGTGGTCGTCGTTATCTGACAAGTCAACGTACTTGGAGCCTTGCCTGGATTCTGGATTCGAACTCCCTCCGTAGCACCTTCGTACGGCACCATCCATTGACCATTGATTAATAAGTTCAAAGTCAGTGCAATACATGAGTCCAAACCATATTTCGGCTTCCTTACTTTTCTTTGATCACTGATTTTTTTTATCTAGCATTTACAAGTGGGTGAAGTGGACCGGATCATTCATCCATTCATTCCATAACAACTGTACGGCCGCCAAATGGTTGTGGACTGGATAGGATATATCAGAATGCTACACTATCTTCACGATACTTCATCCATCCTAAATTCTAAATTATTAGTCATTCATTTTTCTAGATGTATATATAGAAAAGTCAAAACGACTGACAATTTGGAATGGAGGAAGTAGCTGACATGTAGAAATGCAAGGAGCCTTCTTTGTTCTTTCTTTCTATGAAAAGTGAGGCTTCATTACCAACTTTGGTGTTTTGTACATAAGAAATTATGCAGCTCTTTTTTCTTCTTTTAATAATTAATACCCTCAAAGCACCTTTTTATTTATTTGTCCCCTTGAGTTTCATGGGGTTTTGCTATTCTACTACACTCGATTGAGAAAAAAAAAACTTGGAGAGGGGGACAAAGGCAGGCGGACAGCCGGACAGGCTGTGTGAAATGAGAGGTGAGGCTTGCCTTGGCACTTTGGCAACTAAAGCAGGAGAAGATATCTGGTGTACATGGGTGTTACCGTATTATAAAACACAATAGCATATGAACCGGTACAGGTAAAATTGTAACAAAAATATGAATTGACAGAGGACACAATTATCTGTGTAAATGTAAAATTTGAGTTTGAATAACGATTTGTGCAAGGAGGAAAAAAAATCAGCACTTGAATAGTTTCGGGTTGTGGATCAGACATGAACAGCTCCACCGTAACCATTTAGGTGTTGATTTCTCTTTTTTGTTTCACTTTGCACATATATATGATACTAGGCAAAACGCGCGCTACGCCGCGCCGGACTGGATCACGCCGCCCCCTCCTCTGCTCTCTCTCAGCTCCGGCCTCCCCTGCCTCGCCACATCTCGTGCCGCCTGTGCTCGTGGTCGAGGCGGCCCCAAGCTTTGGCGCAGAGCTCGACCTCCGGGACAAATCCGCTCACCGTGAGGTCCGCCGCCCCCTGCACGCGAGCCCGAGCGCCTTCTCCCTCCCTCCCACGCCGACGGCCCGCCTCTCCTCCAGCTCCTCCTCGACGGCGGAGAGCTGCGCAGCGTGGCAGCGGCGGCCGGATCCGCCCATCACCTGCGCAGATCCGCCCCTCCTCCCTCCTCCCTCCTTGCGTCTGGTGGCGCCTCCTCCTTCGAGCTCCGCGGGGGAGGGCGCTCCACCCGAGGGCAGAGGGTGCAGCGCGCGCCGGAGCAAGGGCCCCTCTTCCCTCTATTCGGGGCGGCGACCACCGCCTCGGCCCCTCCGCCGCCACCTCCTTCCCCAAATCCGGCGAGCGGGGGGCCTCCTTCTCCCTGCTCGCGCATTGAGCTCGCCGGAGGCGAGCGGGCGGGCCTCCTCCTCCCCCCTCGCCCCTCCTCGTGGCCCGCGCTCCGGCGGAGGCCCGATCAATCCAGGCCCCGCGGCGGAGGCCCGACCAATCCGACTCCCCGCTGGGCCCCACTGGAAGGCGAGTGGAGGCAGTGCGGCAAAACCACGGCTCGCGTCGCGCGTCTCTCCGCGGGGGGGGGGGGGGGGGGGCACGTGGCGTACTGTGGACATCCTGTGCCTCTCAGCGCCCCTTCTCCAGGGCCGATAGTATATAGAGTATGTTGTCGGCAAAGCAGATAGAGCCTTCCCAGGGAGATGAAGATGAGTGGTTTTGCTTATCAGGGTAAGGCGACTACTAGGCTGAGAGGATCATATCATGGTGGGGTCAGGCGTTGGTCCTTAATATTTTAGGTACGACGCCGCACACCACCAACGTCAGCCAACCAATGTTTCAAACTGTACATCCTAAAATAAAGGAACACAAAAGAAGGCCGAATAGACAGGGTTTAGGTATGTGCATGAAAAAGATGCATGCCTTTGCTAGATGCCCAACAGAGTGAACGGTGCAGAGCTTTCTCATTCTCATCCAGGGTTTTTTTTACCGACCGGTTGCCTGAAACCGCCGGCCTCCGGTTCCGATAAACCGAACCGGTTTGACCAGTTATCGGAAAAAAACCAGTCAAATTCAAATTCAAAAGCGCCAGTTCAATCGGTTTCCACCGGTTAGCCGACCGGTTTGGCCAGTAAACCGGTCCGGTTTGAGTGGAACCGAGGAGTTGAAAAAAACCCGACAGAAAACCCACTTTAGTTCAAAATTTGAATGTTTGTATAACATGTTTTAGCCTAAATGAACCCTCCAACTCTCTTTTGCACTACTTTTACATTAATACAATGTATAACATATTTTATATTGTATTTGTATACTTTTGTATACACGTTTTTTTTGTTTAAATTCAAATGCCCGCAAAGTATACTAAATGAACGAATATTTGAAAAAATTTGACACCATTAGATTCGTCGCAACTTGAAGTATTTTTAGAATTTTTTTCATTTTTTCAAATTCCAATTTGAATTTTAAATTTGAGACGATTTAAAACCGGCCGGTACCGGAACCGGTCCGGACCGGTTTGACCGGTTACCGCGGTTTCCGGACCGGTTCCGGTGGGTTAAAAAAAACCATGTTCTCATCTCCAAGTTAGGTCTGTTGTTGACAAATACCTAACATTCCTTTCCTCTGTCCAAATCGTCAGCTATTATCCTCCTAGTGGAACCAGGGTTAAAAAAACCGCTGGGAACCGGACCGGTTACCACGGTTACCGGTGTAACCGGTCCGGCCCGGTTCCGGTTCCGGGCGGTTCAAACCGGGGCCAAATTCAAATTTTAAATTTGAATTCCAGGAAATGAAAAAATCCCAAAAAATTCATAAAAATACTTCAAGTTGCGAGGAATGTAATGGTGTCAAATTTTTTGAAATATTCATTCATTTGATATATTTTGGGGGCATTTGAATTTAAAAAAAAAACAGGCGGCCCATTAAGGCCCACCGGCCCGTCACCGACACATAAGGCGCCCCCCCAGAACCTTCAGACCTGCGCCCCCCACCCCATTTCCGCCTCCCTCTCCCTCCAGGCGGCGCCAGGAGGCCCGACCGCCGGTGACCGCCGGCCAACCGCTCGGTTAGCGCGGCTAGCCGGCCGGCAGAACCGGTTAGCCGGCCTCGGCCCGGATCTAACCGGCCGCGCCGGTTAACCGGCCGGGCGCAGCGGTTAGCCGGCCGGAATAGGCGGTAAGCCGGCCTGGGAGGTAGGTAAGCCGTTTTTTTTTTCCTTTGAGTTTTTGCAAGTATTAGATGATTTGTTTTAGGATTTAGATGTATGATCTAGGTGTAGTTAGGATTTAGGTAAGATTTAAGTGTATGACGTAAGGATTTAGGTTCATTTAGGATTTAGGTAGAATTGAATATTAAGGTGCATATATGTTTTTAGGATTTAGGTTGATTTAGGATTTATGTGATTGATATGTCTTTGTTGTCCATTTATGCAGATAGACAATGTCAGGTAGAGATAAAGATATTGTATGGGAACATGGTAAAAAATTTTATCCCGGATGGCGGTGCAAGTATTGTAATACGCAGAAAGCAGGAGGTGGTGCGACTAGATTGAAACAACATTTGGCTCACCGCGGGGCGGAGGTGGTCCATTGCAGGAATGTGCCGCCAGATGTGCGGGAGTATTTTCAGCGTGACATTGAGAAGGCTAGGAAGGCAACTGCTGAACGGGCTCGAGAGAGGTTGAGACGGGAGAAGGCTGCAGCGGAGGGAAACTATCCCGGTGAAGAAGAAGATGAGGAGACTCAGCTGCAGCGTGCCTTGGACCAATCGAGAGCGGAAGCAGTGTACCGACGGGGGGTGGAACAGAGAGGAGGTGTATACGAGCATGGAGGGGATAGTGGTTCGACGAGGGGGAATCCTTTGCAGAGGATGTTGCGTAGGGCAACTTCGCAGAGGGAGAGTCCTGCGGTGGAGGATTATAACGTGGCATCCGGTGGGAGAAGAGGAATGACCCAACAAAGAATTGATACAGGCTCCTGGACGCAGAAGGGTAGAAATGCAAAGGAAGCTATTGGTAAAGCTTGGTCAAAGTTTTTCCATTTTGCGGGAGTACCTGGAAGACAGGCTGACAATCCTTACTTTGTCAGCGCGGTCAGGGAGACACAGAAGTGGGGTATGTTTTCTTTCATTCGTATGACACCTATGAGCTTACATTTCTGTATCTCATGATTTTCATATATTTGCAGGTGAAGGTATCGCATCACCAACTGGACGGGATATTGATGGCAAGTACCTTGATCAGAACGAGCAAGACTTGAAGACGAGGTACGTAAAGTTTCGGAAAGACTGGCCCTTATTTGGCGTCACGTTGATGTGTGATTCATGGACTGGGCCGACGAGGATGAGTGTCATCAACTTTTTGATATACTGCAATGGAGTCATGTGGTTCCACAAGTCTATTGATGCGAGTGGAAGAACTCAAGATAGCACATATTTGCTTAGGGTAGGCCCTAAACATGTCCCATTCACTTTGAGTATATTTTGAAGTACTTTTGCCTTGCTGCATACAAAAGTTCGCAATCGATTGTCGCACAAGAAACTTAACAAGCTGGTCTATGTCAACTACAACCTTCGTCTGCGACTAGAGGAGGTCTCCGGCCCACCGATACGTGAAGAAGGTGATTTTATCGACCAGCTGGCCCATCTTTCATTTTATGATGAGAATAATCCGGTGCGGGAATGGATGGAATATGGTCGATCTAACCGCGCTCCAGTTCTGGACGAGGATGATGATGACGGAGACGTCCCTCTCCCGTCTCATATTGTCAGGGATCAAATAAACCTCTCAGATCTACGTGACACTACGGGGGATGCTTGCATCAGCGATTGGGCACGTAGACATGTGGGTGACACTCACCTAGGGAAGAGGAAATTCCAGAGGGGGCATACGAAGGGTGACTCGAAGCGTCAAAAACAAAAAGGAAAAGCAACAGCAAAATCAGTGAACAGCGACACGTCCACAGATGATGGCGATGGTGAGCGTAGTCCACCGTATCAAGAGACTGGGGATAGCAGCTCCGCTGGTGATGGTGACGGTAGTGACGGTGCAGATGCTGCTGCTGGTGGTGGTGGTGGTGGTAGTGGTGGTGGTATTCCCATTCGTTTCACAGGTATACATTGCACCTATATATGCACACTTGTTTCTGATTATGAGTACTAATTATTATATATGGTTAATTGCAGGGGAGACTCAGTTCACACATGCTACACAGGACCCCGATCATGGAGCACCGGAATCGCCGAGGAGAACGGTTGGACCGACGGACAACGATACTCCACAGTACTCTTCTTCCTCCTATAGCGATTCTAGGCACTCTTTTCACTATCCCATACCTGACATCAGCATGGAGCCACAGACGAGATGGGTGTACGAATGGGAAGACCCCCATTTTTACACTATGTTAGTTCAGGAATGGGAGACAACATCGGCGTGGACAGGGCAATCTTGGCAAGACTACAAGGCTGAACTGCTTAGAGTGCGAGGTTTGAATGTGATGTCCATCGCCGAATACCAAATGGCGTCCAGAATGGGGGTCTTCCCATTCTTACGTTGAACTATTATTAATGTGTATCAGTGACTACTGTATTTGTAGGCACGATTAGGACTATGGTATTTGTATGCACGCGCATTAATATTGTATATCTCTGCATAATTATAAATTGTTACTTTGGTGTGGTATTTTACATTAATATGTGCATAGTTCATACCAAAATTTCCTTTTATTTCACACCACGGAACCAATTTAAAACTGTCGGTTTATTTTGTTAAAAGGCCGGTAACCGGTGCAACCGGTCCGGTTTTACCAACAAACCGGCCGGCTAACCGGTCCTAACCGTTAGAACGGCTACGTTTGAATTTGGTTTTGAATTTGGCCGGTCGGAACCGGTAACCGGTCCAACCGGTCCGGTTAACCGGAACCGGTGGCCGGCGGTTCGGGTGAACCGGTCGGATAAAAAAACCTTGAGTGGAACTGGCAGTAGCTACAAAAAGAAGCATATAATTTGTGTCCTACTTTTTTTTTCTCTATCAGACGACACCGGTATAAGCACTACAGAAATGTAAGCGTAGTACCAACATATCAAAACAATTATTATGGTCTCGAATAAAACATATTAAGGCTTCTTAAAGTAAAAAGAAAGAAAGCGAAGGAATACACAAATGAATTGAGAGTGAGTAATTTAATTATTACTGTGGGTAGCTAATGGTGTCCGTACTAGTAGTACCTGGTTAATTACGGTGGACCCGCAGAAGACGACGGACGGCGGTATGGGATTGCGTGTCGCTGACAAAGACACGACGAACGGAACGGAACGGAACGGAGAGCCGTCCCCGGGGATTTCAGCAGCCAAGGTGCGGGGCCCACGTGTTGGTGACCAGGTATGTATGTTTAGGCTTGGCGTTTCGTAGTACCAGGCTGTACGATGCCGTCCTCCCCCTCCCCCGGATCGTCCTTCCCCACTCCACTCTTCCTCCAGGAATTAAATTCCATTTCTGCCCCCGCAGGTACGCCCTCCGTACCGTACCTTCTCTCCAATCAGATTCCCATACCTTCTGTCAATTTCCCGTAATATCCCCGCTGGCGCTGATTGCCGACCAGCATGCAGGATCCTGGGGGCAAACATGGAAAACACACGAGCAACCCGCCGCGCCCAGAGAGCACCACGTTCCAGGGGCATTCTCGTCATCACTCCCCTGTCTTGTGGTTAGTTATTCTTGTTGCGTACTACTCGCCGGCCATCATTCACCGCCTCCATTCCTCACCTGATTCAGACCACAAAGATCCATAGCCCATGGCCGCCGCCGCAGCCCACTGCCACAACAAGCGCCGCCGCCTCTCCCTGCCCCCCACCACCACCGCGCCCCCTCTGGACTCGCTCGCCGACGAGCTCCTCTTCCTCGTCCTCGACTGCGTCGCCGCCGCCGACCCGCGTGCGCTCAAGTCCTTCGCCCTCGCCTCCCGCGCCTGCCACGCCGCCGAGTCCCACCACCGCCGCCTCCTCCGCTCGCTCCGCGCCCACCTCCTCCCGGCCGCGCTCGCCCGCTACCCCTCCACCTCCCGCCTCGACCTCTCCCTCTGCGCGCGCGTCCCCGACGCCGCCGTCCCCTCCGGATCATCCATCCGCGCCCTCGACCTCTCCCGCTCCAGGGGGTTCGGCACCGCGGGCCTCGCCGCGCTTGCCGGGGCATGCCCGGACCTCGCCGACCTCGACCTCTCCAATGGGGTCCATCTTGGGGACGCCGCCGCGGCCGAGGTGGCGCGGATGCGGAGCCTCCGGAGGCTGTCTCTCTCGCGCTGCAAGCCACTCACCGACATGGGGCTTGGCTGCGTCGCCATCGGCTGCCCCGACCTCAGGGAACTCTCGCTCAAGTGGTGCCTGGGGGTCACGGATATGGGGCTCCACCTCCTCGCCCTCAAGTGCAGGAAACTCACCACCCTGGATATCTCCTACACCATGGTGAGTGCCGCAGCTTTCTTCATTTCTTCACCCTTTCTACTTTGTGTGATTCCTCCTACAGTGATTTTCTTGATTTCAAGCCATGGGATCTGGGATCTCCCCTCTTAATCCATTGGACTAAAAGTACTTGTTTTGCTAAATCTACTGGCTTCAGTTAGCGCTTAGGGGATTGGACCACAGCACAGCAGTGTATGTATAGTTTCTTGATCTGCAACTGCTCTTATCGATACATAGCAATTGATCTATGCAACAAAAAGGATCACAAGTTTTGGTACCCAGTTTTATTTTGTCTTCCCATCTCTACATTTTGTGTGGCCATAGATCCATCCATTGCCGTGACTACCAGACGCACCTATCATACCGTGCTCAACTAATGGAAACATTTCGTGTGGCCATAGATTCAGTTTCTCTTCAACACCCGTGAGTACCAGACGCACCTATCATACCGTGCTCAACTCATGGAAACATATCTTGCATTCATTCTTGCAGATCACAAAAGAGAGCTTTCTTGCCATCATGAAGCTACCCAATCTCCAGGTGTTGACACTGGTTGGGTGTATTGGAATTGATGATGACGCTCTTGGCAGTCTTGACAAAGAGTGCAGTAAATCACTACAGGTGAGTAGTCATGTTGACAATATTAGGTTCTGAACTCTGTAGATGGCTAGATGCTTGATCTGAAGTTCTGAACTAATCATGCTGTACTAAAACATGTGAGGGACCGAAACCGGCGACCAGAGGGGGTGAATGGGAGCCGATCAAAATTTCTTCCGAAATCGATCCGTCGGCCTATATCTCAAAATCACCGCAAACCCTACACCTAGGGTATGTGAGAATAGCTATGAACAAGCTATCTCACAATAGCACACCCTAGAAAACTTCGCGGAAGCAAAACTGGAAAAACTCCACAAACTGCAGCACACTGAGTCAGACCGGTCTGACCGCTAGCACAGACCAGTCAGACCGGTCGGGCTGGAATTCAAAAATCCAGACCGGTTTCAGAGACCGGTCAGACCGGTCCCTTCTAGACAGCCCGAGACCAAAGCTTCAAAAGGCAAATCTTGAGCAAACGAAGTCCAAATTCGATGAAACTTGGAGGAAAACTTCGTAACTACCCCGTGAACATATCCCCAAAGGATCTCACCCAAAAGATTCACGGATCGAGAGAAATCGAGGAAAGATCAAAGAGGATTGGGGTTTTCTCAAGAACACAAAATCGCCAATTCGTGAGAACTCTCGATTCCAGTAGGTTTAGCACTCGGCTAGAAGGATTAGAATCGTCACAAAGAGTCCATCAAATCACGAATTCAAGGGTTGGTCTCCTCCAAACAAGAAACACACCAAAAGAGGAGAATTAAACCCAAAACGCAAGAAAGAAGGGTAGGACGAGATGCTCAGCACACACAAGTGAATCTCAAACAAATTTCATCCATTAAACTCAGAGGAATTCACCTATACAAAGGCTAGAGCCATCCGCCCATCATCCATCCACTAGATTGAAGAGAATAGCTATAATCTAAACTCTTTTTGCGTTGGAGTCCTTGGCCCTAACCTAGAGCAGAGGCTGGGAGAAGGAAAAACCCAGAGAAAACAAAAGACTCAAGAGACTCAACCAGCCACGGGCTGGTGGGGGTTTTTATACCCGGCTGCTGCGGCCAGACCAGTCCAGGGGACCGGTCAGACCGGTCGTGTCAGCAGCACCCTGCTGTACAGCTTCGATCGACGGCGGAGCTTCTTTCTTCGACTCGAAGTCTAGGTGATACAAGGATATGAGCAACATCTAGTCACAAGCACGTGTGCATCCACAAACAAGACCTGCATCTAGCTCAACAGGGTATATCAAATCAATCTAGAGCTAGGCAAGTTCAGTCTAGGAGAAATAAAAGCATCACCCATGATCTAGCACTAACAAGTAGGAAATGGAAAGCAGTGCTACTCAAACTCATACAGGTGAGCCAAACTCAGTCAAAACTAGTTGCCAACATTCATTTTTCAATCAAATTTATAGCAATCAATTCTTAATGTCAGGGGTTAAAAGCTTGTCATGCTTTACTTAGCAACGAGGCCAATCCTATGTCAAAGACAACCAGAAGCTTAAAGCACTCATTTCAGTCATGCACAGCCTTGCCCGGGTTCTCGCAAGTGCAAAGTGAGCCATCCCGAAAGCTCGATCAGTGCGACAAGCAATCCCACCTTGATCTTTTCACTCCATTTCAAGAACAGTTCAAACAATTTTATCAGATTTAGATCATTTCAAGTATGAATTGCTGAACGAAAAGGCACACTAGCATGAATAAGAAAGCAAAGCATATCAACACGCCCTAACATGCTAGTAGCCAAGACAGGATGATCATGTTTTCAGATTTTCAAATCAAAATAGCTTAACTCAGATGATGTCATATACACAATGGAGCAAGGTATACATGATCAAGTTTATCAACTCACACTAGCAGGCACTAGAAGATCATAGCAATGTATACAAGAATGCTAGTGTAAGTGAGACAATGCAAAATGCAGACATGTACAATGCATATGCACAATGCAACTACCAAACCTAGAAAACAAAGAGAAGCAAATAAAATATACAAAGCTAACCAAAGAAAAGTCAGCAATCAAAAGGGGTAACAAACCCAAGTTCCCCTCGCAAGCGAGCAAAGGTGTCCTGTTCAAGCGGTTTGGTGAGAATATCTGCGGTTTGCCTCTCTGAAGGGACATGGATCAGATCTATGTGTCCTCTCTCATGGTTATCTCGCAGGAAATGGAATCGGATATCTATGTGCTTAGTTCTGGAGTGTAGGATAGGGTTCTTTGCAATGCTAATGGCTGACATGTTGTTTACAAAGATGGGAACCTTACCGAAACTTAAGCCATAATCCTGCAAGGTTTGTTTCATCCAAAGTATCTGGGAGCAGCAGCTAGCAGCGGAAACATACTCAGCTTCTGTGGAAGAAAGCGCTACACTAGCCTGCTTGCGAGAGGACCAAGACACCAAAGATGTACCGAGAAATTGACAAGTGCCGGATGTTGACTTGCGATCCAAGCGGCACCCACCGAAATCGGCATCAGAAAAGCCCACCAAAATCAGAGAAGAATCCGCAGAATACCAAAGACCAAATTCAGGGGTGAATTTTAGATACCTGAAGATGCGTTTCACCACCTGCCTGTGGGAGGTGCGCGGCGAAGCCTGATACCGCGCGCAGAGGCAGACGCCGAACTAGATGTCAGGTCGCGTCGCCATCAGGTACAGGAGAGAGCCGATCATGCTCCTGTACTCATTCTGGTCCACCGCCTCGCCGTCCAAGTCCTCATCAAGCGCTGTAGATGTGCTGATCGGAGTCGGCTGAGGAGACAAGTCACTCATGTCGAACTTCCGCAGCAAGTCTCTAGTGTACTTGGCTTGATGGACAAAAGTGCCCTGAGGAGTTTGCTTGATCTGCAGCCCGAGGAAGAACTGCAACTCACCCATCATGCTCATCTCGAACTCCCTGGACATCTGCTCAGAAAACTTGGAGACAAGAGCGTGAGAAGAGCCACCAAAGATAATATCATCCACGTATATCTGAACTAAAAGAAAATCAGTGCCAGATCGCATGAGGAACAAAGTTTTATCAACACATCCCATTTTAAAGCCCTGAGCCAGCAAAAATGTTTTCAATCTATCATACCAAGCTCTAGGTACCTGTTTCAAACCGTAAAGAGCTTTCTGAAGTTTATAAAAACGGTTTGGAAACTTGGGATTTTCGAAACCAGGGGGTTGCTTCACATAAATCTCTTCTTCAATAAAGTCATTCAAGAAGGCAGATTTAACATCCATTTGGAAAACCTTAAAACCCTTGAAAGCAGCAAATGCAAGAAAGATTCGAATAGCTTCCAAACGAGCAACAGGGGCAAAAGTTTCCTCAAAATCAATACCCTCTTTTTGACAAAACCCCTGGGCAACAAAACGAGCCTTGTTCCGAACAACCAAACCATCCTCACCCTGCTTGTTTTTGAAAACCCACTTCGTTCCGATGGGATTACAAGCAGGTGGAGGCTCGACTATAACCCAAACTTGGTTTCTTTCAAAATTTTCATGTTTCTCATGCATGGCATTGACCCAATTAGAATCAGACAGAGCGTGTCCAATATCTTCGGGCTCAAAAGAGGCAACAAACGCTGAATGAGTAAAGCCAGCGATACTTGTTACCTTGGACCTGGTGACTCGCTCGTTGAGATCACCTAGCATCTGTTGAGGTGGATGACAACGCTGAATGTGTCGCGGTGCTTTCCGTGTCGAAGTCGCCTCCTCCTCAATCAAAGCTGGTGTCTCCTCAGGTGCAACTGGTGAAGCCTGAGTCACCTCCTCGAACAGCCCCCGTGAAGTAGACGTAGTCGGATCGGGGCCGTCATCATTGTCCGAGCTCGTAGCAAAGATAGCTGGGTCCACAGCACGCGTGGTAGCCTCAGCCTCGCCATCTGCAGCTTCTTCCTCCTCATCTTCAAAGATGGAGGTGCCGAGCTCATCATCTCCTGCAACTTCAAAGACAGAAGAATTGCACGGTGCAGTCTCGTCGAAAGTGACTTCACAAGTCTCTCTGACGATGTTAGTATCAATAATCAGCACACGGTACGCTCTAGAGTGAGAAGCATAACCGAGAAAGACACCGTCAGACGAGCGAGACTCAAACTTATCAAGATTTCCATCTTTCAGCACAAAATACCGGCAACCGAAAACTCTGAGATGGTCAACACGGGGCTGGCGTCCAAACTGCAACTCATAAGAAGTCCTGTGCATGAAAGCACGCAAGAAAATGCAGTTGGACACGTAACAAGCGGTGTTAACCGCCTCAGCCCAGTATTTGCGAGGAGTCCTATGCTCATCGAGCATCGTCCTCGCCATCTCAACCATCGTCCGATTCTTTCGCTCTACAACTCTATTCTGCTGTGGAGTGTAGGGAGAAGAATACTGGTGTTCAAGCCCTTGATCACTGCAAAAGGCGTCAAAATGAGCGTTTTTGAATTCTATGCCATTATCACTGCGAATCGCTCTCATGGCCTGGGGTAGCTCGTTTTTCAACCTCAAGATCAAGTCTCGAACAAACTCGAAAGCCTCCTCCTTGGTTCTCATGAAAAAGACCCAAGAATAGCGAGAAAAGTCATCCACGATCACAAGAACATACCACTTCCCACCAACAGACATTACCCGAGAAGGACCGATAGTGTCCATGTGTAGCAACTCTCTAGGGTGAGAGATCATCACCTGATTAACATGCGGATGTGAAGTGGCAATCATCTTCCCGTGGTGACACGGATGGCAAACAAGGTCCTTTTCAAACTTCAATTTGGGCAATCCTCGGATCAGGACAAGTGAGCTTAGTCTCGACAACAAATCGAAGCTCAAATGTCCAAGTCTCCTATGCCACTTCCACAAATCAGAAGAAGGACCAGCCATCAAGCAATGAGAAGGGCCCAAAGAAGTTCCAGAGAAGTCAACCAAGAACACTCGATCGCGAGGTGTAATCCGGCAAACCAAATCTCCCCTGGAATCCAAAACACGCGAGCAACCCTCCTTGAAGCGAACCTCAAACCCCTCATCAAGAAGTTGCGAAACAGAGAGCAAATTAAAACCAAGATTCGAAACCAAAGCAACTTCTCTTAGGGTAAAGCGATCAGAAACTCGAACAACGCCAAGTCCACGTACCTTTCCTCTTCCATTATCCCCGAACACAATGTACTCCTTTGAGCGCATCGGGGTGAGGCTGGAGAACCATTTGTCATTTCCGATCATGTGGCGCGAACAACCGGAGTCCATGATCCACCTGTTCTCCAAGCCTCTGACCTGCACATCAGTAGTGAGACAAAGGGTGAGCAAATGTCTCAACACTGGGGTTAGCAAAGTGAGAAGCAAACCAGTGTCGAGCCATTTGCTCTACAGAAGGGTTAGCAAAATCAGATAAAGCGTATCCCCCGTCCCGTCTACCGCGTGACTGACGAACACCACCGCGAGGAAAACGTGGAGCCTCAAGACCTCCTCCAAAGCCTCGGTCCCGTGATCCATAGCTGTACTGAAAACGACTAGGAGCACGACCGGCAAAGCGACCACCCGCTGGAGCACGGTAACCACCACCGTCTCCCTGACCTCCACCTACACGGCGCGCCCTAGCATCTCGCCTATCACCACGCCGAGAAGGACCATGCACCCGAGCAGAGTACATGTCCGCGTTCCGTCTCTCCTGCTCTCTCCTCACAGCCCGCTTCCTCCTGAAGCAAAACTCCTCCAGGTGACCTTCCCTGTCACAGAACTCGTAGTGGTACCTCACCTCACGCTTGGGAGGTAGAGGCCTAGCCTACGGATGGGGAGGAGCAGCCCTCTTCTTCTGGGCAACCTGGGCTGTGGCAGCAGGGAGCGTGTCGAGAGGGTTCCTCAGCGCATTGGGCTTTGGAACCCAAACCTGCTTCTGCGGAGGTGCTTTCGGTGGTTCTTTAAGCACACCATCCGCGGGGTCAACAAGCGAAGGCTGTGTGCCCGTGCTAGCAGTATTTCCAGTAGCCTTGCCAATCTTACCATACAACCTGTCAAAGTCTGACTTTGTGTATGTGTAACCGACCCCAAACCCATCACCACGCTTGAACTGCTTAATCATCATGCCCAACTGCGGCTCACTGCTAGAAACCCAACTTAGAATCGCCCTAAGGTATGTGTTCTCATTCTCCAAGTTGGCTTTCTCTACCGCAAGACTATCTAAATCAGCAATCAAACCAGGGCAAACAGAGCAGTCAATAGGTGGGCTAGACTCTACGACCTTAGTCTTTCCAAAAGACTTGATCAAAGCGTTCTTCTCCTCTAGCTCCGACCTAAGCGTGGGACAAAGCTTACAAGCACCAAGCAAAGCAGGCCTAGATCTAAGCTCCTCTAGTTCACAAACAACAGTAGCAAACTTGGACTGCAAAGAAGCTAGATCAGACTTGAAGATAGGACACTCATCGCATTCAAGCACATTACTAACAATGGGAGCGTCCTTGACAAGTTCAAGCTCATGCTTTGCCTTGGCTAGCTCGTGAGACACGTCAGAAAGCGAAGTCTTAGCAACATCTAAGTTTGCGACGTTCTCATCATGCTTGGCACGGAGAGCAACAAGATCATTCATGTGAGATATGCAACCAGTGCACTCATCCTCACTAGATTTCTCCCTAGCACAAGCCAGCTCAGCCCTAAGCTTTCTACGCTCTCTAGCTGCTTCCTTAAGCAGCCTCTTCTGGTTGTCGAGAGCGGCGTACAACTCCCTAACCTCTGTATCAAGCAGGTCGATCGTGGAGTTTACCTCTGAATCACTCTCGGATCCAGGAGAAGAGCCGGAGTGCGTCGGTGTAGCATGTCCACCCGAAGACGCACGAGCACCATCGGTTTCGCCCGCCATGGTGCAGAAGCTCTTGCGCCGACCGGCCGCCAAGCAAAGGCCGATGAAGCCGGTGGCTTCCTTGTCCCGCTTCTTCTTCTTCTTCTTGTCATCGTCGTCGGAGGTTGGTGAAGAAGAGCGGTCGGTGTCAGAGCTCTTGTCAAGGTCGCTGAGCTGCGCCAGGAAGGCCTTGTCCCACTTCTTGGCCTTGTACTGGAAGCTCTTCTTGAGCGACTCCTTGTCGAAGCGTCCTCCCCGGTCACGACTGCGGTGCTTGTGGCGCCGACGCTCCTTGTTGGAGCCTCCCTCGTCGCGGTCGCGGTGGCGATAGTAGTCGAAGGAGTTGTTCTGGCCACCGCCGGACTTCTTGGGACAATCGGCGATGAAGTGGTTTAGATCGCCGCAGTTGTAGCACCCAGGGTTCTTCTTCCTCTGCCTGTTGTGGTAGACGCGCTGGAACTTGCTGATGAGGAGGCACAAGTCGTCGTCGCCTAGCGTCTCTAGCTGCTCATCTGAAACAGAAGGCAAAGAGGCAAGAGAAAAGCCAAGAACAGAGTTAGCGTTAGAGCTCGATCCACCTGGGCCAGTCACAAGAGCGACGCTCTTGGAAGGAGGGGCACCATTGAGTTTGGCTCGTGTCTGGTTATCCACCTCCGTGGCCTTGAGCTTGCTGAAAAGCTCGTTCACGGTCAGAGTCTCATAACCTGCAGACTCAATGATCGTGTTCACCTTGAGATCCCACACAGAGCGGTCAAGTGCGTAGAGCAACTTGAGAGCCTTCTCATGCTCTGTGTACTCAAGGGCACCAGCAGATCTGTTCGCATTGACCTTGTTCACAATCGACTGAAAACAACTGAACATCAAGTCAATGCTCTCACCCGGCTCCTGTGTGAAGTTCTCGTACTCACGCCGATGAGTCTCGAACAGTCTGGCCTTCACCTGAGGTGTACACTCGTGGTAGTTCTCAAGGCACGTCCAAATTTTGTGGGCTTCCTGAAAACCCTGGACGCGTGAGAACTCCGCATGAGAAACGCCAGCGAAAAAGGCATTGACGGCCTTGGCGTTAGCCTCGTGCGGGGTCACCTGGAGAGGTGTGGTCCGAACAGCAAGCATCTCGTAAAGCTGGTTCTTGGTAATTTCCCAGACCTCGGCTCCCATGCTCTGCAAGAAGGCTCTCATGCGAACCTTCCAGATCCGGTCCGCGGTTTTGGAGGGTCCCGAAACCCGGGTAGGTGGCCGGTTTTGAGAAAACCGCCAAAACCTCACGCGCGGGAAGATTCCCGCCTCCACACCGTGGCCCTAGACGCCGTTCCCGCCTTGGCTTTCTGACGGCCCTAGACGCCGCCCGACGCCCATCACCTCCTCGCCCGCAGCGAGGCCCTAGACGCCGTCGACGCCCGTCGCCTCCGCCAGTCCCGAGACCGACGCCCGTCACCTCCACGACTTGGCGTCTTCAACCGCCGTCCGCCTCCTTGGTTTTGTGGCACAAACCAAGAAACCCGCCTTCTGTCGCCGCTTGCGCCCTCGATTCAGGAGTGGACGCCACAGCTGCCGCCCGGTCCGGGCTCCGGTCCCGGCTGCCCTTCACCACCGTCCACCGCACGGTCCATCGGTCACAGCACCTCCACGGCAGCTCACCGTCGACACTCGACGCCTGTGTAACTGCAATCCAAAGACCAAGCGCACGATCACACCGCACGGTTGACAATTCACTCATCACAAACAGAATAGAGTACTCTCGTTCCTCAACATGTGTTCGATAGTAGCACAAAACTCTGCTTACTGACCTTGCATGTTTGCACCGATGTAGGTTCTTGATATGTCTCATTGTCAGAATGTCACTGATGTGGGAGTTTCGTCGATGGTGAAGTCAATACCGAATCTATTGGAACTGAATCTTTCGTACTGCTGTCCTGTAAGTAGCTAATCATCTAGTCTTATTGTTGTATCATATGGGCATGACTTGAGCCCTTGCAGCTTAATTTACATCCCTCTTGTTGCAGGTTACTCCTTCTATGGGGAGAAGCCTCCAAAAGATTACTAAACTGCGGACGCTGAAGCTGGAAGGCTGCAAATTCATGGCTGATGGACTAAAAGCCATTGGAAGCTCTTGTGTTTCTATCAGGGAGCTAAGTCTGAGCAAGTGCTCTGGAGTAGCAGATACTGAACTCTCTTTTGCTGTGTCAAAACTAAAGAACCTGCTGAAGCTGGACATCACTTGTTGTCGCAATATCACTGATGTTTCAGTAGCTGCCATCACTAGTTCGTGCACTTCCCTCATCTCTCTGAGGATGGAGTCTTGTAGCCATGTTTCAAGTGGAGCACTCCAACTGATCGGGAAGCACTGTCCTCACTTGGAAGAGTTGGACCTTACTGACAGTGATTTGGATGATGCAGGTACTTACTGAACTGGCTATTGACATACTTTTTTTTGTCAAATCGACATAAAGTTGACTATGAATATTTTTTTGTGCAGGGTTGAAAGCTCTCGCCAGATGCAGCAACCTCTCGAGCCTAAAAATTGGTATTTGCTTGAGGATAAGTGATGAAGGTCTGACCCACATTGGAAAATCTTGCCCAAAACTCCGAGACATTGATTTGTACAGGTCATTACTAGACGTGACTTGTGGTTTTCTTTCTTTGGTTTGTTTTCTCACTAAGCTGACTTGTAGTTTCTGTTTCAGGTGTGGAGGCATTAGTGATGATGGGGTTATTCAGATTGCTCAAGGCAGTCCAATGCTAGAATCTATGAATCTATCCTACTGTACAGAAATAACAGACCGTTCACTAATGTCCATCTCAAAATGCACAAAGTTAAATACATTGGAGATTCGTGGCTGCCCCAGGGTTTCATCCGCTGGTCTCTCAGAAATAGCAATGGGTTGCAGGCTGCTTTCCAAGCTTGATATTAAGAAATGCTTTGAGATTAATGATGTGGGCATGCTCTACCTTTCCCAGTTCTCTCATTGCCTCCGTCAGGTATTAGATCTTTCTCCTGTAAACTGAAATCTGGAGTACCATGTCTTTTACTTTCAGTTGCGCTGATAGCATGTATGTCTCATTGCAGATAAACTTGTCATACTGTTCGGTCACCGACATTGGACTCCTTTCCCTTTCTAGCATATGTGGCTTGCAGAACATGACCATTGTACATTTAGCGGGTATTACACCTAATGGCTTGACAGCTGCTCTCATGGTCTGTGGTGGTTTGACAAAAGTGAAGCTTCATGAAGCATTCAAATCCATGATGCCTCCTCATATGCTAAAAAATGTTGAGGCGCGGGGTTGTATGTTCCAGTGGATCAATAAACCATTTAAGGTATTGTACACAAGGTTAACCTAACCGGTGGGAACCGGTCCGATTCCGGTTCCGGCCGGTACCCAACTGGCCAAAATTCAAATTTTAAATTTGAATTCAAAAAATGAAAAATTCTCAAAAAATTCTTAAAAATACTTCAAGGTGTGATGAATCTAATGGTGTCAAATTTTCTCAAAAATTCATTCATTTAGTATAGTTTGTGGGAATTTAAAGTTAAATCAAAAAAGAAAAAGAAAAAAAATGGGCCAGCCCATGAAGGCCCACCGATCAAACCGGTCAAACCGGCCGGTAAACCGGTCAAACCGGTCGGTAAACCGGTAAAACCGGCCGGTAAACCGGTTGCACGGGAGCTTTTGAATTTCAAACCGGTAAAACCGGCCGGTAAACCGGTCAAACCGGCCGGTAAACCGGTCGGAACCGGTTGCACGGGAAAATTTGAATTTGGATTTGAATTCAACCGGTTTCCACCGGTTACCGGCCTAACCGGTCCGGTAAACCGGTACCGGAGGGCGGCGGTAACCGGTTTCCGGTTGGGAAATAAAACCCTGATTGTACATTGTGCTTTTACCTTGACTGTTTGCCTCTGCATTATCTTGAATCCTCCATCACACTGGCTTTCCTACTTTGGATAATTGTATTCGAACACACACCAAACTTGGGTAAAACTCTAGTTCTATGAAACCATTCTGTGTAGTTATGTTCAACTGTCTCGCAGGTTTTGTCCCCTTTATTGGTGGTGCCTTTGCTTCCCCCCCCCCCCCCCCCCCCCCCCCCCCCCCCCCGCGTTATAGATGGTATTGAAAAATAAATGAACATAGCACGGCCCTCTTATAAGCGTTCGTGTTGAATGGAATTGTGTTTAGTGAAATTACAAACCTGTGAACGCCAAAGTTTCTAATAATAGGTGTTGTCTTGTGCAGGTTGAGGTGGAACCTTGTGATGTATGGAAGCAACAGTCACAAGATGTGCTTGTACGATGAGAAGGCCTGAAGTGTAGCGATTGTGGGAAGGAAGGGCATTCGTCGTGGCAATGGATGCATTCTTTATTGGCTTCTTGATTGGCGTCGTTATGGGAAGCAACAGTCACAAGCTTAAAATTTTGTAGTGTAATTGGTGTGGTACTGTGGAAATACTTTAGTTTGAGCGGAGGTATGCTGATGCTGTACACTAGATGAGTATATCCAATCCCACCTTTGTTTGGTAAATTTTGGACGAAATTTACCAAACAAAGATTACATAATATAGATGAATGGAAGCGATTGATATTGAAGGGGGTGATTTTGGGTGATAAGATACTTGTGTGATGATATGGCTTGCACTACTTTTGTTGATGGTCATGGCCGGTGCATGATGTTTGGAGTGCTGGAATTAAGTGGCTTGTGTGTGTTCGGAATCGAAACTGAAACATATGCTTGTGGACATATCTGCCTGACTGCCTGCCTTATTTGTAGTGAAGTGATGTCTTGTCTCTGCTTACTAGTTGCAGTAACCAGAAGAGGTTTGCGTAGTCCAGATGTATGAATGAGTCTTGATACAGAGATTGGCAGGGTATTGTGGTTTGTGCGGAATTATTAAAAATGAAATCGTAGTAGGAGTAGGGACATGACTTGATGCTTCAAGTTTGGAGGTGTTAGAAATTGGTTGCCATTCATGGAACTCAGGCACACAAACTGAAGCGAGAGCAGGCTTCTCGCCGCAGTTAGGCAAAGCAGGTCGAGAGAGCTAGGTAGGTAGGCGGCCATGGATAGCATTGAACAAGATGAAGGTGCCAACCAATGCTAGCATGGTGTACAGGCATCATGTGACAGCTGCCTGCCACCATGGCTGGAGCCTGCTTTGCTGACTGCCGGCAGGGCAGGGTTGCTTTGCCTGAAGCGTTGTTGTTCAAACGAGCCTCTCAACATCGTACCCACCGGCCAATGGCAGCAGCTGCACCTGCACAGCATCGTCCTTCTTCCTTGCCCTTGCCCCCATCCCATCCGTAGTAGGATGCATGTCCGTTCCGTCGTCCGTGATGCCTTGCCACCATTCCGTTGCATGACATGATCTCACTACTCCCTACCCGTCCTCATTAATGCGGGACCCCACCCACATTAATCCCTCCCTCCCCTCCATTAAACAACCAAGGCTCGCTCCTTAGCTTGGACAGGATCAGGGAGAGGACGGAGAGCCAACCAGCAGCAATGGGGATCTGCTGCAGCAAGGCCAAGGCGCCAGCAGGGGACCTCGACGACGGCGAGCAAGGCTTCCCATGGATGCACGGCGACCTGTTCCACCACCACCTCTGGACCAGCGCCGCCGTCTCCATGCACACCAAGCAAGGATGGAAGGGTGCCAACCAGGATGCCATGACCGTCTCCCAGGTGAACACCCATCACCTACTTCTCTCTAGCTAGCGCTCCCTTGCTTACAAAGATCCTTGGCCTCCTTGTAAGTATCGTCTCATTTCCTTTTGGCATCCATCACACAAGCTGCCGCAAGGCATGGTGCTGCCACTGTTACCATGCCAACTTTAATTTGCTTATCCACTGCAACTTGCATCCACAAACTCTTCCCCTCTTTTTCCCCCCACACCGTTGCATCTGCAACTTTGTTTTATTGTTTAACAACAATGCACCGGATCCATCTCGACTTACTGCAACCTGAAATGCACCTAATGTTCCAACCACCTGTGTTTCTGGGTGTTGTTGCAAGCTTCTCTGCCCAGTACTGTTAGCACTAATCTTGACATGGCTGTGTGCGTTGTGTGAGCCGTGTACGTGCGTGTGTGCGTGTGTGCGTTGAGTTAGCTCGTGTGTGCTTAGGTAGGCTAGCTGCTGAGAGAGAATGACGGAGGCAGTTGGTGACCGTGGTGTTGATCTGCATGAGACTGGCCGAGTCGTGCGGTGGAGCGAGTGGCTCA
Organism: Panicum virgatum; assembly: GCF_016808335.1. Lineage (NCBI taxonomy): Eukaryota > Viridiplantae > Streptophyta > Magnoliopsida > Poales > Poaceae > Panicum > Panicum virgatum. Next base: position 835,120 of record NC_053143.1, read on the forward strand.
TCATGATGTGCGCGGCGTCATGCAGATCGTGCGAGTGAAGTCCGGCGTGGAGTCACACGTACGTGCGCGTGAGAGTCGCCGGGCTCGGCATGCTCGGCCACTGGGTCGCCTGGGGCTATAAAATGCCATGTAATCTGGTTTGTTTGGGTTGAGCCGAGTGGAATAAGAGAAGCCAACATACAGGCCGTTCGGCGGCCGGGGCGTTCGTCGCCATGTCTCGTGTTCCTGTGATCGTCCGTCGATCCTCGGTTCCAACAATTGGTATCAAAGCATAGGTTCGTCATGGGATTCGTTCCCGTCACCGGAGGCGCGCTGGTGGTGGCCGGCGACGTGAGGGCGTTGGCGGAGGTGCGGCGAGGTCGTCAGGCTGTGTGTCGGCCTGTGCGTGCTCGCCGGTGGTGGCGCTGCGGCAGGGGATCGTGTGTCGATCCTGCCCGGCGTGATGCGTTCAGCGGTGTGTGTCGCCGGTGCCGTAGATGACGGCGTGTGTCGCCGGCGGAGAAGGAGCTCAGCGTGTGTCGCTGAGGAAGATGATGAAGGCCGTCAGGTGCGTGCGGAGGCGATGCATGTGCTGCGTCAGGTCGAGCGTGGAGGTCGTGGTGGCGACCGTGGCGACAACGACGATGAGAGCAACATCATCAGCTCCAGTGACGGCAAGCGTGTGGTGTTCGCATGGAGATGAGGCATGCAGTGGTGGCCGTGTCATGGCGGGAGGCCGTAGCGGCGGCCCTAAAGACGAAGATGATGGCAGCTGCGGCAACTCCGGCATCGCCATGTCAAGCTTAGGGGGGTGATTGTTAGCACTAATCTTGACATGGCTGTGTGCGTTGTGTGAGCCGTGTACGTGCGTGTGTGCGTGTGTGCGTTGAGTTAGCTCGTGTGTGCTTAGGTAGGCTAGCTGCTGAGAGAGAATGACGGAGGCAGTTGGTGACCGTGGTGTTGATCTGCATGAGACTGGCCGAGTCGTGCGGTGGAGCGAGTGGCTCATCATGATGTGCGCGGCGTCATGCAGATCGTGCGAGTGAAGTCCGGCGTGGAGTCACACGTACGTGCGCGTGAGAGTCGCCGGGCTCGGCATGCTCGGCCACTGGGTCGCCTGGGGCTATAAAATGCCATGTAATCTGGTTTGTTTGGGTTGAGCCGAGTGGAATAAGAGAAGCCAACATACAGGCCGTTCGGCGGCCGGGGCGTTCGTCGCCATGTCTCGTGTTCCTGTGATCGTCCGTCGATCCTCGGTTCCAACAAGTACAGTTGCATTTAGAAGGTAAAGTTACATCCATCTCAGCATTGCTGAACACTGAAATGTTACAGCCTAGTGAAATGTGTAGGGGGGAAAAAGAAGGAAAACTGATTTTTTTACAAACTAAAATTTGCCTAAAGTTATGTACTTCACTATGTTTATTGCCCCCACCAATGTCCTGAATGTTTGAATTGTACACCAACATAAGGAAAACTATGTGGGGGGGGGGGGGGCACCTCCATATCTCGTAGTACATTATCAGCATCTGCAATGCAAGTACATTAGCTAGTCTTTCTCTTTTATATGCACAATAAATATAATTCGATTAATCTTGATGTGTCACAATTGTGTCAAGATGCTTAGGACTTTGCTGGCCACAAAGGCCACATCTTCTGCGGGGTATTTGATGGGCATGGCCCTCTTGGCCGAGAAGTCGCTCGCCATGTCCGCGACACCCTTCCCTTGAAACTATCCTCTGCTTTGAAGCCCAAAACTGAAGAAGATCCCTCAACCCATACTTCCAAGCTCACAACTGAAGAAGACCACTCAAGCAATACAGATTTGCATTCCTGTGACAAGTCAGACTCCACCTCGTTTAGTGATGATACAACCGATGAGAAGCTCCTGTTGTCCACTTGGAAGAACATATTTGTCAAGGCATTTGACCAGGTGGATGAGGAGCTCAGGCAACACTCAGGAATTGACTGCATTTGCAGTGGCACCACAGCAGTCACTGTTGTTAGGCAGGTACTAATGCTACTATCATTCCAAGCTTGCAAGCTGTAACTTATTGTACTGGTAATAATAAATCCTGAAAACATATATATTCTCTTGTGTTTTATTTTTTTTCTGAGTAAACCTTTACTACTTTTGGTGCACAGTAAAACTAGAATTATGAAAGAGCATGAACTGAACTAGCTGAGATGGAAGCCCTGTTTTATTTACTGTATTCCCAATTATCTATAGAGCAGAGCAACATAACCAAAGTATTAATCTTATGTATTCTGTTCCCCAATTATCCTTCTCATGCATAGGGTGATCACTTGATTATAGCCAATTTGGGTGACTCGCGTGCTGTTCTTTGTACCCGGGACAGCAAGGACCGTTTGATTCCAGTCCAACTCACCACTGACTTGAAGCCAGATCTTCCAAGTGAGGAGTAGCATCCAAACTTTCTCAGTTCTCAGTTCTTGAAATGTATGTGTATCCTTCTTGATTGCATTTTGTACATTGTCTTTTTACTGTGGTAGGTGAACTCGCAAGGATTCTGAATTGCAAGGGGCGAGTTTTCGCCATGGATGACGAACCAGACGTGCCCAGAATGTGGTTGCCAGACCAGGATGCACCAGGCCTTGCCATGGCAAGGGCCTTTGGGGACTTCTGCCTGAAGAACCATGGCCTTATTTGTACACCTGAAGTTTACTACAGGAAGTTATCTGAGAAGGATGAGTTATTGGTGCTTGCAACTGATGGGGTAATAAATTCATTTATTTGATTGGCAGTTTCAGATTGACGTCACTTCCATTTTTTGCAGTCCTATTCCAAATGATCTGGGTACAAAATAGCATAACTCCCTTTTTATGATTAGACAGACAACAGAAACTGTTAATTGAAAGTGACATTTCTCTGTCATCGATTTATTTCATGATAGTTTTAGGTGATAACGACAATATGTTTTTACGCTAGCATGGACAAGAAAAGTTATATTTTTCGCTTGCTGGAAAATCATTTTTGTTCCGATTTCCAGTAGTGGCCCGCCTTGCTTAAAAAAGAAAGATTCCATTTTGCACGTTTTCAGGACTAGTACAAATTGAGTGTGATTAAGCAGAAGTAGGATAAATAAATCCTTTATGATAATTGATAAAGGAAAAGCGACTGCTAACTGAATGTTTGAAACCGATACATCCATCACTGTCACCTATTTTATTTAATCGTTAAATTTGAGTTGTCTAGAGAATAGTACAGAACAGCAGCAGCTTGATGAAAAAAAAATGCTTGCTTGTGAAAACAAATGTGGTGCAGATTTGGGACGTGCTGTCGAACAAGGAGGTGGTGAAGACGGTGTCTTCAGGCAGCGACCCATCCAACGCGGCGAGGCAGCTGATCGACCGTGCTGTCCGAGCATGGCGGCGCAAGTACCCGACGTCCATGGTGGACGACTGCGCGGTGGTGTGCCTCTTCTTGAAGCAGCCGGCGGCCGACGAGAAGGCGCCTCAGGCGGTGTCGTCGTTGAGCAATAGCAAGGTTGTTGTGAGCGGCGAGGCGTCAGAGGAGGGGACGACGACAGTGTGGAGAGCACTGGAGGGTGTGGCGCGGGCGAACTCGGTGATGAGGCTGCCGCGGATGGGGCGCGTGCTCAGCTGGCGGAGGCGGTCATCGAGTTCGCTCATGGATGAAGACCAAGACGACCGGGAATAATGATGATTTGTAAGTCGTTTTTATTTAATTTGATGGTGGGAGCATGCAATGCAATGGTCGCGAGCTTTTCTTAATTGGCAGCAGAAATGATGTTAGGATTGGATTGACACCAACATGATGCCGCGTCGCATTAATTCAATCAGCATTCAGCAGCAGCACAAAGCTGTTGGCAATTGCATGAATCTGCAGCATCCCTTCTTTCAGACTTGAAAAATTCAGTGCCTCTATTCTTTAAAAAATTCAGTGTCTCTGCTCCAATAAGAATTAGGCAGGCGGTGTTGGATTGCTATTGCTAAGCCTGTGTCGGGATCCGGACTATTATCCTCTCGTCCACAGCTAAAAATAGCCTCCTATTCAGTCTCTCGCAGGCAGAGGCAGCCGGTCAAGATGACAAGAACACCACCGCCTGTTACAAATTCAATAGGTTGTATGCTGTATACTACCAATAGTCATTGCAAGAACAATAACCATCTCTAAAGCAATGAAATCGATTGTTATCTCGAACAATAATTTCACGATTGGTTATCCTAGATATGAGCCTGATGGCGGTGTGGCAGTCACTGCAAACTCGGAGGTTTTTTGTGACCCTTATAGTTTCGCCTGGTTCAGTGGTGACAAGGCTAAATGCAATGGCAATCTTCTCACTGTGATGCACTAGAGTGTGCTCCTTCTCCTCGTCTTCAATGTCAAACATCACCACCTCAGTAGTCGGTTTATAACCCATGATCTTCATTTCCATGCCTAATTCATCAAGCTTTTCATAAATTTTATCTGAGAGGGGATGTGACTTGTCTCCGACATGGAACTCGTGGACCTTACCATCGAGTTCAACCCAGCTAGATGCAGGGACCTTCTCAACCCCCCTTGCCTTCATTTCCAACCTGAGCTTTGCCGCATCTTCCCATCTTCCACTGTTAGAATATATGTTAGAGAGCATGACATAGTTTCCAGAATTCCATGGCTCGAGCAGGATGAGCTTCTTCAATGCATGTTCAGCAAGGGCAGCATCACGGTGGATCTTGCAACCACCAAGGAGTGCCCCCCATATAACTGCATTTGGCTGCATTGGCATGTCCTGAATCAGCTGATGAGCCTCCTCCAGCAACCCCGCACGACTGAGCAGGTCGACCATACAACCATAGTGCTCAACCCTAGGGCTTATACGGTATGACTGAGTCATGTTGTGAAAATACCGCCGCCCATCCTTCACAAGGCCAGTATGCGTACAGCTGCAGAGCAGTCCAATGAAGGTATTATCATTCAGTGTCATACCTGACTTCTCCATCTGACAAACAAGGGCAAACGCAATCTTCTCATGGCCAGTCATGCCAAGCCCCAAGATCATTGCGTTCCAAACAATGATGTCCCTCTTCGTCATCTGCTGGAACACCATCCACGCCTCAGCTGTGCTCCCACACTTGGCATACATATCGATCAGTGCAGTCCCCAGGACTGGGTTGTCAAGAACCTCATCCCAGTGCACCATTCTGGCTGCTCGCCGTCCCAAATCCAAAGCACCTAACCTTGTGCATGCAGAGAGTGCCCCGGCCACTGTGTAACATTCTGGCGTCATTCCCTCTGCCTGCATGGTAAAGAACAGTTCCAGAGCCTCCCGCGGATGCCCACTAGAGGCGTATCCACCAACCATAGCGCCCCAGGCCACCGCATCCTTGTTCCGCATGTTGTCAAACACCGCCCTTGCCTTGTGCATCTCCCCGCATTTGACATACAGGTCCAATGCCGCAGTTGCCACGAACACATTCCCCGCGATCCCCTCCTGGCCCACCGCCCTCCACACTGCCTCCCCAGTTACCAAATCGGTGACGCGAGCGCAGGCAGTCAGGACACGGACGGCCGTGAAGCTGTCAGGACGCATGCCACTCAAGAACGCCTTCCTTGCGACTCCAACGGCTTCCTGTACGCGCCCGGCGTCCATGTAGGCGGTGATGAGCGCGGTCCATGAAACGGTGCTGGGGTGGGGCATTTCGTCGAACGCCTTGTGGGCGTCGCGCAGGAGGCCGCATCTTGCGTAGAAGCTGAGGAGGGAGGTGAGGACGTGGGGGTTGGAGTGGCAGGGGAGCTTGAGGGAGCGGCCATGGAGCTGGAGGCCGGCGGAGTGCTGGTCGGGGAGGCGGGAGGCGGCCTTGAGCGCGAAGGGGAAGGTGAGGTGGGATGGGTTGGGGAGGAGGGAGTGGAGGCGGAGGGCGTGGAGGTGCAGGCCGGTGGAAGAGAGAGCGCGGAGGAGGAGCGGGGAGAGGTCGGCGAGGAGGTGGAGTCGGAGGAGGCGGGCGTGGAGGAGCTTGACCGTGAGCGGTGGGTGGTGGGTGTTGCCGGTGAGGAGGCGGCCAACTGCGGCGGCAGCGTCCGACATGAACCCTTCCCTTCGCTGCTAGCATTGCTAATATTTAGAAAATTACTTTTCAAAAAAAAAGAAATTTGGTCAAAATTTGAGAAGTTTGATTTTTTTTTTTTTTGTGGCGGTTCTCCTGGACTGTGTGTGTGGGTGAGACCCCTCCAGCTTCAAGGTATGATGATCTGAAGCTACTAGTTGTTCCAGGTAGTTATAGGCTTGGTGCTTGAATTAATTTGGTAAGGAAAGGGTTTAGCTCGGTGCCCATTCTTTCAAGTACAAGAGTGAACAAGTCACAAATTTGGCAGCAGGTAGCTGCTGAAATAGACGGAAATCCTGGTCTTGATGTTGATGCTTGAAACAGTCACAAGATTTCAGCACTGGAAAAGTCTTGTCAAGGCGGGCGGGCACAGTAGTGAGTGAATGGACCACCAGCTCAATTCCAGTCCTGCATTGTTCATGTGCGATCATCCAGGAAGATGACGCATCAGCAGCGAATCAACTTTGGCATGCTCACAAGGTTCCGTTCAGGCTGCACACACAGGACGGCCATTCAGTTTCAGACTGGACTAAGCTCCGTCCTCCCTGATAGATGGGAGAAAGGCAATTCTTCTTGTAGTTTTCACATGATTAGTGTTCATGCTATCAGCAATACTTGAATCTGCTCAGTACGCCAAAAAGGACTTTGACAACATGTACTACTAAGGACGGCCAAAAAAAATAACAAGGAAGCATACAAGGTGCAGTTTACTTCGATGTTCTTCAGATTTCCTTCCTTTTTCTTTCGAAGATGGTCTGCAGATTTAGATACAAACAACAACGTAACCATGGTAATAAGATTCCACGGGTTCATATAAATAGGCGCCTAACTGGGATCTGGAAAACTGGTGTTTTTTGCAGCTTTTTTCTTCAAAGATTTATGAATAGGCACAGAAGAATTCAGGTTGACTATTAGGTTCCCTGCCATTTCTTTTTCTCTTTTATCTAGTTAATACAATATGGTAATTCCATAGGTTTTACAAAGACAGAAGAGGATTGTCGCGCCATCTTAAAATTAGTTTCTGAAACATAATACACAATTACACATTCACTGACAAAACGAAACAGACAGAAGAAGATGTAAAATATGTCTTTAATTTTTACTTGTTCCTTTTTGCAGTTGGGGTTTATACTATCATACATTACAAAAGTATGTGTTTTAGTATATATACACAGCAATGAACTCCATAACAAACTGAATTCCTTTAATCCTGTTTTCACCAAGATAAAAAAGAGTGGAGAAAGAGTTTACATGTAATCTATAGCATGCAAATCCAAATCCAACATGTCCGATATCTTCTGCTTCTCTAGAGAATAATTCCCCTTGTGTACAAAATAATGAGCAGCGACAGCAGAGTCACCATATTGATGAGCTTCTTCACCTTCTCCAGCCTCCAATTTCCAGCAGATGATAATCTACGATCATAATCATTCAACATTGCTCGGCTCGACTCTGACAAAGATTCATACTCCTTCCTCAGCATCACCGATGTTGGAATCGAAGAATTGACCGTCTCACTGTGAAGAACGCTGCTGCATTCGTCAGGTTTTTCATCCTCGACTTGAACCACTACAACCTGATGAACCACCGGTGGAGCCATCGTCGTGGTTTCGTCATGATCATCACTGCAGGGAACTAGGAGCAACGGCTGCCTCTCCTCGTGGCCACCGTCATCCACCTTGGAGTAGAGGATCTCGCCGTCGACGTGATAGAGGTTGGCCGTGCGCACCTCCTGTAACCTGATGAACCACCGGTGGAGCCATCGTCGTGGTTTCGTCATGATCATCACTGCAGGGAACTAGGAGCAACGGCTGCCTCTCCTCGTGGCCACCGTCATCCACCTTGGAGTAGAGGATCTCGCCGTCGACGTGATAGAGGTTGGCCGTGCGCACCTCCTGTGCCAGCGCGCACGGCCAGCACAAGAGCCACCGCACGTAGTCCGTCAGCGACTTGGAGCCGCAGCACGCCCTGCTCCCCGGAAGGCCAAATCTCTTCCGCATCTGGATCCTCCAGTAGCCGCCGTAGAGCAGCCCGCAGGCGCAGAGAACCACGCCGGCGCCGCCGACCATGTCACCGATGACGCGGTCGCGGATGTGCAGCGCCGAGACGCCCAGCACCCAGAGCGGCGCCAAGCACAGCAGCGCGAACGTGACGGCGTGCACGTACGCGTTGCCGAAACCCAGCCTCTCCAAGTTCCACCCGAACACGCAGAAGAAGGTGCACGGCAGGGAGAGGCACCAGGCCGACGACGTGTCGCCGCCGCCGAAATCGAACATGCCGCCGGCCCACTCGGGCTCGATCACGACGACGTGCCCATGCCCACTGGAGGTGGGCTGCATTTGTGACTGTGTCTTCGAGACTGAATTGGAGCAGCCGAGCTCGTGGCCGTCTTTGCCCAAGGGACTGCACATGGTGTACACGGCAGCGGCGACCGGCGCGACGACGCCGAGCACGAGGAAGCCGTCCTCGCCGAGCTCGGGCCTGGTGGTCTTGGTGTACCCCCAGTAGAAGCCGCAGAGCACGTACTGGCACGCGACGGTGAGATGCAGCAGCGCCACGACGACGGCCATGTGCGCGCGCTCGCCGGCGCGCGGCGCGGCGCTCTTGCAGTAGGCGGCGCGGAGGTCGGCGGCGTCGTGGGGGCGCCAGCGGCAGAGGAGGAAGAGATGGTGGCAGAGCGCGGGGTGCTGGTAGATGCTCATCAGCGTGAAGAGCGCGTTGAGGACCTGGTTGTTGATCTCGACCCAGCGCTTCCTTTCCGCCGGCGCCGGGACGCCCCGTCGAGCAGGCCCAGGAGGAGGAGCACCAGCATGCCGCCGGAGACGCCGACGCAGAGCAGCCAGAGCAGCAGCGCAATGCTCATGGGATTCTTGAGCCACTCCTTGGTGCACGTCCGGCGGGCAGAGGTCCAGTCGACGGCGGCCAGAACGACGCGGGCAGCGAATGGTTCGTTGCCGGATTTCCGGCAGCAAAAGGAGGGGAGTTCCCCGAGGCAGTGCTGCGGCGTGTTGGGGAGGTGGTGGTCGGCGTCGGCGAGTGGCGGCGTGGAAGGTCGGTAGTTGAGGAGCATCGCAGCGGCGCCGGTGGTTGGAGCATAGTCATTAGAGCTGGCAACGGCAAGGGCCACTATGGCGTAACGCTAGCATCTAGTAACGACAACTTTTGTGGTGGTTTTGTGGCGAGGGAGATGGAGATGGTCCTGGGATGGAATGGAATGGAAGACGTCCTCAATCTTGGGCGTCTCCTTGGTCAAACTTGGGTGCTGTGCTGACTGCTGACTTGAAAATCCGGGTGGAGCAAATTTTGTAGAAACACCCCTCAATTGGATCACGATCCAAATATTTGCAGAAACCTCTCTAATTTGGATCATCATTAATGATATCAATCTGTTTATTTGTAGAAAACCCCCTTATTATTTTCACAATACACCGATATCGATTTATCCGAATTTTTACCGGGCATGTCATAACTAACAGCCACACATAAACATTCTAGTCTAAAAACTTGTTAGATCAGCTGTTGTTTAGGCATTTGCTGCATCATGCATGCTAATGCAGAATGGAAAATGTTCTGTTTCTTTTGCGTGCAATCATATTTTGGGATGCAAAAAAATTCATATAATGAGTGACAACATTTAAGCAACCATCGGTTCATGCAATAAACCGCTCAAGTATGACAGGGAAAAACAGACCATTAACTAACTACCTCGGTTCACATAGTTCAGGGGTACAATCAGCTAATGATGGCAAACATAAACTGCCTCGGTTCCCATACTCCCATCGATTTTTTTTTCCCGGAGTTCTCTGAAACGCTAGCCCGTGGTTGGAGCGGCCTGCGGGCCCAACCAAAAAAGAGATTACATTTAAGGAAAGGCAAACCATCTGGTAACCAGATCATGCAATTCAACCGTTCAAATATGACAGGGAAAAACTACTGATGAGTAGCTTGGTTTATATAGTTCATCAGGAATGCAATCGCCCAATGATGCCAACCATAAATTAACTCAGTTTTTTCACACGCTCCCATCTCTCTCTTTTTCACGTGTCGATACACTATTATCATTGGAGGAAGGCCCTTACAATTGGAGTCAACCACCATAATTTATTTTATCTCCCGCGGACTTATTTGCCTCCAGCAATGAATTCATCCCTTATATTTTGCTCTTCTTGTTCAGAAGATTTGTTCTTCTCTAGAAATACATCGCTAGTTAGATTGCACCAATTCGCCTCTTTGAGGTGCTTCTTGCTTAGGAGTTTCTGTTTCCTCACGCTGCATCACTGCAGTATTGCTTGGTGGCTCCTCCTTCACGCTGCATCATTTTGCTTGGTCCCTATCAAATTGCAATGCTACATAGGTGCTCACTGACTCCTGCTCTACAGCTCTAGCTTCCATGTTATGCTTCACCACTTCAGCGCTACCGAGTGGCTCCTGTTCTACACATCTAGCTGCCTCCTTAGGTTCGGCCATTGCAGGATCTCTAGGTGGCTCCGGTTCTATTATCCTAGCTTCCTCATCAGATTGTAGCATTACAACTTCCTTACTAAATTGAACCATTGCAGCGTCTCTAGATAAGTCAGGTTCTACTCTTCTAGCTTCCTCATGGTGTTGAAGCATTGGAAGCCCCTGCTTTACACTTCTAGCTTCCTTATCAGCTTGCAGCATTGTCATATCTCTAAGAAGCTCCTGTTCCACTATTCTAGCTTCCTCTTCAGGATGCAGCATTATACTGTCTCTGGATGCCTGCATTGGGACATCACAATCATGAACATCCCCAGCCTCCCTAGCTCCATCCTTTTCATCATCAACAATCTGGTCGGTCTTCCTCAAGAATTTCCGCTTGTTCCATTTCTTTTTTCCACCACTTTTCTTGACTTTAAGTGATTTGAGGGTTTCAAGTGGCTTTTTATCTGTCTCCTTAACCTGCCTTTGTCCAGGAACAACAATGTACTTCGTGGCACCATTTGCACAACCTTCTGATTGACCTGCACCAAACATTGCCCATTTATGACCCAATCCAAGCAAGATCCAGAAAGGAGGGATAATGTTTGCATACCGAATGGCCCTGGATTGAATACAAAGAAAATTACCCTGGATTGCAAGAAGAGCTGTTCGGGCAGCTTTTATCTCTGCATCCTTCTTTGTTCTAGCTGCAGCACCTATGTATTGTATGCCACCAATCTCAACAGTGCATACGAAAGGAGCTACGCCTGAAGCTTGCTTAGAGCAAATGTAAGATGGAATGGCGTAATTCATCTTCTGAGCATACTCCTGAAGAAGATTCTTGCACAGGCCAGTCTCTTGCTGCAAAACATGGTAGGATGTATCGAAGCAAAACGTCAGTCAAGAAGAGGTACTGCCCTGCTATGCTAATTTAGTCATCCTAATTTCTAAGAACTATAGGATATCTTCAGATTATCTAGTATGCATGGCTCACAAACTGGGCAGAACAAATTTGCAAACATTTTCATGACTAATCCCCTACTATATTTAGAGGATATCTTAGCATAATCGAGAGCTTCAATAGTTACAATCAGACAGAAGAATGTATTGAATTTGGGGAAATGCCATGAAACCTAAAACAGACCTTCGTGATTGTACTTGGGTCCTGTTAGAAGATCATGGTTGAACTAATTAACATTACTTGAAAAAACTAACAACAGCAACGAACATACAATTTATTAGCAGTCTTCCAACACATTCCCCGAAGGCTTCACCATGGCAAGTTAAGTAGGGATAAACATATGTAATTTAAAGAAGCACGTAAATGTTCTAGGCAACATATAACAGTGAATGAGTTAGTTCGTTTTTGCCCAAGCACAAGAGGACATATAACTTGAAGTTGATGCTTTTGTTTTTGGAGGCTGATTTTGTATAGAACTTAGAATCTTTACTTGTTTAGCACAAATATCTGCGTAAACGAGTAACTTACTACTGCTGGGATGCTTCTGGTTTCGGTTGCTGGAACAGACTTGACTATCTCCAGAAGCGCAACTTCAGCGGCCGACTGTTCTGCAGCCTTTCGGCTGAAGAATCCAGGCAGCGAATCATACTTGGTGTTGTTAACGACCACTGTGGACTTGAATATTGGTTCGTGGGACGGGCCCTCTTTGAGGGTATGATACTCAGGGGTTGGGAGACCAGCTTTCTGCGCGTACTCTTGCAGGCGGCTCTTGAATACGTAGCAATTCTCAACCCCTGTGCGAAATCAAGCATGTAACAACTAAGAAAACGGCAGTATTGCAATGCTGTTGAAAAAAGAAGAGAAATTTGGAATGAGCTATCCTGGAAGCCTCCGGTAGGATGGCCAAACAAGCTTCTGGTAACAAATAAAAAGACGCTAATGTCGTAAATTACTTTAAAAAATAGCTAGGGTGGGTTCCGGATGGACAGGTAATAACTGTATAAAGTGACGAGGTACTAGCAGAGATCATCCAAGAAATCGAGCAAGAAATTGAGCGAAATCGGCAAGAATCAGATGGGATTGGTTAGAGGGTTGGGGAAGCTTACTGATCCCGGCGGGAGTGACCACGACGATGGGCCAAGGGGAGAAGTTCGTGGTGGCATCGGGCGGCGCCGCGCGTCCGCCGTCTATAGCCCTCCGCGCCGCCGCCTGGAGGAGTAGGGGTGAGGAAGGAGGGTTCTGTGCGGCGGCGTTTCTAGGGGTGGTTGTGCGTGGGTGGCTCTAGCATTTTCATGGATAGGGATTCGTGTGTTCCTCTCAATGGCAATCTGGTCCACCGAACGGTGGTGCCCAGGTGTCAGTCAGTTACAGTGCCTGTTTCTTCAGAGTTGAGAGATTGTGTGCGTAGGCACAAGAGAAGGAAGCAGCCTTTCCAAAAAAAAACAGAGGGACTTTGTTCTAGAGGCTGCGGCTGGTGGCTAGTGCTGGTTTGTTGTGAGAAAAAATTACTGCTGAATGGCTGGTGGTTGGTGTTGATTTGATGTGAGAGAAAAATATTGTTGACTGGCTGGTGAAACAGCCAGCAGAACAGAGTCTCATGAAGCAGCCAAGCAGGGGGAGTGGAGTGGTTTGCCTCTCCAGCTACGGCCAAGGCGCACGCACAGGCTTACTGACTGACACTGTAAATGCACAACAACAGGCCTGCTAATTGCCAGGGATTATTGCTAATTGCTACAAGGACGTCGGTGTCTCGCCGCCGGGCATGGACCCTCCCTCGTCTCCAATGAGGGGAGAAACGCCGACGCATCCAAGCCGGCCGCGCAGCCGTCACGCAGGATGTCCAGCAGCACCCCCCCGCGCCCGCGCGAGATGGCCGCTGCCACGCAGACGCAGGGCGCCCACCAGCTCCGACAGCGCCGGCGCATCCCACCGCAGGCCCCGCCTGATGGCCTCCCGCGCCATCTCCCTCGCGGCGTCCATGTCCCCAGCGGCCACGCACCCGGCCACCACGACGCCGAACGTCGCGACGTCCGGCGGGCACCTCGCGCGCTCCATGCACCCCAGCATCCGGCGCGCGCCGGCCAGATCGCCCTTGTCGCACAGCGCGCCCACGTAGACGCGCGCGCCCGGCACGAGACCCCGCAGGAGCATTTCGTCGAACGCCTCCTCGACGGCGTCCCACGACCCGCTCTCGCGGAAGGCGCGGAGCACCCGCTCGAACTCCGGGAGACCCGGGCGCGCCCCGTCGGCGTCCATCTGCTTCGCCGCGACCTCGTATGCCTCGGCCGCCATCCCCTCCCGGAGGAGCGCGTCGAGGACGGCGCGGTGGTCCGACCGGATGGGCGAGACGCCCCACCGGCGCATGTCGTCCAGGAAGGCTAGCGCTTCCCGAGCGGGGGCGCAGCGGCAGAGGGAGGCGAGGACCGAGCGGCAGTGGCGCTGGTCCGGGTCGAGCAGGAGGCCGGGCATGCATCGCAGGAGGTCGGCGTCGGCGGCGGCGGCGGGGCGCGGCACAGCGCGGAGGTGAGGATGCGGAAGGTGGTGGCGTGCGGCGCGCAGGAGGACGGAGGGGGCGACGCGGAGGAACGCCGGGGAAGAGCAGAGCGCGGCGAGGAGGGAGTTGAGGGCGCGGGTCGTGCAGCGGGCGGTGGAGAAGAGGGTGGTGGCGGCGGCGAAGCGGCCATGGCGAGCGAGGGTCAGCAGCAGGCGGTGGTGCTGGCCCGTGGCTTCCGGCGGCGCTACGACGTGGCTGCTCGCGCTCATCATCCCTTCCCTTCCCTTCCCTTGTGCAGCACAGCAGCAGCTACAACACAAACCAATAGCAGCGGATGGGGCTGAGCTCGTGTTTAACTGCAATCATCAACCAACCACATGATTCTCAATTACTACATTATTATAGTACCTTCGTTTACCCCCATTCCAAATCCAATGCTCTGGTTACAAGCATTCAACACACCTAGACATCCCCATCCCTCAATTGCTGACTTTAATTAAACACAAAGATGACGCTCATGCTTCCTTTCACTTGAGGATTCAATAAAACTACACCCAAGGAAAACACATCTTCGCACACATTACACTGGCACAAGACCTGACAACTGTACAAACACGATTCGTATTTACAAATGGGCAATCTGTCCATTGCTTACAATGCAGGTGGCTCAAGGGCATGGATCCATTCATTCAAGCCATGCTAAACCCCATCTAGTGCTATATTAGCTGGACAAATGCATCTATCTATTCAACAACATCCATCTGTGAATACACGAGACATGGGCATGCATTCTATTTCTTCCACTTGGGCCCCTATGCACAACCCCACTAGCCCAGGCAGCAGCAGCAGCAGCAGCCCCTACCACACCTGATTTATGGTGTCAACCATATCTCCAAACCTTTTTACAGTTGGTAAAAGCAAAGGTACAACCCGAATGAGGTGACTATTTACATTTCGGTTAACCTAGGTATGATTAATTTATTTGGGGGGAGCCTCCAAGTTCAATGACAGGACCAGGGTAGGGGTTCACAAACCTTCTGCAAGGAGGCTAATGAATCTTGGCTTTGCTGTATCTTACAAACTGCACATGTCGCCCGACAGGCAATATGAACCGAGAGCCCCGGTCATATACCCACCATGTTGCCGGTGAACAGGCTTCACATCATCTTGGATCTTGTAGCTGGACCTTGGTGTGGACACATCGCCTTAGCCAAAATGATAAGGCCTTCGGTTGCATTGTTGATGCATGTCAAGGGATGTAGATCTCATCTTACTTGTAATTTTCCTCGGCATAGATAGAGACAAGAGCATTATCACCAGCACCAGCGGCCAAGAGTGATTTGTACGGGTGGAAAGAAAGGCAGTTTACACTGCCTATTCTTTGGCCCATAAATGATGGCTGGTAGCGAATTATCGTCAACTGCTCTCCTTCAAGACTGAACACTTTAATCATCTGCTTGGCTGAGCCACTAGCAACAACTGGGGCATGCCGATGAACAGCTAAAGCGGTAAGTGAACCCCTGTGTGCCTCAATAGTCAGGTAGGGTTCTGCTGCTCTTCTAACATCCAGAAACTGAATGTCTCCAGCTTGAGATGCACTTACAATCTGTGATACCATAGATGATAGAAAAGGGGGCCTTATAAAGCTTTGAGCAAGCCCACAGTTGCTTCAACAGCTGAGAATAAAAAACATAGCAATGCAAAGAAGTGGTAGAACATACCTTGTATGGATCAAACCCAGGCTGAAACCCTATGCCCACAACCTTTTCCGTTCTTGGGGCATGTGGCCTTGCCATATAGATCAGTCTACAGTATAGGAAAAGAATATTCAGAATAAAAAAATGATATAGGTTGACAGAAAAGAAAGAGGAAGGATGACATTGGATAGGGCACATATAACATTTGCATGGTATGCTGGCAAGAGGACAGAGGATGTAGATACTACTGTACTCACCTATCAGGAGAGCGAACATCAAATATCCTGACAGAACCATCAGCAAAACCAGCAGCAAAGTGTCCAGAGCGGACCTGAGATGCAGACTGAAACAGAAGCAACAAGCTAAGGTCATGCTCAAGAACAGACGATAGAAACAAGATTTAACATAAAACTTGCTGCAATAGCAAGAACTAAATAATTAAAGCAATCAAACAGCAAATTTCATGTCTATGGAATGAAAATACATGTGTTCTTGAGAACTTTCAATCAGTGGCGGACCCAGGGATCGAAAGGAGCCTGGGCCAAGCTTAAGACAATTCTATTACCGTCTCCAGTAGAAGAAGATTGCGACCACAGCCAAACATATTTGAATCGCTAGCTATTCAAACTGATTCTAGTTATTGGCCCTCCTCTTTTAATTTTCTGGTCTCTAGTGTTGACTTGAATACATGCATGCTGACTACTACTTGCCTTGCTTCTCTCTAGTAGTGGCCAGCATTGTGATGCGCTAGCATTAGCTTGTTGCACGTATAGCAAGGGAGCCCGGGCGAGTGCCCAAGATCGCCCGGCCCTGGGCCCACCAGTGCTTTCACCATGTTATAGGAGAACAACAAGATGAGCTGATAAACCATTACACTGGAGCACAGTACTTATTTTTGCTAGTAAAAAGACATAGTTTTAGACACAACAGGAGAAAATCCTTTGGGAAATTCCTATATTTGCCTCTTCTCACATTGTTCAGCCTACTTGAGACAAGTTCACAATCATACAGAAAGCAACACCAAAAGCTACTTCCACTCATAAAACCTCGCAATTTCAACTGCACACAATTAGTAGGAGTCTAGGAGGGTGCATGTGCATTAATATAGTGTGCCTCAACTCTTTTCTACTACATGTATTTTGTTGTCAATATAACTATCAAATACAAACCCTGAATTATATGATACTGTGACTAGCAGTCAAATACAGGTGCACAGTAACATTGCAAGTTATTGATTAATTTAAAACATGAATATCAAGTAAACACAGAATCACATATCTATGGTTATTTCCTCAGTAAGGAAGTGCAAGATAGCCTACTCGAATAACAAAAGGAAGTTGCTTGAACTAATATTTGAATGGCTCATATAGCACATGGTAACAAGAACTTACGAGGGCAGAAATCGCACTGTCACCAGATGACTGAATGGTGCTGAGAAGTTGTTCCTTGTCAAGATCCCATACCAAGATGGAAGACATGTCACCAGATGCATACTATTGAACAACAGAATGAAGCAAGTTCCTGTATTAGAACAGCCTACTGCACATGAAATAAAATTACAGAACCAATGGGAAAATAGTAGAATATTACCAGGCAACCAGATTGCTGCTGCCAATCGATCACAATACTGCGACCAGCAGCTCGATGACCCTGAACTGATGAGAAAGCAGTTACAAGTTTTTGTCCTCCCTTTTGAGTAAAATTTTTCCATATACGTACATTTCCATCACCTGCAACATGAAAATTAGATAATGCAGCGATAGAAGATATAAGTATACAAGGAAAAGCATAGAGAAGAGAGGCATACTTGAGGCAGCTAAAAGCAAGCTCTCATCAAGCTCGTTGATAAGCAAGAGTTTCGATAGCCCTCTGTCGGACAATTTATGGTTTTGAAAAGAGTTCACGGGTAGTGCATCATCGTAGTTCCAAACTCTGACATGAGACAGAACTTTAGCACAACTGCACTAGTGCATTTCAAGCACCAGGATTGTTAATTGAAATAACAATTTCACCTTATTTGTTCATTTTCATCAGCTGCAATGACGATTGGAGAAAATGGCAACAACAATGCTGCTTTTGTACCTGAATCAAACCTTGTATCCCAACTAGCAATTTGGCTTGTCATCTTGCAAGCTGCTATTCCCAGGCCCCACAATAATAATAAAAAAAGATAAATAAGCAAGAATATCAACAAAAATAATGTAATGCGGACTAATGTAGGCCACGTACATGATCTCTGGCACTTAGCAATGCAATCTAGTGTAATTTGTCCTCTCTCTTCTCTTCTAGCATGGGCTTCTTCATTATCGTCAGAACCAGTTAAAAGTGGCCTAGAGAAGTATCCACAACTCCAGTTGTAAATTGTTGATTTGGGAAGTATGCTTAGATCAGCATTACTGGGAGCCGCAGCAGAGCTCAAAAGGGGATCAGCTAAGCCCTCAGGAGAATTCATAGGATGTGGTTTGAACTCCATAGAACACACTCGGCGTAATCCTGTAAGATAATCATGTTGAGGGGGGCTAACAGGAGGCGTCCTAAATGTAATTGAGAAGTTTCCTGCAAAATATTCAAAGACTCAATTCAATAATTATTGTCTTTCCCTGAACATGCACAATATTGAGGTATTCCGACCTCCAAGCACAGCAAGGAAAGTGAGGCAGTAAAACTTACCAGAATTCATATCAAACCAGGAAGAAGAGCGTGCCATTCCAAAGTTTGATGGAGGTGCAGATGTCTCCCCTTGATGTGCACCTCCACTGTTAAATCTACTGTTTTTCATGACCACTTGCTTGACACCTATAAGGGACAGTGCTCTCCGACCAATAGTTGCAATTCTTGGGTAAGGATCTTTAGCAACAGAACACATAGTTGATATATATTGAGAATAAACGACACTGTCAGCAGGCCTCGATCTAGTGTAGCTGAGGCCACCATTACTTGCATTGTCTCTCAGTAATATGCCTGAATCAGAGTGTTGGGAAGAATCATCTGACTGGGGAGAGCCATGCAGGATGCTACTTGCTGCAATCGGGCTGCTCGTAGAAACCCTTCCATCACGACCAGTGGCACTGCTATCACTGCCAACCCTTAGCACAGGACCAATATGAGAAGCAAGACCACTGCTGCCTTGTCGAATGTTGTTGGGACTGTAGACATTGTTTGGACTACTTATATTGGCCAGTGATGGAGGTGACTTCAGCAATGAATTGGTTTGAGGTTTCCAATACTCAGCAGCAACAGATTTGAGATGCTTATTGTGACCCAATGCAAAACGAGTAAGCGCTGGAAAAACATCAGATCAACTCAAAAAGGTTAAAAAGAATTTTCTTTCTATAGTTCCAACACAATAAAAGGGTGCCCTACAAAAAATATTCATTTTTCTAATGCACATACCTATAGCAACCTCACATCTAACAAGGGGGCTACCATCTGAAGAAACCTGCAGAAGGCTTCGAACGACATTTATTTCAGCTTTTACTTTTTCATCATCATCAGAATCATCATCGGCGCCATTTGATGATGTTGATCCCATATCCAGAAGATTCCCAAGTGCAAAAACAGCAGAAGCTCTGACCTGGCAAGACCAAATATTTAATAAATATATTGTGAAGGAAGCAAAGGAAAGAACAGATGAAATATGAAGGCATTGTACCTCAGGTTGGGGCTCCGATAACAAATAAATTAAAATTTCTGGTGCATTTGATTGCAGACCAAGTAACTGAGCCTCAGCAAAATCTTCCCAGAGTTTGCCAAGGCATAAACAAAGCCACTGCAAAAGCAAAGGCTCTGTCTGTGCATCATGGGGATTTTCAGGTTGCAGATGTCTCAGACAAACATCTATAAGACATGCATGAATACAGGCCTCTTGACCCGTCCTATGCCCATCCACAATAACTGCTAAAACGAAAGCGGCCATTGCACGCTGATCTGGGTAAGCATCCAAACTGTCAAGAAACCTGATAAAATATGCATGTCCTCCGTCTTTAACCAAGTCCACCTGGCACGACTGCCATTTGGGGAAAAGTATACAGGTTAAACTCCTGATCCTTACAATACAAAGGAGTTTCACAAGACTAAAAACAAGAGTGCATACCTTATCAAGAGATAGAATTTTCGTCCATATGAACACAAGAATTTGACGCAACTCCATTGCACTTGTTTGAAGCAGTTTGAGCACATAAGGAAAGATTCCAACAGACAGGGCCTAAAACAATGAGGCGAAACGGATTAAGCGCATCTGAAAATAAATAACAAGCACTTGTCAAAAGGTACATGCAGAAGAGCTCAAGTACAAACCAAATCAACTGCCCATGGTCCCATGTCAAGAAATCTTCCAAGCAAAACAAGCGCTCTGAATCTATGTGATTGACTAAGCAGGACCTGCACAAAACTGATGTAAGAAAGAATGGAAGAAAAGAAACATAGTAGATAGGATAATTTAAGAGAAAGCATGCGAAAGAAGAAAAGAAACATAGTAGATAGGATAATTTAAGGGAAAGCATGCGAAACATTTTACTAAATTAAACTTATAGAAGCGAAGAGAAGGGAAATGAGGTACTTCTAAAGAGCTAACATATTTAAAGTGGGTTTTGCAAATGATATTGACCTTTACAGAACTGTAACATAAAAATGTATTACCTGAAGAACTATAGGTAATTGTTCAGGGGGCTTCTTGTCCTCAGAACCATGATCAAGCCACACTTCAAAAGCCGTCAGTTGTTCCGTGAAAAAAGGGCTTTGCTGGTTTGAATTAGGAGACAAATGAATTGGGTATACTGAAGTGATTATAGATTCAAAAGGCAAAATAATACTAAACAACTGATGTATTTGTTAATAAAGGGCTAAGCAACAAGTAGAAAACCTGAAACTCTGCATTTGGATCAGCAATTAACTGAGGAAGCTTGGAAAGGCAAATCTCAGCAGCCATGTCCCATGCGTCCCTGGGATTTCACAAGTTACAAAATGCACAAAATAGCTAATGCAAAAACATAAGGACTAATCAGGTTAGCTACCACATATGGTGTTGATGTGTCGGTGGTAACAACGGATAAGAAATTGGAGAACAATTTGCAGATCGCATGATTCTCTCAGCAAGCAGGAAGTTACGGAAGAGACTAGCAACCAGAAGATCTTGCCTGAAAAGCCTTTGGAATAGATCTGCACAGTGAAACTTTATCATAAACCCAATACAGCCAGACATTTACTTTAACTCAAATGATCTTCTCTGATTTTCTTTTTTCTCAAAAATATTATATCTATCTCCTAGATGCCGTACCATGAGGAAGAACATTCCATGCAATAGTGTCTGTAATGGCAGTGAAAATCCAATTCAGTTCTCCAAGAAGAGTTTTACGGTCATTTTGCCTTCCAGGAATTTGGTCAATAAGAGAATGATCCATAGAACCACGGAGTAATGATCTCTTACAAAACCTGCTTAGTTTATAGGCATGGCCCCATGTAAGCACAAAATGCAGGCAGGCAGGGAGGGAGGGAGGGAGGGATGGAGAACAAACCAGTGCAATGCCATCTTGATGGGTGTTGTAAGGCAAGCCGTAAACACATCAGCAGGAAATTCTGCACTCTGGGGAAGTGTTTGATGTGCTTCGCAGGCAGCAAGAAGAATGCAATCCTTCTGCGAAGACGAAGAGGAGCTGGAACTCCAGTCTAGGCGCTGAAGTAAACAAAAGTCAC
Organism: Panicum virgatum; assembly: GCF_016808335.1. NCBI lineage: Eukaryota > Viridiplantae > Streptophyta > Magnoliopsida > Poales > Poaceae > Panicum > Panicum virgatum. The sequence continues at coordinate 856,451 of NC_053143.1, forward strand.
TATGTAAATTAGACGATTCAGAAATAAGAACAAAACAGACACATAAATCAAGATTAGCTTCAACTTCAAGAATAAGATATATAAATTAATTAGCATACAGCATACCTCTAGAAAAGCTTTCACAATAATTCCAGCTGCTGAGCAGTCAAAAACATAAATGGAAGGTGTTTTTAGCCAAGAATCAAGATCAGTAATCGGAAGTGGAATATACTGCGTGTAACTCTGCAACAAATTACAAAAAAGACATTTTATGAAAGACGCCTCTATGATAAGTATATGCAGCAATCAGTACAGTGTCTTAGTAACATTTACCTTGTTAAACACCCAAATCTCACCATTAGTTGTAGGCTTTGGTACACCATGGCCATTGTAATGGAAAAGGACTCTCTCTGATCTGGCATATCTGCGGCAAGTATTACAAAGCTTCTTAACTTCCTCCACAGTTGGATCTAGCTGAAGCTTGTAACGAGCCTGCAAGCGATGGACATGAAGAGCCAAACAATCAACATCAAAATTCAAAATACCACAGAAGTTAAACAGGAAAGCAAATTCTTCACCTTAGGTTGCCAGCGCTCATACTGTGAGTGCAAAGTTTTTCCAATATTTTCAAGGGCTTTAGGAGGTGCCATAGAAAATGGATCTGAAAAGAAAGAAACAAAAATCTATGAGCAGATCTCAAAGCAATTCATGAGGGAAATAACAGTATTTAAGTACAAAATTATCAACCAATATGAATTCCCATGTCTACAATCTAGTAGATAAATTTTCCAGTTTCTTGACAAATAATTTTTCAAGCACTACAAAGTTGTAATTCATCGACAACGAAACACCAGTTATACAATTTTCATCTCTGGGATTGGTACATAAAATGATTTAAAAACTATGAAGCAAAATAATGTCATATGGGAAACAGTAGGTACCAGACATTTCATTGCTACGGTTATTTGGCATTGAGAAATGCAAAAGGTTACAAAAAAAAACACAGTTTCAATCAATCAAATGGTGAAAAGCAGATCATTTTTTAGTGGATCCTAACTTGCAAGGCATATTCACATGGGGATGAGCTAAATTCCACACACATCATAGGCGAAACAGATTTATCAGATGCAGATAACTGTACTTTTTCCCTCAGCTAATAAGAAATTTGGAAATATACACTCAAATAAACATTTACCTATCCAGCACTCCATTCTTGCGCAAGGGGAGATTTTAATTACATCTGGTGGATCAACACTAATGTTCAAACATAATACAAGGGCAACACATCCAGTCTTCATCTGCACAACCAAATTCATCATTAGTGAATGTCATGTAAACATGCAAACAACATACAAAAAGCACGGAGAATGATCTGATGGGCAGACAAAACAAAACATTAAATAGCTATAAATTCCATAATGACATAGTAATTTATGTTGCGGACCAACACTCAAACCATTGCATGCCAGCTATAAACACCCGATGCCCCATCTGGTCTGGTGCTTCATGCAATTGCAATATGCACAATGTGGCATCCCTGAGACTACTGTGTGCTTACACGCCAGCTTTGTTACAGTGTAATCACATAAGCATTCTTTAAGCCTCCAGTGGCACTAATAACTTGGGCAGCAAACTTTGCTTCAGCCAATGGCTATACCAAACAACATGATCCATGTTTTAACTTATAGTTTCACCAATAGTAAACAAGTGACTAAGTATTTCTTTAACAATAAGATGCCAGTCACTGATAACTTGTGTCACTTGGAAGGGAGACTAGCCATTCATTTTGAATGCAACAGCTACTATTGGATCCCAAAAACACTCTTGAGGGCAATTTCCATTTTGTTGTATATATAGGTATGTGCAGGGAGGTTACCATAATCATCACAGCATTGACAGGACATGTTAAGCAAGTCCAGAGTAACACTGTTTACTTGGTATCCAAAAAAAAAGACTGGTTAAAACACTGGTAATCAGGGGCAGAGCTAGAAAGCCCCTCTAGCCCACAGGCTAAGACAGTAAACAATACCAGGTTAATTAAAATTATGCTAAAATAATACTACTTTAGTCTAAATACTATACAAGGCTTATGTGGGATGAACTGAGCTGGATCCGTGCTGCAGCACGCCCGGCACGGGTCCTGGCTCCGCCCCTGCTGGTAATCACCGTGCAATGCTTAACTGGTCGCTAAAAATAAGAATGGGCCCGAGTTACGAGTTTGATGTCATAGCAGGCTACAATAATTTCCATTTTGTATTAATTGTTATTAAAGCCAATCAGTGCGATACACCCAGAGGCGGAAGATACTCAGCTGTGGCAAACAATAACTCACTCCACCACATCCAATTGTCCAGCTTGCAAGACTAGTGAACTTGTCATTTACTTATTCTGTGACTTCCGGAGTCTCATTACATCTGGCAGCGCCGCAGTTAAAATCTTTTTGGTAATGGAAATTTTGATTAACGATGTTGAGTTTGCAGGTACTATATAACCACTTCAACCGACTAATTTATCATTTTTAAGCTCAATCAGTTAATTGCAACCCTATGAATCCCCCCAAGCCGAAACGCACCCAATCCAGCAAACAGTCAGGTATAATAGCAGAATCGGTAGAAAGCGCATCTGCATACTGGATCGCATCCATTACCCGGTCCTTTGGGCGCCACTTTGAGACGAGGCCGCTGGTGGAGGGCCCGGCGGCGGCAGCAGCCTCGTCGATCCTCTCGTGGCGCTGCTCGCACAGCACCACCACCTGGGGCAGGTACACCACGGGCGCCGGTTTCTCCACCTCGGCGACCTCCAGCCCATTCCTGGGCTCCGGACCGTTGGCGACGGGGAGGTCATCCGTGACGTGGTTGTGGTGGTGATTCGGCAGCGGCGGCGTGGGCGCGGCCATCGATGGCGACGGCGATGGGGACGGCGAGGACGAGGAGTGGACGAGCCTGGACGCCATGAGATCTCCCAATGCCATGGACGCTGGGTGTGTCTCCTGCTTATCCCCCTCAGCCGGCAGCCATGACGAGGTGAGGTCGGGGAGCTTGGTCACATACATGGATCGAATCCGGCCAGCGTGGCGAATCGGGAGGGGGCAGCCAGGTGGTGAGTGGGGTGGGGAAGATTGGGCGGAGGTTGTTGGGGTGGGGAGGGGTTTAGGGTTAGGGTTTGGACGCGTTTCGAGTCCAGGGAGGAGGAGATGGGAAGCGGCGTCCCGGTGCGGGGCGGGAGGAAGCAGAGGCACAGGCAAGGCAAGGCAAGGCAGGCAGACAACGCGAGCGAGAGAGATTGACGGGGCCGGAAAAGAAAATCACTAGACTACTCTCTTCTTCCCATGTTTTTTTCTTTTTTACTAGTTTGGGCATGCTTTGCAGAGTACCCGTCTTCTTTCCACTCTTCCTCCCCATTTTTCTCATTATCTAGTACGATGAGAAGCACTATCTTATCTGAGTATTTTATTAATAATATATATTTTAAATAGAATTTATCTTGAGAGATGGACCCGTCGGTAGGGGTGGTAAAGGGTCCAAAATTTTGAATTAGAAAATCTAAGGGCCGGGTCCTAAAAGGGCCAGACTCTAATCTTATACAATTTTGAACTAAATAATTTAAGAGTCTTGTTGAGCTGTGAAGGGACCACTAGGGCCATGGCCCATTACCACTCCTACCCGTTGGATGTATGTTGTCGGAGGATTTCTCCAGCCGAGTAGCGGATTGCACCCGCCTAATCCTAAGTGCAGGATGAGCTTGGGGACAGCCAATGAATGCTCGATCTAGAGACGTATGAACACGAAAAGCACACAAGTATTTAGAGTGGTTCGGGCCGCCGGAGCGTAATACCCTATGCCCACTGTGAGTTGTATTGCCAGAGCTTAGAGAGTACTGTATGAGAGCATGCTAGAGCCCTGGGCTTGAGCAAGAGTGTGGAGGAGGAGAGAGACCTGGAAGAAGTCCCGAGAACTTGTGTCTGTGTGAATTGTCATCCTACCGTGCGTGCTCTCCCTTTTATATGACCAAGGGGAGCACGTACACTGAGCGGGGGCCCGACATGTAGACCCGGCGATATATTATCTTACAACGTACGAATCTTCTGACCAGGCGTGGTCTTGAGCTATCCTGTCGGAGTAGAGTCTAGCCTCTGCAGCCGCGCGTCGAGGTCATGATGAAGCGCCGAAATACTGACTCAGTCCACTGTAGCAGCGTGTGTAAGGATCGATGGACCAAGAGGGGGTGAATTGGGCCTTTTTCAAATTTCTAAATCAAGATAAAGCAACCTTAACCTATGCAATACTAGTAAGGCTCAATTCACCAACCGGCTAACTAAGTAACCTACACAAGCTACAAAGGATACAATAAAATATAAAGCTAAGCAAGGTAGAGCTAAATTATCATTTCTATAGTCAAGCATATGAATAAATTGCATGAAAATAAGTGCTTGAATGTAAAGAGTGGGCAAGAGACGACCGGATTTTTTCCCGTGGTGTCGATGTGTTGGCACATACCCCTAATCCACGTTGTGACACTCACTAAGAGTCTTGTCACCTTCCAAGTCACCGAGACGAGGGTGCTCACTAAGAGTCTCCGTTCACCATCCCGCGCGTGGTGGAGCTCAAGCCACGTACAATCTTCTTCGGGCTCCCACAATCAACTTGGCAAGCTCCGCAAGAAACACCTCAATCACCAAAATCGCCTAGGTGATGCCAATCACCAAGAGTAACAAGTTAGGGCCTTCACTTGAGCAATAACCGATCACCAAGAACGGATGCACACAAGATTCTCTCTACTCAAGTCCTTAGCCTTACTTCTTGGATGATTGAAAGATCAAATGAGTGGAATGTGAAGCTCAAGGTGGCTCTCAACAATAGAATGAGTGTATGAGTGTTGCCTGGTCTCAAGAGACTTCAAAATGACCCATTGGAGGGGTATATATAGGCAGCTCACGCGGATAGAGCCGTTGGAGAAAAGCTGCCAGAAAAGTACGCAACATCAATTAATCCGACGGCCCTCCAAAAGTCATCATCGGTTTAACCGATGAATGTAAACTGCCCATTTGAAAAACTAGCCGTTACAGCTCGGGCAATTTAACCGATGTATCATCGGTTTAACCGGTGAGTGTAGTTGTCCACTGATCAACTGAAAAATCAACTCTCTGGACAACTGCACCGACGCTAACTCAAATCCATCGTCGGTTTAACCGGTGAGTATAAGCTTAGAAATCCCTGGAAAACCAACGTTCTGGACAACTGCACCGACGTTAATTTCAAATATCGTCGGTTTAACCGGTGTACTCAGTGTCCATGCTTCAGTGACATCGTTTAACCGACGTATAAAAAATTGATGTCGTCGGTTAAACCGGTGATAAGACTTTTTCCTGATTTTGTCTGTTTTGATTTGAGTCTTGAATGAAATCCAAATATTCTTGAGATATGAGTTGAATAGCACTTGTTTGAGCTTCCAAGAACCTGAGTGACCAATGTGTGCATCTATTTTTTTGATTGACCATGTCCATGCTCAAGTTACTTGGCCTTAACCCCTCTTAATAGTGCGATCTCTACAAAACTATAAAACCTATACTAACATAAGTGTCCTTCTCAACCTTGCGACACTTAAGACTAGAAAGATCCTTAGTCTTATTATATACTTGAGTTGAATACCAAGATCGCCTTTTTGAATGATGAAATTTAGGGGCCTCTTTAACATATGATCCAATGAGCGATAAGATTTCATTATGCTGCACAAACTCATTAGTCACAATAATGGTTGTCATTAATCACCGAAACATACCTAGAGGGCCTAGATGCTTTCAGCGTGCACGGTTGCTCCAGACAGTAGCTGATCATCATGACTCGTCGCCCATGCGCGCGGCACTGAGTTTTTAATGCTTGCCTTGGTAACTGACGAGCCGCCTCGGTAACTGGCGGGCTTACCGTGTTGTCATTTGTGCCTGTCCAACCCGTCAGAGGGCGGCCCATGCTCTGCTCTGACAGTGCACGCCTCCTCCGCCCGCATTTAATGCGGCAGGCGGGTTGGCCTCCGGCGGAAGGCTTGAAACCTGTTCTAGGGGGTCAAGGGGGAGCCGCCCCTCGCGGGTCTCAGGGCAGCGCCCTGAAACCTCTTCAGTCCAATGGATTCGAAGATTGAAGAGACCATGAAGAAACCAAGTCAAAACAATCAAGACAGAGATATTTTAGTATCACCGGTTAAACCGACGCTAAGAAAATTACATACGTCGGTGCATTGACTTGGAGCACGTCTGGGAATTTTGGTAACACCGGTTGAACCGACGCCAGGAAAGTTGAATACGTCGGTGCAATGAACTCAGCAGCTGAGGCAAAATCTATACACCGGATGAACCGACGCTAGATATTGGTGAACGTCAGTGCAGTTGTCCAGAGAGTTAATTTTTCAGCAACTACACTCACCGGTTAAACCGACGCTGCATCGGTTGATTACGTCGGTCGATTGAGGTAGCCGTTGAAGTATAACGGCTAGTTGGAAAATGCACTCACCGGTTAAACCGGTGATGACAAAAACGGGAGCATCGGTTTAACCGGTGATAGCGCTTTTTTGTCAGCCTTTTTCCAACGGCTAGTTTGGGGTGTGTGGGCTATATATATGCCACCCCACGGCTCATTTGAGGTTGCTGGAGACCAAGGAAGTATACAAGAGCCAAAGATCATCTCCAACCACCATAGAGCTTCATTGTACATCATATAGGTTTAAGCACACTTGTGAGAGTGCTTAGTGCTTGTAATAGGGATTAGTTCTTGCGAGAGCTCCCTTGAGAGAAGTCTTGCTGCAGCAAGCAATCCTTGTGATCCGTCGTGTGACCCTCTGACTTGGTGTGGAGTGGCAACGACACTTTGTGCGGGGGAAAAGGAGACCCCCTCCTTGGTGGAGAAGCTCCGTAGTGGATTTCGGCTGGGTGACCGAGCGAGACGGTGGCGGTGCACGAGACTCGGTGTCTTGTGGGCACTAGCCTTTGCTTGCCGGCATCGCCTTGGTGGCGTAGTGCAAGACGGTGATCGGAAGAGCCTCGGTGTCCCGTGGACGTAGGCGTTTGTGCCGAACCACGTTACATGACCGTGTCTACTCGAGAGTTTGCATCCCTCTTGCACTTACCTCTTTACTTACCTTATTACGTTTCCGCATTTACTTTATCTTGTGTGCCTTTATTTTCCTGGTTAGTTTGTTTAGGATTGGCTATAGGTTGCAAGCTTTTTGGAGTAAGTAGAGAGTAGCATAGATAAACCTTAGTCATAACTAGCATATATAGGACGTGTTAGGTTTATCTTATGCAAGTAGTTTGAGCCCTAGGTTAAAAAGCGATTAGCGACCCTATTCACCCCTCCCCCTCTAGGGTCGGACACCCCGGTGATCCTTACACCCGGGCGCTCGCCACCTGAAACATGGTGATGCCGAGCCGATGATCAAGCGAAAGCCAAGCAGTCCCCTACCTGGTGCGCCAAATGTTGGAGGATTTCTCCAGCCGGGTGGCGGAATGCACCCGCCTAATCCTAAGTGCAGGATGAGCTTGGGGACAGCCAATGAATGCTCGATCTAGAGACGTATGAACACGAAAAGCACACAAGTATTTAGAGTGGTTCGGGCCGCCGGAGCGTAATACCCTACGCCCACTGTGAGTTGTATTGTGAAGTGCCCTGATCCGAAGATCAAGGCTAAACCATGTATTAATTACCGAATAAGGTCTCCGGCATAATACATGTTACATCAAGTGGAGTCCAGAGTCATACAGAGCTTTATTTAACACGTACATGAGGAGTAAAGTGACAACACAAAGCTACACAGAACAACCATAGGATAACAACTAGCATAGCAACATGCAGGACTAGCTCTTCATCCATCACGACTCCACTCGATCAGCTTGGGTGCGGACACGATCTACTCGTAGTCTTCTGGCACAAAGTCAGGATCCTCTGGAGAAAAATCAACAGGGGTGAGTACAAAAGTACTCAGCAAGCTCCACCTCACCCTACGGGAGGGGAAACGACATGCACGACACATAATAAGCACATTCTACTAACAATGCAACTAATGGTATACAACCCTTCCAGACACAACCCACAATAGGTAGCTCACTAGTTGTCAGGACCACACCGTAGCCTGCCCATACCGTGGACACGGACCATTCGAATGGATTATACACTCTACAGAGGTCGTACACTGTACCCACACGTTCGGCTGCCCTAACGGACAACCGACATAGCCGACACCCAGCCGTGGTCACGCCCCAGCCCGGCCGCACAACCCTCGGGCCCTGACTCCAATGGTCTATGTCCGTAAACCATCCTTGCGACCGTCAGGCTAACCAGTGGGATTAGGCTAAGTCCGGCCCATACCGGAACCTGTGGTCGTACTAAAGTAAGCTAGGTGAGATGTCAAAACAACTCGGTCCTTATGGTTCACCAGGGCAGCAACCATCCCTCAACATGTCAACTCGAGCCTACCACCACGGTAGCACTCACCTGCCAGTCTACCACCACGGTAGCGCCGGCTCCAGCATACCCAGCTGCCCTGGTCTCAGCCAGATCCCTTTGTATCTTATTCTCAGTTCTGGATATGCATGACTACTCAGATGCATGCATGAGCACACTCAATCACTCAAGTACTGGTATATGTAATCGATCCTAGACCCAGGCTACAGCTAAACGTCCTCACATGGATGCAACCGCTCACGTAGGGGTCGATGAAACTTGCCTTCGCTTTCGTACGCGTCGGCGGCGGCGGCTTCCTGCTCGCGGTACGGGTCTTCTGGCTCCTTGGCAGGCTCCTCCTCGGTCACTCCGTGATCTACGGGCGAGAACAGCACAACCGGCAAACAAACACAAGCAAGCAATAAAATAAGCTCAAATGGAGATGAAAATAGGAGGAAAAAGAGTTACGTGAAAAGGAGTTGATATGAAGGAGATATTGAGTTTACAGTATTGATTGTTAGAATGATTTGGATAAGTGCTCATTGCCTGGGGGTGTTTTGGGCCTTTATTAGTGGAGTTAATGGTCGGGGGAGCTGCCTGCCATCTCACCTTGGCGCGGAACAGCTCGAGGAAGAGGATCAATTGTTGGAGCTTCGTTTCGTGAGTGAGCTGGGCTCGGGAGGAGTGGTTCAGCTGGTGGAGCGAAGCGGCTCAGCGTGCTTGGGCTGGTGACGGGGCTCGTCACGGCCTTGCTCCTTTTATAGGCGAGGAGAGCAGCAGCGGCGTCGCGCAAGGACGGGCGACGGCGTGGGCTGCGGCAGCTCGTCGTCAATGCGAACAGTGGCAGCACTGAAGGCGCGAGCGCCGAGGCGGCAAAGCCGACGAGGGCGCTGCAGCGGCGTGGGTGAGGTGGGGACGCGGGAGTGGGCGGCACGGCATGATGCCGGCGGCAGTGCGCGGTCCCGTCGTGGGGCCGGCGTGTCACGCGTGCGCGAGCGAGAGCGAGCGGGTGAGGCGGCTCGGCAGAAAATATCTCGGCCGGCACTGTGCGTGGCGACCCTGATTTATGGCGAGGTGGGTGCTGCCATGACGAGTCTTTTCAAGGTCAATGGCATGGGTACTTTGTGGCTTCTAGGGAACGATGAAGTTATGGCAAAGGAGGTAGGCGCTGTCATGATTGTCTGGGGATTATGGCATGGTACGGTGACTTGAGAGACTTTTATGGAAACGAGATGATTTTTGTCGTAGGTGTAAGCATGCGTATGCTGGTTACTGGAGGGAACGAATGTACTAATGCAAGGCAAGAGTATTAAATAGTTTACCTAATAGTTATGTAATGCCTCGTATAACGTTACTATTATTTTACGTTGCTAATTTAACATAAGTTTTAGTGATTGTTGGAAATCGAGGTGGTCCTACTAAATTGAGGATCTACACCAACTCACTTCAGAGTCGGTCAGCTTCTAGTTACTTAGTGTACCGGGTCCTTTTGACGGCAGAGCCGCTTTTTGCTTCCGGAAGGCAGAGCCTACCAACAGATGAAACTGACTTCCGGGTGGCAGAGCCAACCTTCGATGAAGCCCAGACCCTTTTGTGATCCCGGGTGGCAGAGCCAACCTTCGATGGATCACAACTTATACACTAAGTATTTAAATTTAACCGGGAGACTAACACTTATAAAGACGCTTACCTTATTGGAGCAACAAAGGAACACACCTAGCACACTCTACCTATGCTCACTTCTACCATGCGTTTGGATGGGTGTGAGATGGAGTGGAGTAGTATGGCATGGCAAGGGGGTGGCACCCTCCTTATATAGGCACCCATACCCTCTTGGATGAGTGACACATGTCACAATCTAGGAGGTTCCATACAAATATCTAAGTTCCCTACAAATATCTAATTCTAGAAAATTCTAAATTTTTGCCATGACAAGAAAATATCCAAGCTTCTTGTCTTCTTATGATTCTTGTGGAACATTCTAGAACCTTGTCATGGTGAACAAAATTACGCCATGGTTTTTTCATATTTTTATAGAACCTTCTAGAAGTTTGCATTATAAATTTCAACACTCCCCCTTAATCGTGATGAAAACTGGGATGTTACATATTGCCAGAGCTTAGAGAGTACTGTATGAGAGCATGCTAGAGCCCTGGGCTTAAGCAAGAGTGTGGAGGAGGAGAGAGACCTGGAAAAAGTCCCGAGAACTTGTGTCTGTGTGAATTGTCATCCTACTGTGCGTGCTCTCCCTTTTATATGACCAATGGGAGCACGTACACTGAGCGGGGCCCCGACCTGTGAACCCGGCGATATATTATCTTACAACATACGAATCTTCTGACCAGGCGTGGTCTTGAGCTGTCCTGTCGGAGTAGAGTCTAGCCTTTGCAGCCGCGCGTCGAGGTCATGATGAAGCGCCGAACTACTGACTCAGTCCACTGTAGCAGCGTGCACGGTGGCTCCAGTCAGTAGCTGATCATCATGACTCGTCGCCCATGCGCGTGGCGCTGGGTATTTAATGCTTGCCTTGATAACTAACGAGCCGCCTCGGTAACTGGCGGACTTACCGTGTTGTCATTCGTGCCTGTCCAACCCGTCAGAGGGCGGCCCATGTCCTGCTCTGACAGCGCACGCCTCCTCCGCCCGCATTTAATGCGGCAGGCGGGTTGGCTTCCAGCGGAAGGCTTGCGTCTGTGGGATACGTGTCGGCACCGGACCCGGAGGTCAGCGGTCGCGCCCATAGGGACACGTGGCGGCGCCGGACCCGGGGGTCTGGCGGCCGCGCCTACAGGGGCACGTGGCGGCTCCGGATCCCTTCCCGAGCGGGGAGCGGGGTCCGGGCGCCCTGACTAGCTCGAAGGCTCAGGCCTCCTGGAGGTCCGGCTTCCACATGTGGGGTTCCAGGACCAGCCCACGGGGGTTCGGGACCTGTCGGCAGGAGTCCGGACCCGTGGAAGCCGGCCCTGAGCACTTCGTCCAGGTGGACACGTGGCAGCGCCGGACCTGCCACCTCGTGTGGAGCGGATCCGGAGGTCGTTGTCCCCAACTGTCAGGTCCGGGCTTTTGTGCCCAGCTGCCCAGAGGCTTAGTGCGAGGTTACGGATAACCTCACGCCTCTTTGGGCTTGTTGCTGTGGGAGAAGGTACCCCTGTCTAAGTGTACCGACATATGTAAACATATAGTTCTGTAGTTGTTCTCAATCTTCGACGAGACAATGGGCTAGCAACAAATTCTTCTCAACCCGCGATGTCCTCCGCTTGCTAGTATCCCTCCTTCAATTTTCGGTCGCTTCGCTATAGCCGGATTTGTGGCCGCATTAGATTAAATTGATCACATTGATCCTCTTCCTTTTGCTCCATCTTTCCCATACTCACCACTATTTGACGCTGCCACATGGCAAGAGCCACCCAAAAGGTCGAGTCTCATGCCGCAATTAAATTTATCATATGGTTTTTCTTAATCAAAACGGTGAAAAGCCACCCTTCATGATTCATATCTCACAGCACATGGTGCATCATGTGTTAATGTGTGTACCTAGTAGGCGTGTTTATTTATTATTAATTAAAATTTGTGTTTAGAATTCGGAACAATCGAAACTATATATATTTAATATTCATTATTTATTAACCACAGCGAAAATGTACTCTTTCTTCTAAAGCATATTAGGCTTTTGACAAAGTCTTTAAGATTTTACTTTGAATATCGGTATATGTTCTAATACAACACCATTAAATATTACAAATCTTTGAGTATCAATTAACCTTACAGTATCATGTCAAAACATTTGCAAAATATAATCTGTTTATATAAATTTCATATCCTAAGCACTCATATAATTTGACTAAATAATAGTTGAAACAAAAAACATTCTGTGCACCCAGCGACATGTGTGCCCACCCTCAACGTCGTTATCATCCGTTAGAGCACGTGGGTCCTAGGGACTCAAAAGTTTTCCCATTCGCATTCATCTCCATGTCAACATGTTACATCCAATGAGAAAGGTGATTCCTGACCTCCAATACATTTTGGAATCAGATGGAAAATATTTCAAATTGAAACAACATCCATCTAGAGCGATTAAAAGCTTCTTTCTATCCATTGCAAGATGTCTATTGTGCTGAGGAACCAACTTAACAGTATGACACTCCGAAAGTAAACAAGATGCGATTTGGAATTTGGAACGAAACAAATAATCCGACGAAAGGCAGCAACTTTAGTGGCATAATCTCAATCCAAACAAAATTTGTCAGAAAGTGTAGAATGTATTTGAGGTAACAAATGTCATCGTCATTGGCCAACGCTGTGAAACTTGCCTTTTCATTACACCTGACTAATAAGTATGCACTTACAGAGAAGGAAATAGTATAGTATGCACTTACAGAGAAGGAAATAGTATCTGAAAGAACCTTTTTTTTACGCCGAAAGAACCTTATAATTCTTTTTTAAAAGAAAAGGATCTTATATTAAACAAGAATGAACCACGAGGCGCCAACAGCTCAACACCTCACGCTTTCTTCCGAGTGGATCGTTCACTAGCAGGGCATGCCAATTCGATGACGAATGTTTTGTCAACCTGACTGATGGATTTAGTTAAAACAATGTGCAGATCCTTTGCCTATGTACGCGGCACAGGCAATCTGATTGATCGATTTGATTTATTATACTCAAAGAATTAGCTCAAACAATCTGATATATTGGGGGCAACATGCCAACCGTTTCTAACAGCCTTTTCTATCCACCTTCAAAGTTCCACATGATAGGCAAGGGCATTCATAAGCTTCTGCTAACCAACCAAAAAACAGGTCCAGAAGCACTTTGAGCCCAACTCTGTACAGCCAACATAACCAAATTCCACGATTACAGGATACATCATGCATCTCAGGGCAACACTAACAAGTAGTAATACTCTCACTCATCTTTCATGGCCGTCTCGTGCCTCCTTTTCTGTGCAACCTCTACAAGCAGGGTCAGCAGTGCTTTGCATACCTGCTATGTGTCCGCCTGATCGCCAGGCTCTTCTTTTAGAGAGGAATACACCATCCATGCGTGGTCTAGCTTCCTCTCTGGCCGGACCACGACCGATCCAGGAACCTCAGCATCCTTTCTCGTCACAAGACCATCACTTTTCTCACCATACCTTGCCACCAGAAGTTGAGAGCATGCTGCCATTGCAGCTGAAAGTGGCATTACAACCGGTATCCTGGTGAAATTGCCATCGGCAGCAATCGGGAGCTCCAAGTGCGCAACATGAGAAAGCGCGGTGAGCACACTAGGAGTGACGCTTGCCTCGGTGTGGAATGATACGATGGGAACCTCCTGAGGCAATGGATGCTGTCGCAGGAATTCTTTCCTCCTTTCATAGGTCAGATCTTCTAGAGCCTGCAAATCACCCTGAAGATAACAAAACGAATAGAATCAAGAACATTATCACTCTCTATCAGGCAGGCTGGTTAGTGGCTGGAATGGTCAAGGCAAATACCTTAAGGACTTTGGATACCAAAATCTCCATGATTTTACGCAATCTGACATAGTCACCAAGCTGCCCCTCTCGCAGGACATCTGAAGCAACTGGGCTTCCTCCATATGGACTTTGAGCTAATACCAAACCTGCAACTTTGTCTTTCAGCTGTGGCCAGTAGAGGGAGAGGGCTGCAGCCGAATCTACACCGCCCTTACTATGACCGAGAAGTAGCACTCGTTTCCTTGATCCCCAGTATATTTCTTCTATGTATTCCTTTATCTCTCGCGCGTTTTTACTTACTGAAGACTGCAAGGTGTTTTTTCATGTATTTCTTAATTAAAACCAATATCGAGAAGCAAATTACAGGCTAATGTATGGGCAGTACCTCACTATGAATTTTGGCAATATGGCAAGCTAGACCCATCTTGGAGAAGTATGCCTTTGTCTTGACAAAGTAAAGTGGTCCATGGTTACTAAACAGACCTATAAAAATGTTAGCATAAAAAGTTGAAAATTGACAGCTCACAATCGGAGTGGTAACCGACTAACCTGGAACCAACAAGTAAACAACTGAATCAGGTAGCTTGTGCTCGTTTTTTCTGAAGAGGAGTGAGATGGCCCACATGAGATATAATTCAGATTACATCTTTCATTAAAAGCATTTTTACAAATCATCTGCATTGATGTTCAGTTTGGTGCTTTTGCTGACCTCACAGAGTCCAAGATCTCCAAGAATCTGGCTGTCCCATCCTCAGTTGTAGGTAAGCTTTGATCCCTCTGGAGCCAGCCGATATCATCTGCCGAACCACGAACAGTTTTCCGTGCACGCTCTACAAGGCTGCACAAAATATCAAAGGAACATATTATTTTGTGAAAGACTATTATATCCACTAAAATTGATCCCCCCCCCAAAAAAAAGAATGCATCTTAATGGCGTCTGTTTTCTACTCTCAGGTGCCGAGTTTAATCTTCAGTATGGGCAAGACACCCCAGCATAGCAAATTCTATGAGAAGTGCAGCTCTACATGTGTTGAGTCCTTAATGCATAGATTAGAACTTGCATATGAAGGAACAAAGCATAAAGATTCAAGAACAAACTGTACCCTTGAAACAGCGAAGCCCCGTTCTGAAAAACATGTGAAGGCACCATTTGACCTGTGTTTTCTTGAGAGGGGCTTCCACTGCAATCTGTCTGACCAAGGGATGAATTGGTGCCAGTAGACACTACGGAAGAGGTCTGAACAGAAAGCCTGTCTACTGCCGATGCAGGTGGCAGTGTTACTAACTCTTGATCCTCCTCAGATAGACCTGCATTAAGATAATAAACACAATCAATTTGTTAAAATGGAATTACCATAAGAGCCTAGGTTGCTTATGCAATTGACATAGAGAATCTGAATCATTTTTCTGAAGAAAGAAAAAGAACTAACCCACATAACCAGGTACAGGGAGGCACTGGGTTAGAAATGAAGCTGTCTGGGCAAGATAAGATGCAGCTTGATTTAAAGCGGGTACAGAGAGGAATAATTGTGAATCTTCAACCCTGTCAGCTGAGCAACTATCATCAACCTGTATTAATCAAGTAACTGTTAAAGAAAGAAATAACCAAAGAGATTAAGTACAACTACAGAACTTTTGCCTAATATGAAACTTTACATATAAAATCAGTGGGATTAGTTATTCTGTTAATGGTGGTCATGTTTGAAGCATTTATGAAATCACCAATTTAGGTGGGGTGCAATATTATAACATTGATAAATCTTTACACTTAAATATTTAAAAACTTGGTATTCGAATAACAGGGGTGCCAACGATAGTGAGTAGACATGATCAGTCACTATAATCACTTTAAGGTTTACATCATGAGCAACTGAAAAAAGAGGGTCATGGTTAGTTGGTTCATAGAGTGACAGAAAAAGGATAAGAGTTGAACAAAGTTATGGCAATACAGTGCATGTGATAACAGCAGGAAAAATTTGGAAATTCAACAAACCGTAGCAGACGTAGATGGCTCCCCCTGTGTTGAAGGTGATTCCCTCATGTTTGGTATGGTTATCCAGAGAAGAGAAATCTGCTAGCAATGCTCCCATTTGTCAGGACATTCAATGTGCAACCAAGCAATGAAGCTGCATAAGTAGAGTAACAGGAAAAATATGGTGGAGCTAGCGACAGATCAGAATGCTATGACGAAAAAGAACTGAGAAGGAAACACAACTGAAGAGCAAGTGATGAGGTCCTTTTAGAGCAAAGGAATCACAAGTGCACAAGTAAGAAAAAGGTGATGCTTTATCGTGAAGAAGGAAAGGATTAAACGCATCTCCAATCAGCAAAGGCATCGGAGCTTCCAGCAGGTGCATACGTCAGAAGCCAATTTCTTTATTTTCTTTCTTGTGTTAAGATAACATAAAATAAAATAAAACGTCAGGGCGAAGCCTGTGCTGCAACCTAAGAAGAAGCAGGTTTCTCTGGATAAAGGAAAGCTGCAAATTCTTGCACGGATAGAATCAGACGACCTTATGGTGATGCGAGATGCTAAGTGCACTCGGAAACGAAACGAATCAGGAGATGAAGTATTGAAGGGAATCGGTAGGTGAGAGATCCAACAATCTCAACCAAATTGAATACGACTGGAAAACGAAAGAATAAAAGGCAACATCTATCTATATATTTACCGGAATTCAGAGCGGTGGATGCCGCCAGGACACTATGGTGGATGGGAGGGGAGTCTTCGTCTTCCGAGTTCCGGCAGCCGCGTCTCGGCTTTCATCTCCCACGCCACGCCACGCCGCCCTTCTTTACTCTGCAGTTTTTCTTCCCCGTTCGTTATCTTCTTCTTTGATGTGGCTCGCTCTCAGTCTAGTCATCTGATGGGCCATGGACCATCACTGTATCGCTGGGCTGAAAATATTAGCCCTGCGGCCGGCAGTCCCACGGGCTTTCTTTTTCTCACGTCAGTAGAGATGCACATACGAGTAATATCATTACACAGTATAATAAAACAAAGCAACACGCATGGCATTTTCAAACCCCAAAGGATTCCTAGCGAGATTCTTCTCCTGTCCTCTGGTAATGCAGGGAACACCTTATCATACACAAAGATACAATGTATACTAAGTGATGTGATACACAGTGGTCAGTGCTGAGCACGCCCATTCCTTTCCCAGCATGAGCAACACAAAGATTCAGTAATCATCCCTTCATCACATCAAATTCTGCTCACACACTAGCATCCCTGCATTTACAACTGCACCTTTCCTCCGCAGTTTCATATCACCATTGCTTGTCGGCTTCCACCTCTACTTCTTCCTTTTCGTACTCAGAGCCAGAACCTTCCATGTCTCCAAAAGGATCCTCATCGTTGCTACCATCATCCTCATCCTCTGACAATTCTTCAGGATAATCAAAAAGTGGATTGTCTTCCGCTGCATGTTATGAGATGGAAAAGTTAAGCTAACTAGAATAACCAAGGACCTCAATTCTCTCACTGATCAAATATATCAGCAAAATGATTGTACGATTACCATTTGAATCATCTGTTTCATAGGGGTAGTCATCATCATAGCATTCATCTTCGTCATCATCCACTTGTAACCTAACACTCAAAGATTGTTTAGAAGACACTCCCAGGGGAATGGAAAAGAGGTGCCCCTTGCGATTCGTATTTACCGTGGATATGAAGCTGCTGACATATCCTCCATGTTTGTATCATCCACCTCCTTGACAGTATAGATGTCATAAACTTCTGAATCTGCTCATCAGAAAATTTATACTCATCAAAACCAGCGCTGGAGCTAAACTGTTCACCTTTACTATTTCAGCGTCAGCACTATTACAGGTTGAAATTCTTTTGTTACTAATGAAAGCAGCAAGAAAGTATCCACTACTGTTGAGATCA
The DNA here is from genome assembly GCF_016808335.1 of Panicum virgatum. Lineage (NCBI taxonomy): Eukaryota > Viridiplantae > Streptophyta > Magnoliopsida > Poales > Poaceae > Panicum > Panicum virgatum. The sequence continues at coordinate 874,215 of NC_053143.1, forward strand.
TCTCAAGGCAAGAAGCTGGCATACCTTCTGATTGCGCCAATGAAATAATATCTGACTCGATTTCCACAGCAGCTGATGGCAAGTACTCCCGTATAAGTGGAAGAAAGTTGCATAGAACAGCACCCTCTTCGAAAGAAGTGATCCTGCAGGGACTACAGTGAGACAAATTACAATAGTACAACTCCAAATTAAAAGAACTGGTAAATGGTTAGAAAGCAACACTTGCCGTGGTTCTGCTGGATTCTTCTCTTCATCCGGATCTACTTGGACAGCATCATAAAGATGGCATATTTCTCTCAGTGATTCATCAGCTTCATCCTTTTCTCCTTTCCGACTCTTCCATATTTGTGCAAAGCGGGCATTTCTTCCCAGATCCTGTATGGTCAATGAACAAAACCATGCATAAGAATGCCCAAAGCAGAGCACCATGCAGTTTAAGAAAATAAAGTACTTGATCGCAGTTTTCTAGTTTCAGGAAAACTAAGGAATAGCACGGCTTCATGAAACTGACACATATAAAGAAACACGCAAAGGCCCATGCTACAGCAACTCCAGGGACTAGCCCTACTTAGCTAAAAGAGAACAAATTAGTACAAATAGGTCCTTGAGAATTATATACTTGTAACATACAACTATCAAATATTACTCAACACAACTAGTCAATCGCACATTTGCGTATATCCCTATTGGTCTAAGCCTGTGCACTTGGAACTATCAAATATGCCACTCTCAAAGAACCAAATGATCTTGTCGAAATAAGAAAGGAACCAAATGACCACATTGCTCAACACAAGTAGTGTCCAGAAACAGGGTTTGGCAGTGTACACCATAGAATCATTTATTTAGTCCACAAGCTTTGTAGCTGTAAGTCTGCATAGCTAGCTTGCCATGTGCTTGTGGCAAGGGTGTCCAGAGTCTAACTCCCAACCGATAAGCACATCTGATGTGCACAGTGTAATTACATGAACCACTAGATTCCTCCTGTAGTTAATTCTGTGCTTGATTCGCCATTGTAACTTGGACCGATCTTTCTATCTTTTAATACAACGACGCGCAGTTCTCCTGCGTGTTCGAGAAAAAAATATTCTGTGCTTGATTTCTGGCACATTTCATGATCTACACCATGCATCAAACTCATTGCCTCATTAGTATTCATACACACTTGAGAATCAAGAACTGACTGCAGTGAGAAGGATGTGCGTACGGCGTACCTCATGCCTTTGCCTGGCTGCTGACCGCAGCTGGTCTGGTTTCTGTTGGCACAAGAAGGGTCCTTTTTAGAATTCCACCAACTAAAATTCATATAGACAGCTATAGATATGGAAACGCTATTTCCCAGATTGTAAATGCGGACTGACAGCCATGTTCAAGGGAAATACTAAACGCTTCGATTAACTCATGGCCCTTGTGAGATCCAGCGGAAACAAAAATTAACGCGGTAGACAGTAGCACAAAGTTTCTCTTACTTTGTCTTGCTTGATTCTGTCATTCCACTCCTTCGTCTTGCTCTTTATCTCTTTGGTATCTGAGTCAGCAAGCTACAAAAACAAATAGAACTGTTTACCAAAAAAAAAACCTCACATGCGTGTATAGAACAAGTATTGTCAATCCATCATGTAGCCATGTTTTAATCTGCAACTGAAACTGAGACCTCTTTTCCATGCAAGCGACCATTTTAAGTACAAATGTCAACATTTCTTTTATTTCAAAGAAGCTGTTCATTCACAGTAGTTGAACATCAAAACGGCATTCGAGATGTGATGAAGATTCAAAGCCATCTCTATACAACCCTCAGCAAAGAAAAATACCAAGAGGTCATATGAAGGAGTAGTTGAATACTAACGACAAATGAAACATCAAGCAAAATTTAAACATGAGCCAAGAAAGAGCTATGCCATCCAGAGATGCCAAATCTGGATGCCAAACCAGTTTAACAAGAACATAAAATAAATGGAAAAGGATAGGAATATTACCAAAAGAGAGTGCAAAACATCTTCAACGGCTTGAGAATGATGCACTGTCTCTATGTGTTGAACAAGAAGCTTCTTAACCCGTGGTTGTTCCTCTGAAGCTGTGGGCATACGGCAAGACAGTAAGACTAGTACTACTACTATAATTCTTCGTCTAGGCGAGGAGGATTTGGTATTATATTATGTAGGACCCTATTATGTATACAGTATCGACGTAGGGCGACAAAGTTGTTTTGGCAAAGCACCATGGCGTCAAGGTTCCATTCTGTTTGGTCCGTACCTTTAGCACTGGATGAGGAAGAGGATGGTTCGGAGATGGAGAGGCTGGAGAAATCGAGCATCGCCTTCTTGGATGGCCTTTCATTAATATCTAGCCCTGATAGAGCAAACATTTTTTTTTTTGTGAAAACCTCTCCTTTTATCGAGTAGAAATTCAAGAACGAAGGGGACGGGGCAATGAGAAAGGAAGATAGAAGGGGAGCTCACAGAAAGCGTCCGGGCGGGTTTGCGAGGGCTTGCGCTTGACCCGGACGACGATGGGTTTCTCCCTCGCCGCCGCAGGCTCCGAGGTGGAGGCTTCGCCGGCGGGCGCCGCCGCAGCCGCCATGACCAGCGGTTGGGTAGTAGGGTTAACAAGGCGGCGCCCCGGAAGGACGAGTGGTCTGGTGGTCCCTCCTGTATTGTGTAGCGGTGCTTAGGGCCTGTTTGCCACGGCTCGGACTCTTAAAAAAACAGCTCCGGCTCCAACTTCAGAGGTGGAGTGGTTTTTTAGTGGAGCTAGAGCCGTTTTAGAAAATATTTGACAAAACAGCTTCACTTGTTAGATTGATATTGTAAAAAGTCTAAATTACCCTTTTCTTTTTTTTCTTTTTTCCTTTTCTTTCTTTTTCTCTCTTCTTTTCTTTTCGTTTCCCTTTTTTTCTTCCCTCCCTTTATCCAGTCGTCCGTCTCCTTCCCAATCGCCCAAACCCGCCGCCTCCTCCATCGCTTCATATCCCCACAGGCCGCACAGACCGGGCCGCCGCCGGCCACCTCCTTCGTGCAGCCGCCGCCGGCCACATCTTCCGTCCGATGCGGCCGGTGCCTCGCGTCGGCATGGGCGTCACTGCGTCCTCCGCCTCCTCGTCCTGCTCCGGCGGCGGCGGGGGATCTCCGGGGCCGCACCCGCGCTGCGGCTCCGGCTGTCGGGGCCGGCCACCTCCTCCCCGCAGATCGCGCCGCCGAGGACCCCCTCCTACCCGCGACCACCACCGGCATGTGTCAAGGGGCGGAGCTCGGCCACCACGGTGCTGTGTGCGGGGCAAAAGAGGCAGCGGCTCCACGGAGCCGGACGAAGCCACGGTTCTGGGGCTTCTCCTCTCTAGTGTAGGCCGCGAGGTGCTCCAACCGCGGCTCCAAACTTCGAAGCCGGTGCCGAAACCACCGTTTGGCAGGGCTCTGCCCGGAGCCGCCCGTGGAGCCCCTGACAAACAGCGCCTTAGCATTCGTGCGCACGGTATCTGACGGACGAGGAGAGCAGGAGCATGGTCGGTCGCCGCTCGCCGGAGTCCAGTCCGTCTCCAGTCCTATGGCTACTGGCCGGCCGGCCCCGGCGCGCGGCGGCTCCGCCCCGACCGAATCCGGGTGGCCTCGCCGCAACGGCCCCGGCGCGCGGCTGCACCGACGCGCGGCGCCCAGCCCAGCCCGTCCCTGCCCCGACGCGCGGCGGCCACGGCGCGCAGCGCACAGCCCAGCCCGCTCCTGCTCGGCGCGCGGCGACCACGGCGCGCGGCCGCCCCTGCCCCCTGGCGTGCGGCGGCCCCGGCGCACGGCCACACGCCTGGCCGGGCGGCTCCAGGCGGGGACGGGGCCAGGCGGTGCCCTCCAGTCGGCTCCAGGTGGGGATGGGGCCAGGCGGCGCCGCCGGTCTCGCTGCTCGGAGGGGGATGGGGCGGTGGCGCAGGAGGTGCTGGGCGGCGGCGCACGGGATGGGGAGGAGGCGGGAATGGAAGCGGGGCAGGGCGCAACAGGCTGGAAAAAAAAAATAAAGGGCCACTCCCACTTGTGATATTGTCTTTTCCGCACCTCAATCCCACCTGTCAGATCTTCTTTACCATTAACTTCTAACAGATGGCCATATGGATCACAGAAAAAAAACACGAGGATATACAAATACGATCAAATTTTTTAGAGATATAAAAGTCGGTACTACGTAAAAAAAACTCCCAACACCAACACCGATCCTTTCAAAAAAAAACACCAACACTGATGGATGGAAGGATTGTTTGGAGAGATTCCCTCGACGCCAACGTCCTCGGCAGTCCGGCGGCCTCCTCTTGCGCCCCCAACCCAAAATCCTAAATAAAGAGGAGCGGAAGATTGAATTCTTATCCACGCAGCATCTTATTCTTATCTAAGCTATCTATCATGGATCTGCCGCTCACGTACGTGTCTATGCAGCGGTGGCAAGCCCAAACCACCAGTAAGCCTTCTCCTTCGCCTCCCCTGCCTTCCTTGGCATCCTCTCCGATGTGATTCACTCGTTAAGTTACTTGAACACCGCCCTTCTGTTCTCCTCTTGTTGTGTTGCGATGTGAATTTGTTCATAAAAAAAACACTAGGAGGAGATTTCGATCCCACGGTATATTGATCTCAATGGTGGATGGTTTCCACCGTCTTACTCCTCCTGGCTTGAACTAGATTAAAGAGAGTCGGTGTAGATTGGAATGCGCTTGAAAAATAGTATGATCAATTGTAGCTTCCACCTTGAACTGAAAAAAACTTGGTTTTTTCTTCTTTTTTTTGGAAAACAAAATGGTACTGTAGCATCGTTGCATACAATTGGCAAAAGAAAATTTGGTTTTATATATCCGTGTGTTGGTGTGCTTGGCTTCGTTCTTCTGTTCCCCTTTATTTTTGTTATTCGTAGTAACTCAAGAATGCATGACGTGTTGCAGATGGATTGATCACTTCACCTTGAAAAGGAAAGGACTCACCTTGCCAACAAGACAATGATTCTCAGGGTGATGAAATAGAGACATACTCAGGACCCAGCCTTCCAGAGGTACAAAATAATAATGCAAGACTTACTTGAAGTAAAGTATCACAATTGCTGCTTAAATTGTACTGATAGATGGGCCCGTGCTTGCTAAATACAAGTTTATGAACATAAACTTTTAAATATACATATATATGTAGTCTCCTATAGACCTAATATGCAGATAAGCTTTACTTTTTCATCCCCAGTTATAAAACATCAAGATCGTCCCATATAGAGCTTGCTCTTAAATATAGTAATGTTGCAACAATTTCCAGATCTCCGATTTAATCATTTGTTTGAATCGGGAGGCTCTAAAGTTACGACCAATGACAAGCACTTGCTGTGAATCTTCATTTTTCCTTCACCTTCCTTTAAACACAGTTCAGAAAAATGGTTGTTTTCTGTATCGGTCAGAATCTGTGAGCCTTAGACGGAATCAATATTTTCTACTTTCCACACAGACCAACAAATGTTATATGTTATGTGCGTCTCAATTCTCACCATTGCAGACAATACAATGTGACAATTCATGATGTACGATTGCACTCTTTTATCTGGTATGCTCAATCTATTATCTAGTCATTTCGTTACTGTGGTTTATGCACGTGTGTTGCACTGTACATGTCCAACTGACTCTATTGCATCCAAATTCAGAGAAACCAATATATTTAGGTACTGCATGGCTAATTCAGGTTGTAACATAATTATTTAGTTAAAAATTGAAATTCGTAGTGTCTAATCAGCTCTGCCTACTGAAAGTGTTCTTTAACTATCCACCCAACAACATTTTGTGCAATCATATATAGCACCTGAGTTACAGTTTTTCTCCATGGTAATAATTTGCCTTTTTTACAGTTCTTAAATTGAACTTCTCTCCCATGGTTTGCGTGCAGGACATCTGGCATCATATACATTCTCTGATGCCAATGAGAGATGCTGCCCGAGCTGCTCGTGTGTCTCGTTCCTTAGGAGCGTGAGTATCACAGGGCTCAGCAATGCGAAGAGCTTGGTTGAGTTGACATGCCACGTTCTCAAGAGTATAATCTCACTCGAGTGCTTGACATTGGAGGCCCTCAGAGTTGTTTCAGGTGCTCTGTGTTTCAGGTGCTCTGATCCTGCCAACAAATCTGGTAGGTAATAGCTGAGGATATTCTCATGGAAGGTCACAGAGCAGTCATGGCTATCAGAAAGTATATCGAACCTAGGGTCCCCGCCACAGTGAAGCTACATGTTTTGGAGCCATGCAGCTGCCATGCTGTATGAACTTTGAATTTTGATTGATGCCATGTCTATATCATAACTAGTAGGCGTTCAGTTGTGTATGTTTATAAAATTAAACCAGCCATGCAGCGCTTGCACTTGTGGTTTTTTTTTTTGGAGTCACGCTTGCACTTGTGGTGTGATGCTCTCCTGGGCTGGCTTTGGGGGAAATAGTTGAGGAGGCGAATGAATAGATAGTTCTGTTGTTGGGCTCGGGCAGTAGGAAGGAAATGGCGACCACCACTCCATCTCCACCTGCACTCCTCGTCTCCTCCCGCCCCTATCCACACCGCCGCCGCCACTTCCCCGCCGACCCCAAGCCTAACGCGCTGCCCCTCTCGTCTCCTCCCTGCGCACCAGCCCGGCTGCCCCCCTCGTCCCCCTGCCGCGCCGCAGCCGCAATGTCACCGCGGCCTACGGCGGCGACGACGACATCGACAACGAGCAGGACTACGACCGCCTCCTCGCCCCCGTCAAGCCGCCGCCGCCAACTTCGACTTCGCTGCACGGGGAGGAGGGGGACATCGCCATGGCCGCCGCCGACAGCTTCGTCTCCACGCAGGACTCCGCCTCCGACACCGTCGACGAGGACGAGTTCCACAAGATCAGCCTGCTCCACTGCAACTTCCTTATCCGGAAGGTGCCCGACCCCGACGACGACGTCTTCGACTTCAGAGAGGTAATAAGGATCTTCTGTGCGTTCTGTGACAATTGCCTGCAGCATTTCATCAATTTTCCCCTGATGCATGCATTTCATCGAATTTCCAACACGTGCCTGGCGATGCTATCCAAATTTACATGATCATACTAGAAACGAGTCTCTTGAGTCAATTAATTACCCGGAGCTCATTTTTCTGAACATGGCATTTTCCGTGCAACAGATGTATGTCACGCCGCCAGACACTGATATCTACTCCATTCCGAGGGTTCTTGCCCCGATGCAGCAGAAGGTGCCCACTCAATGTTTCAGTCATTTGGTATTTCTGCTCAATCTGAACTGGCCTCACGTGTAACTAAATGTTGGTTTCCTTGTTGCATCTAGTACGTGAGGTGCACGAAGAAGGATTTCGGCCGTTACAACGTGACTGAGCCACCAGTTGAGCATTTGCGTGACCCCCTCTACAAGACTGAGAGGGAAATCATGAAGGTATGCTGACTATTTCATCTGCTCTCTTTAGTATTTTTGCTCCCTGCCACCCCTATTGTGCTTCTTTCTGCTAAAAGGCAAGGTGAACTTGGTAAATGTGCTTTGCAAGTTACTACCTATATTTAGCGCTTATGTTTAAGCTGCTACCCATATTTAGCAATTAGCACCTTCTGAAGCATTCTGCAGTGTTTTTTTTTAATCTTTAGCTTGTTTGTTATCCTAGTGGTCCAAATATTGAATATCCTAAAAATAAAATTGTTGTGGGCTTTTGGGGTACCCACAGCCGGGTGGCGGAATGCACCCGCCTATTCCCCGAGGGGGAGTACTCGGGGAAGTGCTAAGCTATTAGGCCGATCTAGCTTGGGGGCAAGAGCGCAAGAGCACACGGATTTAGAGTGGTTCGGGCCGTCGGAGCGTAATACCCTACATCCACTGTGTGGTGAATTGCTCTTAGTATGAATGAGCCTATCCTCTGCCCAGCTGGGGCTTGAGTTCTTTCCTAACGGGCGTCTCCCTTTTATAGAGCAAGGGGACGCATACACAGTCGTTAGACCCCGACAGGCGGGTCTAACGTGGACGTATAGTATACTGCACAGGAAGCTTCAATGGAGCTACAACGGGTGAGGATCTCTTCTCGGATATGCTTCATCGCCCTGTAGACTCTCTGACCAAGGGGAGTCCTTATTTGTCCCATCGGCGAGGCGCCCGTTGGGGCAATGTAGCTTGCGGCGTAGACTGACATACGCGGCGTGGACGGTGCCAGCGACTATACTATGCGCCTTGATAACACGCGACCAACAGTGCAACCTGGCAAAAGCCGCCTCGGGCTCTGCTGTGGCAAGGCGCACTTCCGTCTACCGCATTGAATGCGGTAGGTAGGCGAGTCTTCCAGTGGAAGCCAAGTGGTACCGCGCGCGTGCCCGGACCTGTGGACACGTGGCGGCTTTAGACCCAGGCGGGGTGTCGGTTCCACCCGCTGAGGGGTCCGGATAGTATATGGGGGTCCGGGACCCGGCGGGGGTCCGGGGCCCCCAGCGGTTTCGGCGGAGGGCTACCTCCTTCCCGGACACGTGGCGTCACCGGACCCTCCCCGAGCGGGGAGCGGGTCCGGGGCCATTTGCCGGGAGAGTAGGGCTCCAGACCACAGGGGTCCGGCTGCTCGGCCGTCAGGGCGTAGCTAAGGATAACTACGAGACCCTTGCCTAGACACAGCAAGAGGGGGTACCCCAGTCCTGGGGTACCGACAAAAATAGGAATAGATGAACAGTAAAGTGCATGGGTTTCTGTTTTTTACTTCTACAAAAGGCAGTCGTGGTCTTTTATGTGTTATAATTAGCAAGATTGGTAGAAAGTATAGATGGGTGACCTCTCACAACAGAAAATTTTCAATCAGAGTGCTATGAGGGACTAACATGCTGTTGCAGCAGAGAAACAAGATGTATTAGACCGTCCACAGCGATAGGAGGAAATGGAGGAGTAAATCTACTGTTTGGCACTGTAGATACACTGTTTGACACTGTAGACAGAGAGGGCGTGGGAAACGAGGCAAGAGCAAATTTACTCTTGCTCTTGCCATTGTGGACAGCCTTACAGTCTAAGATTAGAGGATAGCAGCATATGGTTGGGTGGCCCAGCTTTGAACCATACTGAGAACGCACTTCTCCCAGAATATCCTTGTTTCTGAAGAGCCTGAATCTTTTTCATTCCAGTCTTCCAGGTTGTCCAGATCAGTTGAATTAGAGATGTCTGCCTACGATCCTGTATTATCCTGCTTTGCTTACCCTTAATCAGTGAGCTTCTATTTTGGTCAGCTTTAACTTCTAACTCGATTCCACCCTGGAAGTGAAGTGTGGCTGTTGTTAATACATAGCACGTATTAAAGGTTTATTCGTATTGTTTATGTACAACATAGTTTGACACTGGTACATTGCTTCTCCATGTTATGATACAGTAAGAATTTGTGCTTGTGGCCTTGTGATTTTCATATTCAGAATATATGTCTCATGTTGTTTCGTATTGCAGGTTTTCCTAACGAAACACTACAGAAACAGGCGCGCTGATGGCCCAGACTTTTTCCTTGATTTTGAGGAGATATATTGACTCGAAAACAAGGTCAATCACAAGAGCGAAAGTTGTGGTAAGATATTCTGCGTCTAGTTCTATATATACGATTCAAACAATACTTCTTTTGACATATTTGGGTTTCACGAGGTGTGTTCTGAAGAATTTTGGAGTTTCTCTCCCTCTGTTTAATGATGTTTGAGATACTTGCACATGACACCAAGTATCAAAAATAAACAAATAAATAAAGGAAGTATATACTTAGGTGAGGTCACTGATATCCATCCATGTTTAACAGGTTAGCGTTCCTGAAGGAAAGAAAAGAGATAGGCGAAACGACCTGCTACTGATACGTGATGGAGGGGAGTCTTTTAGAATAATCGATAAGGTAGTCTGCTTGCTTCTGATATCTATCATTCTGTTTCGTTGAAGCGGGCTCCAATAGTAATTTTGGGTGGCTAATGATATCATCACTGTATGTCTGTATCAGACTAAACGGGACGATGCCACCACTATCATCCAAAGAGAAGAGTGGGCAAAGTCGAGACAAGATGTGGAGAAGCATTTCAGGAAGCTCAGAGATTTCGACTACTCAAATTGGTTCTAAAGAAACAGCTGTTGGATTTGTTGCAGAGAAGAATGGAACTCAGCGATTTTGCTGACTCTCCTGCTGAATGAATAGAGCAGGCTACTGGTGTGATCGAGTGAGAGATGCCATCTTGGAGTAGATAGGTTGTTGTAACATTAGTTGTAGCAAGTAGAATGTGTGCCATATAGGGATCGCTGTATGTAGGCACAAAGATTGAGATCCTGGTGAATGCACTACATGTTGAGTAGCCAAGCGAATGAATATGTAGCAGTTTAGGCTTTTCTTCTGCAGATTTGCACTCCTTTGATAGACCTCAGTTGATCAGGAGTGTGTTTTCAGATCTTCCAATCTTGCTGGAAAACAAAAGGAAATTCTGTGGCTCTTGCCCTTATTGTTTTTTTTCTGTTGCAGCAGAGGAGAAAACATGTTAAAACGTGAAAGAAATTCTGCTTATAGAAAAAAAACAAGTAAAAAGTAGACGCGTGGGGTGTTGCGAGAATCGAACTCTTCGCGACCTCTCGCACCCGAAGCGAGAATCATACCACTAGACCAAACACCCTGTTTGTTTTGTTGTGGATAATTCTGGATATTAAACCCTATAACCCAAATATGTTTGGAAATTTCTCATACCGCGCAAAATCCTTGCACTATAATAATAATAACTATAACTAATATCTAAAACACGACAAAAAATATAAGAGAAAAATTGAGTCATAATCTTTTAGGGTTACAATGCGATACGAAACAAGGGGGAGTGATGATACTGATATATGGAAGAGGGAGACAGCCATGCTGATACTGATACACAATAGAAGGAGGGCAGGGCAGGGCAGAGCAGTAGGGAGGTCGGAGAAGTGGAGAGATGCCCGTGAGAGGCAGGGATCGGAGTTTGGAGGCACCTACAGCTCACGCCCCCCACGAGAGCTTGTTGTATGCTTACCATGTATAGCCAACAAAGCACACAAGAACACAATGCAAGCGATCGAATATTAATAATCAATCTTTCTTTTCTTTTCTCCATCCTGCACGCATGCACGCTCTTGGAACTTATCAATCACGACACAAGTAGTGCATATATACGCGCTTGTTTGCGTCACCACGCAATGCAAGCATCTAAAAAAAAGTCTATCTATCTCTACGTGTCTCTCTTCCATCTTATTATTAAACCTTCCCCTCCCCAATGATGATCAGCTACCTAGCTAGTTACTCTCTCCATTTTATACATTTTATTTATTTGTAGCATGCATATATGTATCCCTGTAATTGTTTTTCTCTTCTTATTATTATGTGCATTTTTCTTGATGGCTTACTAGCTACTACTTGATAGCAATACATATATATATTTAGCAAGATATATAATGTATGTAGCTGTTTGATGTCAATTCCTTGATTACCTTTTTGGGTGCCTGAAAGCTACTCCTCCGCCATATTCAAAGCTCCATATATATATATATATATATATATATATATATATATATATATATATATATATATATATATATCCATGGTTTAGTGTCTCGGATGATTGTGATTGAAACCGTGTTGACGCAACCTTTGGTCCACACAAAAAGAAATAAAACGACTGCTGTAAAACATTGTACAAATATATTGCTAGGCTGCTAGCTACTTCCCTTAATTTGACCCATCTAATTGAAAATAGCATCGTTGCATCAATTGCTACTAACAAAAAAGAAGGGGAAACAAAAAAATGATCCAGAGGTTCAACAGCTGCAGGTAAATTTTCTTCCGATGCATACTAACAATCAGCAAGCAAGTCAGTAATATATAAGTTTCAGTATGTAATTCAGTAGTAGAGGCTCAGACCCTTTACTAGTTGCGAAAATACAACAAATTAGGCACTACAACTTAAACCCGGCCGATTGATGAGCACACCAAAATAGTACTTAGTAATAACTAAATTGTACAAATCATATCGAACCTTTGTCTTAGGATACTCCAGCACCCACTGTGCATGTCATGTGCGTGCACCCCAATGATGGATCAGTACAAAGTACAGTACCGTCTACTGATTTTCGAGAAAGGGAAAAATAAGGGAGATCATATTTGTCTGCTACTCAGTCGTCCGTGTATATATATAACTATCCTGAGGAGCTCCTTCCTGACTTCCTCATTATAGACCTGTATTACTTTGGGGAGGTTATTAATAGAGAGAGAGCGAGGGGAGTGTGTCATGTCAGGAAAGAAGAAGAAACTGCAGCTTCTCCGCTCCGTTACCAAGTCGGATGCGGTAATTTCTACTGAACACTGTATTTCTGGTTTATATATATGCGCAGAAGTGGAGAAAGATGTAGGGAAAAAAAAATTCAGTTTCAGTTTGCTGAAAACTCATGTTTCTCTGTGAGCAATGCAGGCAAACAAGACGTCAATCCTGGTAGACGCGTCGAAATACATCAAGGAGCTCAAGGACAAGGTTGAAGAAGCAACCGCTGCTTCAGCACCTGACAGTAGCAGCTCCGGTTCTGGCAGCGCCGTGGCAGCAACAGTACGCAAATACGTTAATTATGTTGTTGCTTGTCGTACGTTGCAGAGGCTATTGCATACAATTTGTAATCATCTCGCGGTTGATCCATGCACATTATTGTTGACAACCAAAATTGGCATCAACCGATCGGTCTGACCGGTCTGGCCAAACGGTCTGACCGGTCTGGTGCTATAGCTGATCCGGCAGGAGCCCGACCGGTCTGTCCGACCGGTCTGACCGGTCTAGGAGGAGTCCGACTGTAATTAGAGTTCTTGATAGATTTACATCTGTAAACAGGATTTTTTGCGAGGTAAGTCTTCCCCACCCTATAAATATAAATGATCACGGCTGATTGAGGATACAATCCAATCGAACCAATCAAATATATTTATCTTTTATTGTCTTTACCTTTTCTCTTTATCCTACTTTCCAACCTCGACATGCTGTTCTTTTCTTGTCTCCATGGCGTTTGAGGACGCCCTAGCTGGCCTGCCGAGCCTAGGACAACCCTACGTGCGTTTGCCCCGACAGGATCCCTCCTGGGTGAGCGTTCGTCGGATCGTCGTCGTTCTGCACGGCGACCGGTCTGACCGGTCTGACCGCTACATGCAGGAGGGGCTGTAAGGAGCTTCTCCTCGCACCGCGCGACCTAGCGCGATCGTGTGTTGGCCCGTAAAAAAGTCAACAATTATGTACATGTATTATTGTGTTTAATAAACAGGTGAGCGTCTCATCAGTGGATCTGGATAACATCAACAACAGTAGCAGTAGCAGGAGAGGATTCAGGATCAACGTGTCAATGGAAAGGAGCCGCCCTGGGCTGCTGGTGTCCGTGCTGGAGGCCTTGGAGGACCTCGGCATCGACGTCCTGGACGCCGACGTCTCCTGCGGCGAAGACACCGCCTTCCGCCTCGAGGCGCTCGGATCAGGTGACGGCCAGCAGCAGGCTGGAAGTGGAAGCGTGGATGAGCAAAAGGTTCGCCAAACGGTGTTGCAGGCCATCGGCAAATGCATCAACGATGGCGATGCATGAGTAACAGAAGACTCTGAAAGAAACCTGAACATTGCCATTGGTCCTTGAAGCGCAAGCGCAAGCTTGGCCAAGGAATTCCTCAAGTTAAAGCTAGTTTTCTGTCGTTCCTCAGAGCATGGTTAATTTCAAAATGAAACACTCTGTCTCTGTGTGTGTGGAAAGTTTCGATCATCAGTTATGTGGCCACCTGTGTGTTGCAAATTGCAATGGATGTTTCAGAGTTTCAGACATATGCATGTACACGTATCAGTCACACGATCAAAAGTCAAAACTAATTAAGCAAGAGCTGCTCTACACATCCTCGATCTATGCATGATGGGGATCCGATTTACTAGTTGTCGTCGTCGACATCTTGGCCAGCAGCACCCGGGTGATCTCCACGCACAGCGCCGCGTTCCTGACGGCGAAGCCTTCGTACTCCGGCGAGAACACCACCTGCTCGGCGTGCTCCAGCACGGTGTCCATGGCGCGCTCCCTGAGCACCGCGCTTGAGCTGAGATCGGCCACCTCCAGCGTCCGCAGCGCGTTCCGGGGCTCCACGCTCGCCGCCAGCCTCGCCTCGCAGGCCCGCCGAAGGAACGGGACGTCGTACTTGTCGGCGGCGACGAGAAGCGCGTGCAGGTGGCGCTCCGGCAGGTCCTTGTCGAGGGCGCCGGTGTAGAGGAAGGCGAGGAGGAGGGAGAGCTCGGCGTGGGAGAGCTCAGGGAGGGAGAAGGAGTCGCCGGCAGGGGCCTTGCAGTGGTCGTCGGCGGACAGCATGTGCCGGAACACCTCCGACCTGGCGGCCTGCATTGCATTCCATTTCCATTTCCACCAGATGGGAAATTATTTTGATGAGTTGGGCTCCACTGGAACTTTATTATTATTATTATTATTATTATTATTATATTTATTATAATTATTATAATAATTATTATTATTATTAGTAGTAGTAGTACCAGGATGGCTTTGTGGGCTGGAATTGGGGGCCCAGTTCCAGGTTTCACGACGATGTCGGTGTGGATTCCCTCCTTCCACGCCAGCGCGAAGCCGTGCTCAAGGAAGACGGCTCGCTGGTTGGTCTCCTCCGCCCTGTCTCTCATCTCCTTCACCTGCTCCCATGCATCTCTCATTCCCTGCATTCAATCACCACAAAATGAATTGTGCCAGGGCTGAAAACATGGATGGGGCAGAAATAGCACAAGCTGAAAAACAGAGCTGTTCTTTCAACTTTCAAGGATCGACGCTGTTCCAAACTCAACAAAAGTAAAGAATGAAAATCAAGGAGAATCTACTCTGCATGGCAGAGCAGCAGAGGCTAAACTGTTACTGAAGCAAACTTGTGAAGCATCCATTGACATCCGCGTCAATTTAGAAGAAAAACTTTGAAATGAAGCATATGTCGTCCTGCGATTGCGACACGCGGCTAACTAGTAGGAGGCAAACGATGCTATCAAACCGAACGTCAGTGAACCATCACATCTTACAACGAACAAATGGTGGAACCCAATACTAAAATTCAGATTTGCAACAATTCTAGCCTTTAATTACCTTATCAATTGAGCTTCCAAGTCAATCGAGATTCGTCTAAAGTGGAAGCGCATGTACAGTTGAGATAAGAAACATCTGAAACCATAAGGAACAAATTAAGTTAGGAGCTCTTACCTTGTTTGAGCTGTTAAGCTTCGATGGCGCGTGGGAGATGGCAGAACCATGGCCGCCATCTTCTTGCTCCTCATCCTTGTTCAGGAAGCTGATGATGGCCTTGGCACCTTCATGGCAAGGAGCACAGATAGCGTTCCTCGGAAGCCTGTACATGGTGGCCATGGGGCTGCAGATGCAGCAATCCATGATTCTGCTACCTCCACTGATTCCTCCTTAATTGCCTTCCTTTGCTTTGCTTCGTCCTCCTCCTCCTCCCTCTGGTTCTGCAACTGCAATGATGCTAACAACAAGCTGTTCTCCATTGCTTTTACGTTGGGCGAGGGTATAAGAATGAAAGGAGGAAGAGGCAGCAGGATGGTGTGCTGCTACTCCCTCCTTCCCTGTTTATAAGGCATACACGTATATCAAGATTCAAACCTTGTCATCTTTGACCAATAATTTGACTATTAAATTTTTATTTTTATAATGCAAATTTCATATGATTGGATTCATAATCAAATATATTTTACAATGATTATAAGTTTATAATCAAAAGTGATATAATATATGATAAATAAATGGTCAAAATGTTGTTTAGAAGACCGTGTCATGTTCCATCATGCCTTATAAACAGGGAAGGAGGGAGTATTTCTTTTTCCAGAACTGGTATGCGGTGGTTGCTGACTGAGACAATCAGGGGAATAAAAACCCTCCTGATTTTCTTAAATGTGCAAGTCATGAATGTAGTCGGTGCATTGACACTCTTTTCGTGTCAGGTACATTGACTAAACTGACCTTTATGTTGTAAAACCTTTAAACAATCTGCTGGGCCACTTCGGGGCTAATGAATGAAATTCAGGTGGGGGATTCTCTCCCCTCCCGGTGACCTTCAAAAAAAAAAAACTGACCTTGGCCGGGTTTTCTCCATTTTTTTAGCAATACCCCTCCATTTTCAAAAGGAATGATTGTTAGAATAGCAGTACAACAACCAATCATGCAAAGATGTTAGTAGTATTGCAGTTAGACACAGCACAAAGATTTCAATCCCATACCAGAAAGAAGGAAGGTATGGTGCTTAAAGCAAGAGCAGACATTGTCTTTGTGGATTTTCGTTTTATTTAGTGCAAGGTTTGGTACAATTGTCTAATGCTAGAACAGCCTGTGCTAGAACACCGTGTACCTAGAACAGCCTGTTCATTGCACTCTACCGTAGAGGTTAGTCATTGTTCTAACTATGGGGTTTACGGCATAATTAGTGCAAACGAAGATCTTAGCTGGCCCCCCAAAAGTACTCAGCACCGCTAGTAGATTACTGATACCAAAGTTCTAAAATTCATTAGTGTATTTTTAGTGGTACGGTTCCTGTGAGGTTGAAGACTCTGGCTACTCTATAGTATTACTCCAATTAAGTAATGTTTTGCCATAAATTTCTTTATGTAAACGTTTACTCGCAAAATGGAAGTTGAGTTAATGAAGACGGAAGGTCATGGCCGTCTTTTCCTCTCAAGGTATAAGTAGGTATGAGACTTAAATTCAGACAAAAGGATGATTACATGATTATAAGATGAATGGAGAGAATCATGCACCAGATGGTTGAGAGGGACTTTGTAACCTGCTAATTAAAAGAGACTTGTTTGGGGTAACTGAAAGGGAAGATGCGGACGTTTGGAGACTTGCAGGGTGGCACGCTTAGGCTATGCTGCGTTAACAAGCTAACCACTAGCCTCCCACTCACCCGACATCATGTAGGGCCCCAGCTAGCTCTTTTTAAGTCATGCTAGCATACCCACAAGAAAATATATGAATATACTAGTGTCATAGGGAAAAAAGGTATGTTTTTTAAATTAATCCCAAGTATCATTGCAGAAAAAACATGTCATCACGACTAGCTTGGCATGCCAGTTAGTGTAACAATTAGTGTCCCAGGAAAGGGATACATGTAGTATAAAGGGGGATGCCAGTCATAAAGTTATACCTGTTTGATAAAGGGCTAAAGTCCAATATATATAAAATATAATTCCAACAATTTTAGGATTTTACGTGTCAATACAATTAGCTGATTTTTTTTATTGTAGTCTTGCTGGTGTGAAAAACTCTGATTGATGGATGATGTTGCAGAGTTTGCATGCAGTCCTGGATGGGATGACCCCATATGATCTACTACTGTACAAGCTTTTGTGATGATCGTGTATGTCTGCATCAGATTAATGCAATACATACAGTGTGAGTGTATTTTTCCTTTGTATATAATCCCTACGATTTGAGGATTTGTTGGGTTGGTTATTAGCACATAATAGTCGTATCATACGTTGCGTGGCAATACAATTAGCTGATTGTTCTATTTGCAGTCTTGCTGACAGGGTGTGAAAAACTAGTGTGACGGATATGGTGTTGCAGAGTTTGCATGCATGCCTGGAAGGGATGGCTCCATATTATATGACCTACTACTGTACATACTTTTTGTGCGGCTTGTGTATGTCTGCATCAGATTAATGCAATACATACATACATACAGTGTATTTTCCTTTGTGATTCGGTCACGTTGAGTCAGTACTCTGCTTCAGGAGCAATAAAAAAAAAACTCTGCTTCAGGTCCATAACTGGGTCATCAGAGCAGAGCAGAGCACAACAGGCCTTAGCTCACGCGGGCTGACTCACGTGCAGTGCTTATGGACCATGGACCAATATTTTTTTTTGAAGTAAAGCATGGCCCAATGTTGTGTGTGCGTGTATCGGGCCATATCATAGGCTTTGGGCCAGCCACCAGATGAAGAGAAGAGGAGTGTCAGAATTCAAGATGGCAACGGGTATGCAGTGGCCACCCGTATCCGTACCCGTACCCGCTTGGGTTAAATTTTACCCATCAGGTTACCCGCACCCGCACACGGGTAGAAAAATACTTCATACCCGTACCCAGCGGGTTGTACCCAACGGATAATCCACACCCGAAAACATACCGACATTCACATGAAAATTTAAGCCATTCCAAACTTCATTCACATGGTTACAAGTCACTAATCCACCATGAATTAAAGAAAGACCACACATGTTACAAGTTTCCAAATGCAATTAATAGATAAGACATCAAAAAGCTTCACTAGGCTTGAGCTTGGACTATGTCGGACCAGTTGGTCACGGCAGTCCGGCGGCACCCCGCAGGTCGTGGGTTCGATCCCTGGTCGGGAAGAATTTCCGCCTGCGGGTAAAAAAACCCCCTCGTCTGCCTCATGTTCAAAGCACTGTGGAGCCCGGCCTAACTCACAAGGCGACGAGCCCCCGTGTACGGGTGGGACAGGGGTTCGGGGGTTTTCTTGGCCTGCTGTGAGAAGGTCATTCTACCTCTCAAACAATGTCGTGGGGGCAGTCTTACCCCCCGCAGGTCAAGTTTTTGACTATGATGTGCGGGGCGCCGGGGACGGAAGCTCCAAATCCAGCCTAGGGCGCTGTGGTGGGGCCGTGGGGGCATGCGGCCTGCGGCGGCTGGGATAGGCGGCTGTGGGGCTGTAGGGGGAACCTCGTGCTAGTGGATCTCGGCCTGCGCTCTGAGGGGCTGGGCGAGCGCTCGCTCAGTCGCTCGACCGCGCGACGGCCACGACGCGACCCCGCGATGGGAGGGGAGGGGCGCCGGAGTTTGGGATGGGAGGGGCTAAGGGGGCGCCGGAGTTGGGAGGGGAGAAGGACGACAGCGGAGGCGGCGACCCGGGACGCGAGGCGAGGGGCGTGGGCCGAGGGGGCGTCGCGGTTTGAATCGCAGCCTCGCTGCCTCCAGGTTGAGGTGCGGCGGCGGCTAGGAAGTGGAGTGGGGTGAGGGAGAGGAATATGGTTAGGGTTTAGAAGGGTTCACAATATATAACTAGGCTGATTTAATTGGATTAGGCCAAATTTATGGGCCATATGGGCTAAAATATATTAGAGATTTAGGCTAGTTTAGTTTCTTTCTGCGGGTATTTTTTACCCGCACGTAGGCGGGTATGGGTAGTATGCATCCGTACCCGTACCCACGTACCCGATGGGTAAGAAATTTTGCCCAATAACGTACCCACGGATAGAAAACTTATTCCATACCCGCCTTCTTATCAAGTAAAACCCGTCGGGTAATTGAGTTTCGAGTACCCATTGCCATCTTGAGTCAGAATGTCGCCATATCGCCATATACATCAAATGGTTCTAGCTGGTAGTACAGGGGAAGAACCGAAGAAGGCAGCAGCTTGTTGCATTGCTTCAGCTTCAAACCATGGAAAGAGAAGTGCTAACCTGCCTACATACATAACCAGCTGCCCATACATACAAGTATCTCTGCTCGATGGAGTCGTCTTGTCGTCTCCGGCTCCGGCAGCTCCGGCGAAACAGAAGAAAACCGTGGGCCAGCCAGCCGGGCATGATGTGGATGGATAATGTTAAGTAAACGAAACCATGGGCGAGGCTTCTTAGCTGGATGGATTAGGACAAATAATTAACTCGCCACGTCATGGATGCCCAATTATTGCTGCAACTAGTACTAGTTTATTCCCCCCATTCCTTGTCTTGTTCATCGATCGGCTGCCTTGCAACAGATCGAGGAAAGGCAAGTTTACCAGCTCCAGCGCTCGTTCTCGTTGCCGTCGGCGTCGGTGGCCGGCGGCAGGTGCGCGTAGAAGTCGAGGTCCATCTTGTCGGCGTTGGCGCTGCTCTTGGTCTTGGTGTAGTAGTGCATGGCGGCGGCTCCCCCGAGCACGGCGAGGGTGAGAGCCTGAGCGTGCATCCTGGCGTGGATGAGGCGGAGGCTCGTCGCCCGCTGCGGCGCCCTCCGGCGGCTGTACGCCACCGAGGCGCCCACCGCCGCAGCCCACACGCCTCCTGCACGCATCGACCGATAGATAGATCAGTGTATGAAGGGAGAGGATCATATGCATATCGGAGAAGATTAACTGATTAATTAAGCAAGCAAAGCAAGAGGGGATGGCTGAGCGTACCGATTGTTGCGAGCTTGTGTTCCTCCACCCAGGACTGCACCGACGAGCTCATCCTCTCCATCTTTGATTCCATGGATGATCTGCTGCCTGCTGCCGATGGCAAGGAGTTGTGTTTTGGATTTGGTGATGAAGGAACGAAAGGGAGTGCTGGATCTGGATGGAATTGGTGAGAGTGTGTTTGGTCAGATACGATACTTATAGGAAGGGAGGAGGTCACGAGTGGAGTGCTTGTGCCCACTGGTTTGTGTTGTGCTCACCTCACATAAAGCAAATCAGAAACCAGGGACAGCCTTCAGTTTCTCTGCTGCTGCTGGTTTACTTGGCTTCTCCTTGTGGGCGGCCACCCAAGGTTTGAGGCCAAAAAATAAAAATAAAAAGAGTTGCCTTGGCCAGACACAGACACAGACATCTGGGCCATGCTCCTCTGTCCCTTACTTCATGACACATCACCAACCATGTTAGCCACATGGGCCTGGCTACAGCCGTGGGTTAATGGCCCATCCAAAATATCAACGGTAAGTCAAATGCCCGCGCTTTTTTTATTTTTATATTAAAAAAACAAAATTTCAAAAATATATGCCGAATAGAGAAATTTTCAAAAATAGGTGCCTGTCGCCCACGGGATGGGCGACAGGACCTAAATGTAATTTTTTTTTACATTTAGGTCCTGGCGCCCAGGGCGCATTAAACAGTAAATTTGTAAAATCGATATAAAATCGTAGAAAAATAGGAAAAATACAAACTCAACTGTTATGGATTCTATGAAACAAGATCTACAACTTTTGTTACATAAATGTTTTCATTTGATCAACGTATCTTTCTATATTTTAAATATCAGTTTAATGCACTTTTATTTAAATCTCAAGATCCATCCTTTGGATGCATGTCATCTTTGGCCAGAGTGTTGCATATGGTGAGCATAGACTTGTACAAAATTGGTAGGTCCAGAAAACATTTCTAGAATAAGTTTTTAAATTAGATTTTGCAATATGTCTAGTTTAAATGATTTATTTATCCATGCTGCTATACTGAGTATTAGAAGCCATAACTTTTACAGTACCATTATTTTATTTCCTAAAAGCTATAAAAAAAGTTTGGTAAATTTTAGATAAGCAAAACTAGACCAAATGAATTATTTCAGATTTTTCTAGGTACAAGAACTATTTTTCTTGATTTAGATACATTGATAAAATGAAAAACTTTATGTAACAAAAGTTGTAGATCTTGTTTCATAGAATCCATAACAGTTGAGTTTGTATTTTTTCGATTTTTCTACGATTTTATATCGATTTTACAAGTTCACTATTTAATGCGCCCTGGGCGCCAGGACCTAAATGTAATTTTTTTTTACATTTAGGTCCTGTCGCCCATCCAGTGGGCGACAGGCACCCTGTCACCCATTAGGGGGGCGACATGCACCCATTTTTGAAAATTTCACTATTCGACATATATTTTTGAAATTTTGGTTTTTTTAAATATAAAAATGAAAAAGGTCCCAAATGCCCAATCAGACACAAAAGTAGGCCCACCACAATCTGCAAAGTGAAGCCCGGTCCGTCTACCTCCAATCTTTCTTCCCTAAGGAGAAAGCTAGAAGAGACCTTCCTTTCCCTCCCGACCTCCTCCGCTTCACTCACCACCATCGGAATCAATCCCAATGAGGCACCCCACCACCACCACCACCAGCACCGCCACGCCACAGGGCTTGCCGGCCCTGGTGCCGCTCTCCAGCCCCAAGTTCAAGCGGCAGTGGAAGGCGGCAGTGCCGCTCAGCGACGTCACCAACCTCCTCCTCCCCAAGACCCCGACCCCCATCAAACCCACAAGGACAAGGACTGGACTCTTCCCCCTCCCCATGCCCTCCGACGCCTCCTCCACCTACTCCTCCACCGCATCGGTCACGCCCGCGCCCAACCCTTCGCTCGCTGCCAGTGAGTCAGCCTCCTCCCATTTGTGCTCGACCTCGCTGCTACTGCTGCTTCTGTTGGCGGCGTCTTCCATCCCCATTGGGGCTGGGAATTTCTGATACTGCTCCTGATTCTTGCGCAGTCATCGAGGAGGAGCGCAGTGCTGCAGTTAAGATTAAATCCCCCATCTCCATGGTTTACGCGAGGCGCGGGGCCACCACTGAGACTCAAGGGAGGAGGACGACGAGGAACACACCACCCCCAATCGCGGCATCTTGGCTCCGTCCATCCCGTCCCAATCGCCGTTGGTCGCCGGAGGGATTCATACCCTTTCTTTCTTTTCTCAACTTAGAGGATTTCTGCGTAGTTAATGGGCCACGGCCCAGATAATCTTAGAAGGCCCAACAACACCCAAAGATGACTAGAGTGTTTTCTCCGCATTTCTGCATATGGATTCGATTCAATTTGATTGCACTCTATGGTGCTTGCTTGAGTAGCTTACTTAATATGAGAGCCTCTACTTTGGTTTCGAAACTGTTTGGCTGCATGGTTGGAGATTGTGTTGCGGCTGCTGCATTCAGCATGCAACTAGCCAATCGGCAGCTGCAGCCAGCTGGTTTGCTGAGCAGCCGAACGGTGTCATCATTTTTTACGGCTTACTTTATTAATAAAAGTTTTTCAAAAACAATTTAAATTTGAAGATATTTGTATAAACTTTTTGAATAAGATGATTAGTCAAATTTGAAGTAAAAAAAATCAAATGGATTATAATTTGAAATGGAGGGAGTAGAAGCTATCTTTTTGAAAGCGTCTCTGTTGTCAACTGTTGATTGTCCCGTGATTGTCGCTGAGTTTTGGCTTTGACAAGTTTGCTTAATTATTGACTACACATGAGAGTGTAGTCGATCAGCAAATAAATTAAAGGCTGGTCGGTTGGCGTCAAAAATGTGTCAAAAGTCACACTATACGTACAGCTGCATGCCATATACATAAACTAAAGGGTTAATTGGATTCATGCCATTATAATTTTCCGAGTTCACTGATCTACCATTACAATTCACCTATTTCGAACCGTGACATTACAATTTCCTATCTCTTCCAAATATACCACTACATACCCCTTCGACCTGTTTTTTAAAATTTGTGGACCAAAATACCCTTGACCTTCTTCTTCCTCTCATCCCTTCTCTCTCTTTCCTCTCTCTCCATGGTAGGATGTGCCGGCACCGCCCCTGCCCCCCGGGCTCATGCCCCTCGCCGACCGGCTGCTGCTGCTGCTAGACCGGGCAGCGGGCGCGCAGAGCAGCTCGGCGTGGGACAGATGACGTGGGAAGGCCGTGCAGCAGCGTCGCACTATTTTCCCTGTTCGGCTGGGCCAATCAGCCAGCTCCAGCTGCAGCTGCTGCTGGGCGCTCCCCTCACAAAAGTACTGTTGCTACAGTACGTAACAGCCAACTCCAGCCGGCTGATTGGCCCAGCCGAACAGGGTGATTATTCTTGGTTGGCGTCGAGGACGGGCACGGCCGGGCGTCGTGCGGAGCGAGGCCGCGATGCTGCTGCGGCAGCGGAATCAGGCGGATCGGCTTCCTGTCCGGCGGAATCGACGAAATTATCAGAGCATCTCATAAATGGATTGGTGACCGCGCCAAGCTCGATTTGATGTCCAAATCGACAATAATGCCTGACAGCTTTATCGATTTGAGGTTGCTATGGTGCAGGGCTTCACGAGCACCTGGTCCCGTAGGCGTAGGCAAGGAATCCCAGCTCGCCGCGAGCCCCCTGTGCCGACCGGCTGATGCTGTTGCTGTGCGGCGGCTGCTGCTGGACCGGGCAGCGGGCGCACAGAGCAGCTCGGCGTCGCCGGCGACGGCGCGGACCTTGCCTACCTCCACGCCCGCGGCATCATCCAGCGGAGGATGGAAGGGCGGCGGCAGCGATGCATGAGCATGATCAGGGCGGCGGCGGTGGCCATCGGAAGAAGTGGATTGGGGAAGAAGAAGCTGGCGGCCGGCCGGACTGTCTCCTCGGGCCCCGCCCCAGGCCCCTAGCAGCCGTCGCCGCCGCACAGCAGTAGCAGCAGCAGTCGGTCGGCGAGGGGCATAGGCCTAGGGGCGGGAGCGCTGGCCAGGGGCGCGGAGCAGCGGATGCTGGTGGCGGCCCCGACATCGTCTGCCGAGGGGGGGATCTGCTTGGGCCATGGAGAAGGAGGCAGGAAGGAGAAGAGAGAGGAGTGAGAGGAGGAAGAAGACGAGGGTATTTTGGTCCACAAATTTTCAGAAACACGTCGAAGGGATACGTAGTGGTATGTTTGGAAGAAATGTGAAATTGTAATGACACGGTTCGAAATAGGTGAATTGTAATGACAGATCAATGAACTTGGAAAATTGTAATGGCATGAATCCAATTAACCCTAAACTAAACTAGTCCGCACTCACAGAGGTTAGGGGACTTTTGTATATACACCCTCCTAACCTCTTTGAGTGCGGGCTAGCTTAGCGTGACTTTGAAGCCAAATTACCTGCTCAGACTGGGACTGTTGACCCCTGGCCACGTACATTATTGCTGCGACTGAACAAAAAAATGGAGATTACTAACGCATTGCATGACGACTTTAGAGAAACAGAGCATGCAGGTAAAGTTGAAGGGAGAGAATCTGTAGCTGACTAGTCACTGCCCCACATGTTTCACCAAGGTCCATATGACCATATGCAAGGCTGCTAGAGCAGGGCAGCAGGAGAAAATTTTTGTCTGAAAATAATCGGGTGCTCTAGTTTAAGAGGAAGAGGGGGTGAATTAGACAACTTAAAAACCTTAACATATGGCTCTAACTAATTTGTACAATATTTAAACTAAAACAAACTATTTAGATGTGCAACTATGGTTCACCTTAGTGTGAAACCCTCATCCCAAAAGAATTTAGCAATATATAGCCAATCCTATCAAGAGAGTACTCTATAAAAGTAAAGGCACAAAGATTGCAATATGAAATACGGAAATTTAAAGGAGGGATCAGAGGAAGCAAACTCTTGACGCAAGGATTTATCCTGTGGTTCGGATTGCCACGAAGGCGTCCCTACATCCACGTTGTTGAAGCACTCACGAAGAGTATCGCTTCCCGACAATCAAGTCTCTTCCGTGAACACAATCACGGTCACCTTGATCTCGATCTTCAATAAGGGAGATTGCCCACGAAGGAGGGGTCTCCGTCCCCCGCACAAGATTGTCGACGCCGCTCCACACCAAGCCGGAGGGTCGTTGACGTGCCGGCGAGCCATCAATGCTCCAATGAGGCCGGCGCACCGAGATACAAGTTTGGTTCACTCTAAAACCACAACACAAGGATTTAAACCTTACTTGATCACTCACTCAAGAGCTAACCTAGCACTAACACTCATAAAGCTTGTGCTAAGGACTAAGGATTTAATCTCTATGCTCTTGGATGGCTTGGAGATGTTCTTGGATGTGTGTGTGATGTCTTGGGACTCCAGCAAACTCAAAATGGCCGGGGTGAGGCATATATATAGGCCACCAACTCAAGGGAGCTGTTACTAGCCGTTGGCCAGTTTTCTGCGTAGGCATCGGAACTTCCGGTGCTAAAGACATCGGTTCTTCCGGTCACTCACAGACTGAAACTAGCCGTTGCTTCACTGATACAGCTGCAGCAACTCTAGGGACCGTCGGTTAAACCGATGCTTAGGTGTCAGTTCTTCCGGTGACACTTGATCTTCACGTAGCCATTGCACTCTTCCTTTCTTGCTGACGTCATTGCACCGACGCTATGCTCCGATGCACCGTCGGTTCAACCAGTGCTGAAGACTTGACTTCTGCGCGCTTGACATCGTATCTGGACAATAGTACATTGAATGCACCGATGTCTCTGAGTGACCCGTCGGTTCAACCGGTGCTATTGAGTTTTCCTAAGCACGTCCAATTACACCGATGCCTGGGGCATCGGTTCTTCCGACAACCATCGGATGTTCCGATGGTGTGGTATCAGTTAAACCGATGCGGCTGAAACTGCATCTTCTCGTCCCATTCGTCGTGGCAATCATTTAGATCCTTGAAATATATTCTATCTCTGGATTTCCACTATACTTTGGCATCTCTACGACTGATTAGATTTGTCATCTTGATGGTGGATTGGACTTGACATCTCGACGATAGATTGGACATTGTGTCTTGACGATGAATTAGACGTGTTAACTCATATCCATAGGACCTAATAACTCCTACAAGTGTGATCTCACAAACTCATTAGTCCCATTGATTATGTTGTCACTCAATCACCAAAATCATAAACGATAGCCTAGGTGGGGCCATGTTCCTTACATTGTCCCCATCAAGCTTCTTCCAGTTCCAGAGCAGGGCAGCATCAAGCTTGACCGTGCGTTTGAAAATTGCCAGAACGCTAATCCAAGGTGATGACAGAAACTAATAGGATACATGCATAATGGTGCGTGTTGTCTCATGCATAACAGAGGGCCGCGCGTCATCAGTTTACCAAAAAATTAAAAAAAATTACATCCAGATGGACTACTGACGATAGCACGGTATAACAGAACCTTGTCGACCAGCATCAGTTTGGTTTGTTGATCCTTCCAAAAGGTCCAAGTATTCCCATTCATACCAGAAACCCAAAGTCGCAGGCGGCCTGCCGGCTGGCAATCAGCGACCATTTAATTTGGAGCCTTCGCATCCTTCGAATTCCCTTGAATTAGAAGCAAGAAGAAGACAGAGACATCATCAAGTCTAGAATAATGCCCAAACGAAAAGGACCATGCACGATTCCAAGATCAGACGGGGGTTATTGGTCTGGTGAACAGCGAAACCTTCGTACCTAGTTACTTTATTATCATATATATTTTTTTGACCAACAATGACAAGCAAATACTATTTCAATGACATACAGTAGCAGATAGTTCTGGTACAGGGTTAGGTATGCATGCATCCTACAAACTTCACAGGGTTGAACTGCTCTGAAAATGCGGATCTATATGCTTTTCCTAGCTATTCCAAACAACTTAACCTTTTTTTTTGAAGAAAAAAACAACTTAACTTTGAAGCAAGTCATTCTGAGGATGGAGACTGTTGAGTCTGTGGCGAACATAGGGAGATAACTACACTGCATGACGACTTTAGAGAAAGCAGAGCATGCATATGCATGGGACATAGCATATTTTATCGTACAAAACGCGGTAGACACATGCAGGGTACCATATTTGTAAAGTTGAAAGGGGACTTTATAGTTGAATGAATAGTGGGTCAGTGCCACACAAAATTGACCATGGCCGATGCATGTCTGCAGCATGAATGAATTGTATGATGTGGATGCCCAGAACCATTCCATTTGCAGCAGTCAGATTAACTTTATTGCAGGATCTATCGGTGAAACTAACCTTTACTATCAGAGATGTTGTCACCAACCAAGTAGGCGTGGATTCAGAACATATTACATAGTAGACAGTGTTGACACAGAATTGCGCCAACGCACTCGAATGCGCTAGAACGCGCGACGATCGTCAAAACGATCAACACAGCGGGAACCCTGGGCGGACCGGTCTGACCGGTTTCGCCGACCGGTCTGACCGGTGCAGACAGAGAACTCGCGAAGACCTAGAACAGCGAGCTCGGGAGGGACCCCGTCGGAGCTCGTGATCGTAGGGTTGCTCTGAGGTCGGCAGGCCACTCAGAACGTCTTCAAACGCCGCCGGGACGAAGGAAGAAAGCAATCTAGGGTTGAAAAAGGCTAGGGTTTGAGAGATAAAAGTAATGCGATTTTTTGTATTGATTCGATTGGGAATAACCTCAATCGGCCTTAGCCTTTATATTTATAGGCCGGGGAAGACGTACCCCTTCACGAGTAGGATTACATGAGGACTCTTTACAAAAACCCTAATTCTACTCGGACTGTACAGAGTACAGACCAGACCGGTCTGACCGGTCGGCCCGACCGATCAGACCGGTCGACCTCAGTAGGTGCCAAATTTGGTGTCAACATATGCCCCCCCTGCTTTTTGGTGAGTTTCACAAGCCAAAAAGCAAGAACTATCTTGATGTACATGTTTTACACAGAGCATACAACTCTAAAAATAAAACTAAGGGCGATATCCAATACCGGTCGTCTTCGTCTTCACGCACTTTACCAAACGCTAGGATAGAATTTCTTCAAGTATCTCCCATTGATAGCCCTGGGTAGACGTTCACCTTGCACCGTCTCCACCATATACGAATTTCCGGAGATAACTTTGACAATCTTATATGGACCCTCCCAACTTGGCGACCATTTGCCAAACTTTTCGCTTTTCATCCCAAGAGGCAAAATTGTCTTCCAAACTAGATCTCCAACCTGAAAATACTTAAGTTTTACCTTCTTGTTGTAGGCTCTAGCCACCCGAAGCTTGTCCTTCTCAATTTCCTTCAAGGCCTTCAAACGCTTGTCAGTCACCTCATCAATATTTTCCATCATCATATCATGATAATCAACAGCAGAGAGGTCATTTTGTTTTGCTAATCTATATGCGTCCAGATTCACCTCAACGGGTAAAATGGCCTCTTGACCATACACAAGCTCAAAAGGAGTAACCTTAGTAGCACCATGTCTAGATATACGATGAGCCCATAATGCTTCGGATAACACTTCATGCCACCTCCTAGGATTTTCTTCTATCTTCTTCTTGATAAGTTTGACCAAAATCTTATTACTAGACTCGGCCTGCCCATTGGCCTGAGCATAATATGGAGATGAATTGAGCAATTTAATCTTGTAAGATTCGGCAAAGGCACGCACCTCTTTTGATATAAATGAAGTACCTTGATCCGTTGTCAAAGTTTGTGGAATGCCGAATCTATGAATAATATGATCAGTAATAAACTCAATTACCTCTTTATGCGTCATATTCTTCAAAGGAACTGCTTCGGTCCATTTAGTGAAATAATCCGTAGCAACCAACACGAAGCGATGCCCCTTTGAAGATGGAGGATTAATTTGTCCAATGAAATCCAACCCCCAACCTCGGAACGGCCATGGTTTAATAATAGGATGCATCGACGCAGCAGGCACCGATTGCAAATCACCAAACCGTTGACATTCTTCACATCCTTTATATTACTTGAAACAATCGGATAGCATAGTGGGCCAATAAAAACCAGCTCTTCTAAATAACCACTTCATCTTAGGAGCCGATTGATGAGTATCACAAATACCTTCATGAACCTCACCCATAGCAACCCGAGTCTGATCCGAGTCTAAACATTTGAGGAGCAAATCTTCGGCAGTTTGACGATAAAGTTCATCGTCGATTAAAACATACTTTAAAGCCAAACGCCGAATATTTCTCTCTGCACCACGACCAGGATCTCTCAAATATGATATAAAAGGGACCCTCCAATCCTGAGCTTCGGCCGAAACAATTGAATCAACTTTTTTGGCCGAATCAGAATCAGCAGATGCATCACCGGTCAGACCGGTCTCTGGACCGGTCAGACCGGTATCGCCGACCGGTCGGACCGGTGTGTCCAGAACCAGAAATTCGGCTTTCGTTTGCATCGGCTTGCGAATGTTGAAATATTTTTTTGTAACATTATAACCAGATGCTTGCTGAGCCAGAGTATTTGCCTTTCCATTCTCCTCCCTCGGAATATGTTTGATAATAAATTCATCGAAAGAGGAAATAATATCGAGGCATTTATCAAGATATGCATTTAGAGAACCATTATAACAATGGCATACCTTAGATACTTGCTGCACCACCAGAATAGAGTCTCCAAAGGGTTCAACATGCTTCACGCCCATAGATTGCAAGAATTCCAAGCCAAATAGAAGAGCCTCATATTCAACTTGGTTATTTGTGCACTCTTCTTCCAATCGGTTTGAAAATTCAAAAACAGCACCATTCGGAGAAATAAGAACAGCACCAATCCCTTGACCATCATCACAAACCGATCCATCAAAGTACAACTTCCATGATATGCAAGTAATATAGCCGACTTCTAAATCATACTTATCATTAATCCGATGCTCAACAATAAAATCCGCTACAATTTGGCCTCTCATATATTTTAAAGGTTCACAAGCCAAATCATACTCAACCAAAGCATAAGCCCACTTATCAATTCTACCACTCAAAATTGGTTTCTGTAACATATGTTTGATCACATTGGTTTGACATACTATTATGCAAGTACTAGATAATAGATAATGTCTCAATTTGGTACAAGCATAATAAAGAGATAAACATAACTTCTCAATAAATGTATACCCCGTCTCCGCATCAATAAGTCGTTGGCTTAAATATGTAATAATTTATTCCTTCTCTTCGGTCTCTTGAGTCAAAACAGCCCCAATAACCTTGTCTTCAGCAGCCACATAAAGTCTGAAAGGTACTCCTCTCCTAGGTGCTTTGAGTACGGGTGGTGAAGACAAATAAATCTTGATCTTCTCAAATGCTTCTTGCTGTTTTGCCCCCCAAGTAAATTCGGTTTCATCTTTTAACCGAAGAATAGGAGTAAAAGCATCGATCTTCCCGGACAAGTTAGATATAAATCTTCTCAAGAAATTTACCTTGCCCAAGAACTTTTGTAAATCCTTCTTGCATGTAGGGGCTTCAACCTTCTTCATGGCTTCAATTCTCTTAGGATCAATCTCTATTCCCTTTTCATGAATAATGAAGCCAAGAAACTTTCCAGCCGATACACCAAAAGCACATTTGAGTGGATTCATCTTTAAACCATACCGGTGCATCCTTTCAAGAGCAATTCTTAAATCAGCTAAATGATGATCTAAACCGGCCGATTTAATGATAATATCATCAATGTAAACTTCCAAGATGACACCAATCAAATCATGAAAGATTAAATTCATAGCTCTTTGATAAGTAGCACCCTCATTTTTCAAACCAAAAGTCATAACTACCCACTCAAATAAGCCGACAAATCCCGGACATCTAAAGGCCGTTTTAGATATATCTTCTTCGGCCATGAATATTTGATTGTAACCGGCGTTACCATCAAGAAAACTAATGACACGATGTCCGGAAGCCTCATTAATCAACATATAGGCTATAGGCATAGGATATTCATCCTTGGGAGTAGCTTTATTAAGATC
This sequence comes from Panicum virgatum, assembly GCF_016808335.1. NCBI lineage: Eukaryota > Viridiplantae > Streptophyta > Magnoliopsida > Poales > Poaceae > Panicum > Panicum virgatum. The sequence goes on from NC_053143.1 coordinate 905,361, forward strand.
TCTAAAATCAATGCACACTCTAATTTTCCCCGAATCCTTTTTCTCAACGGGCACAATATTAGAGATCCAATCAGCATAACGACAAGACCGAATAAATCCAGCATCAAGTAAACGATTAATTTCAGTTTTAATTCGGTCATAAATAATGGGATTGAAACGCCTAACCGGTTGTTTATAAGGTCTAAAACCGGCTTTAATTGGTAAACGATGCTCAACAAAATCACGACTCAAACCAGGCATTTCATGATATTCCCAAGCAAAACAATCAACATATTCCTTCAATAAATTAACCAAATCGGCTTTATATTCAGCCGATAAATTTTTGTTTACAAAAGTCGGCCTAGGAATAGTTCCATCACCAATATCTACCTTCTCTAAAGGATCAGCCGATGTAAACCCCTGGCCCAACTTATCTAGATCACCAGAATCTTCAATGGCTTCACACATATCGTTCGTACGCGCCTGATATTGATCTAGCCTCTGCTGCAGCCATTCTGTGTTGGACCGGTCTGACCGGTCGGGGTGTCCGGTCTGACCGGTAGGCCCTGTGCGCCGAACGGGACAGGACCGGTCTGACCGGTCGGCACTGGCTGTCTGACCGGTCTCTTCTGGAGTGTCTGTTGTACTCATCTGATTTACATTAAATGATTTAGCCGATTATCCATCGGCTTTAGTACAGCAGAAACAAAACCATCCTTAGTGCAACTGATCAAATCATAATCGGACAGATCTACGCCCGATGAACACTTGACGTTGTCGTGTGCACTAATGGAATCCGAATCGGCTAAAGCAACAAAGGATGAAGTGTCCCCATGACAATCTCAACCTCATCATCGATCCACTGAACAAGAAACTGATGCAAGGTAGAAGGAACACACTAATTTGCATGAATCCAATCCCTCCCAAGAATCAAATTGTAGTTACCTTGCACTTCTGCGACGAAGAAAGCTGTAGCAAGCGTCTTACTTCCAATGGTGAGCTCCATGGAAGCAACTCCTTTGGCGCTAAGGGGCTCGCTCCCTCCAACACCACTAACAGTCATGTTCGTCTTGATCAAGTCTTCGTCTTGGCCACCGAGCTTCTTGTACAGCGAGTAGGGCATAAGATTTACAATGGCCCCACCATCTATTAGCATGCGAGTCACCAGCTTCCCGTTGATGTGTCCCCTCACATAAAGAGCCTTCAGATGATTGTCTTTCTCGCTTGGCTTCTGGAACACAGCTTCACAGGGCCCGAACTGAAGATGAGCCAAATCCTCCTCCGGAACCACGAAGTAATCCGAAGATAAGTGCACCACATTGATCTCCATATTGGTGCGCTCTGGAGACGCTTCGTAGTCTACCAACTCTTCGTCTTCTGATGTCGGAGAAATTGCTGGGGCTTCATCAACAGAAGAAACCGAAACGGGCGGCACCGATTCGACTGTTGCCTCTGTATTGGGCTCGACCGGTCTGACCGATTGGTCAGAGCGGTCTGACCGGTCTGTCTAACCGGTCTGACCGGTCGGTTGTGGTGGCCCGACCGGTCTGTCTGGCTGGTCAGCTGTCTTAGCCTTCCACACCCTGCCTTGAGGGAACATAGGCATGTATCTGTTGAATTCCTCATCCCTCATCTTCTCCTTCTCCTGTTCCTTCTTTTCTTTGTTGCGGAGGCGCTGCAATTTCCTTTTTTGCGTATGAGTTAAACCCGAAGGGCACCATCTAGGCTGATGGTACTTATCCGCTGCACCCCTGCTGCTACCGGCCTCATGATCATTGGCCATGACCGGCTTTTGTGAAGGAACATCAACCGATGTATCTATATCCATCGGTTTCTTGCCCGTATCCTTTATGGACACCTTGATTTCACCGATTTGAACCACAACATCGGCTTTAAACTTCTCTGAATCAGCCACAGTCTTCTGCTCCTCCCTCTTTTCTTTGACGCGATATTCAAACCTCGGAACAGGAGCTTGACCCGGCCTCTGATGAGACCGGTCTGACCGGTGCAACCTGCTGCACAGGACCAGATTGACGCGGTCCCATTCGGTCATGTACTGGCACTCTGGAGCTTTCCCCCTGATAATGTGGAGGATAAGGCATCGGAAAACACTGCATCCATATCCCTTCATGTTCCCACACCGGATTTGTTGCATTTGACGCCGGTGGCATCCATGGCATGGTAGCATACATCTTCTGAGGAGGATACAATGTGACAACATCACCTCTGCGCCTGCTGAATTCCCTCCTCGGGGACGCTGGACGATCTTGGTGCAGTGGTGATCGCGGTCTCTTTTTTAGCAGCCGATCGTTTTGAACGGCCTTTGTGTACTTGTTCCGCAACTGGTTGAAGGTGGGCTTCTGATTAGTAGCTCTTCCCTGCACCTTCACCTCATTGGTCTTCCAAGTACCCACTTCCGGACGTTTTGGCTTGAAAGTCTGGGGACGGTCACTAGGGCGGTCTGACCGGTTGGAGGAACCGGTCTGACCGGTCGGACCGGTCTGACCGGTCGGAGACACAGGTCTGACCGGTCGTGCCTGATCAGCAGATCGATTTTCTGGTAGAGAGCTCCCTTGCCCCTCGAGTCTGGGATTCTTGACAATGATCTTCAGAGTACTCTTTCCATCATCAGTTTTCTCTTTGATAACTTCTCGGGCAAGGATCTTGTCACTTGTGTTCATCGGTCTTGGATCACCGATGACAACATGCTTTCCCTTGGCTCCTTCGGCTTATTCCGGCCGAATGATCACCTTTGGATTGTTTAATTCCAGCGTATGAACAGGGAAAGGAGCTTTGTCAATCTGCATCTCAGAAAGTACTAATCGTCCTTCATTAATGGCCGATTGTACCTGTCGACGAAAAACATTACAATCATCAGTAGCATGAGATGTAGAGTTATGCCACTTACAATATGCATGTCGTTTAAGCTCGTCGGGAGATGGAATAGCATGCGATAATCAGATGTTACCATTCTTAAGCAATTCATCAAAAATCCGATCACACTTAGAAACATCAAAAGTAAACTTCGGCTCCTCCTGCCGATTCTTTTGAATCGGCTTAAGAGACGGAACCGAACCGGGTTTGGCCTTTGATGGCCAAACAAATTCAGCGGCATATACTTCCTTACTATCATCGTCCGAACCATCCGAATCATGATCAAGAATGTGTGTGTTGGACCGATGAGGGTTGAAAGTATCTTTGGCATTTTTAAGTTTAAATTCTAAACCCATGACTTTGACTTGCAAGAAATTCACGGTATGATATTCAAAGCCCTCAAATTTCTCTTTCAAATAAGAACGTAAACCATTAAATGCCAAATCCGCCAAATCTTTTTCGGAAATTGTCAAACTAAAACACCGATTTTTAATTTCTTTAAATCTTTTGAAATAATCCGAGGAAGATTCATCACGTCCTTGCCTAATCATTGTTAAATCCAACAATTTCGCTTCGGTTTCCCCACTAAAGAAGTGATCATGAAATTTACGCTCCAATTGAGCCCAATTGCGAACAGAGTTAGGTGCAAGTGAAGAAAACCAAGAGAAAGCCGTTCCAGTCAAAGATAAAGAAAATAAACGCACACGTAAAGCATCATTAAAACCAGCTTCCCCTAACTGCAATACATATTGACTAATGTGTTCCCAAGTTGTATGAGAATCATCACCATTAAATTTAGTAAACTCAGGAATACGCCAACCAGCAGGAAAAGGAGTGAAATCAAACTCAGCGGGATAAGGTTTTTGATATAAACGTGTAGTACCCATATCCACCCCAAGCTTACTCTTAATCGCATTTGCCAGATCCTCTTTGAACTTAAGAAGATCGGCTTGATAGTGCTGGCTGGTATAGAACTCAGAAAACCGATGTGCATTAGGATTTCCATGCACCATCTTCTGTAACGAAGTTGGGATCGGTCCTTGATTAGGTCCAGATCCCTGTGATCCTCCCGCTACAGCAGTAGTGCGGGGCGGTGTATAAAGTGACAATTCATTAGTTCTGCTAGGGGCAGCCGAACCTGGAATTGTCTCGAGAGGCGTTGGCGACAGCACTGAGTAACCGATCTGACCGGTCGGACCGATCTGTGGGACCGGTCTGACCGGTGCTGTGTGCACGGTCGACGGTGGTGGGGTTTGGCCTGGGAACGAGTTCGGCGGCATACCATAAAGTGGTTCAGATGTGAACTCAGGGGTAGCCGAACTCGGATCTGATGAGTTAGGATTTGACATAGGTTGTTTACCTTTAAGCACATCAACATCACTACTCAATTTAACTAAAATGTCACCTGTAGCAGCTTGTGCAGCAATAATCTTCTGATCCATTAAAGATGACATCCTATCAAACATATCAGATGGAGAAAGGCTTACATTGGGGATCTCTTCAATCTTACCCTGGTTAAGCTTGAGAGACGGCAGCACGAACTCATCCACCCTTTTGACGAGGCCACCACGATCCTTCTTGAAGCCCTTCAAGAATTGTGCCTTGACGTGCTCCTCCACAAGAAGGTAGGCCTTGCGTTCCTCCTCGGTGAGCTCCTCCATGGTAGCCGTGATGATGTTCTCTTTGTTAATTTCTGAAGAGCCCATCTTCTTCAGGGAGCAGATCAGATCGGTTTTAAAACCAGATTAATCTTTCCCCAGTGGAGTCGCCAAAAAGTGTGTTGACACAGAATTGCGCCAACGCACTCGAATGCGCTAGAACGCGCGACGATCGTCAAAACGATCAACACAGCGGGAACCCTGGGCGGACCGGTCTGACCGGTTTCGCCGACCGGTCTGACCGGTGCAGACAGAGAACTCGCGAAGACCTAGAACAGCGAGCTCGGGAGGGACCCCGTCGGAGCTCGTGATCGTAGGGTTGCTCTGAGGTCGGCAGGCCACTCAGAACATCTTCAAACGCCGCCGGGACGAAGGAAGAAAGCAATCTAGGGTTGGAAAAGGCTAGGGTTTGAGAGATAAAAGTAATGCGATTTTTTGTATTGATTCGATTGGGAATAACCTCAATCGGCCTTAGCCTTTATATTTATAGGCCGGGGAAGACGTACCCCTTCACGAGTAGGATTACATGAGGACTCTTTACAAAAACCCTAATTCTACTCGGACTGTACAGAGTACAGACCAGACCGGTCTGACCGGTCGGCCCGACCGATCAGACCGGTCAGATCGGTCGAACTCAGCAGATGTCAAATTTGGCTGTCAACAGACAGCAAGTAGCTGCAGAGCGTGTCGGCCGGCCTGCAGCTTGATTGTATACTACTAGTACTAGTACTAGAGAGGTCCAAGTGTTCCCACTCAGCAAGCAGTCAGTGGTGTTCAGGGGATGCATGGGATAGTGCCCAAAGTCGCACAGAGCAGGCGGCGGCCGGCCTACTGGCAAGGCAATCAGGCCTTGCCTTGCCTCGACTCCACAACAACAGTGGCCATGGTCTGAAACGCGTGATTCCTGCGCGACCAACACGCTTGCCTTGCCTGGCCTGCCTTTGTAATTGGTCCACTGCTTTCTTTTTTCAACTCAAAGTCCAACTTCATTTAAATAATCATGCACGCATGATTTAAATAATCGAATCAATCAATCATATATTATATATATGCTTTAGTCGTAGTACGATACTGTTGTAGTCTAAACATGCAAACCGACTCCAGGTGTTATATTAGTTTATTTTCTCTACTATAAATATCCGTCAGTGTCGTCCAGGCTATCCAGCTCCAGGCAGCAGCTACCACTCTGCTAGCTCTTCCTGCATCTTGTTAATTAGCAGCTAATCTCACCCTCAAGCAAGAGGCTTAGACGAAGATCGCCATGGCTGCTCGTGCATCAGCAGCAGCTGCAAGATGCATCGCTCTCCTCCTGATACTGCTCGCCGGCACCTCGTCGGCGCAGCTCTCCAGCAGCTTCTACTCCAGCTCCTGCCCCGGCTTGTACAGCGCCGTCAAGTCGGTGGTGCAGTCCGCCATCGCCAGGGAGAAGCGCATGGCCGCCTCCATCGTGCGCCTCTTCTTCCACGACTGCTTCGTCCAAGTACTTACTAATACTACTAATAAATATATGATCAATATTTACTCACTCAAAAGTCAAAACTACTTGCTGATCATCATGAACTTGATCAGATCACCTATTTATCCTTAATTATTGTCTGCAATTTTCATTATTCTCTGCAGGGCTGCGACGCGTCGTTGCTACTGGACGACACGGCCAGCTTCCAAGGCGAGAAGATGGCCAAGCCCAACAACGGCTCCGTGAGAGGCTTCGAGGTGATCGACGCCATCAAGTCCGCCGTCGAGAAGGCCTGCCCTGGCGTCGTCTCCTGCGCCGACATCCTCGCCATCGCCGCCAGGGACAGCGTCGTAATCGTAAGCTAGTCGCCCCTGCAGTCAAGAACTGATGCGGATCAGCAATTTAATTAACACTACTGATCGATCGATCGATAAATATATATATACATGCAGCTTGGGGGGCCGACCTGGAACGTCAAGCTTGGGAGGAGGGACTCGACGACGGCGAGCTTCAGCGGCGCCAACAACAACATCCCGCCGCCGTCGTCGGGCCTGGCCAACCTCACCTCCCTCTTCGCCGCGCAGGGCCTCTCCCAGAAGGACATGGTCGCGCTCTCCGGTGTGTGTGCTATAATATACTAGTTCCCTACTCCGTCCTCTCCATAATATGCAGCATGCATGTTCACCAAAATATATCACCAAGGTCCAAGGGGAAGGGAACCATTGACATTTCCTTGTCGTTTTGACTAGATAGGAGGATCAATTATAAGTCATCTCCATCACAAACCAAACTATCACACGATCCTTTTATTTTATTATACTTTAAAACTTTTAAAAATGGACCACTAACAAACATAGACAACTGTTAATGGCTGAAAGATCAGTCTTCAACCAGGTATTTATAGAGTCAAATACCTTTATATATCTTTGTTACACACTGAGAGAGAACCTTGAACAGCCTGTACCTTTTTTTTTTAAAAAAAGATGCTTAAAAACTTTATCTGGTAAATTAAGTTTGTAATTCTATATTCTGGATCATCATCAATGCTTAAAAAGATGCTAAAATTCTAAACACAGAATATTATTTCTTATGTGTTTCTTTGCCTAATTTGTCAGGAGCTCACACCATTGGCCTAGCACGTTGTACCAACTTTAGGGCCCACGTCTACAACGACACCAACATCGATGGTGCCTTCGCAACAACAAGGCAATCAGCTTGTCCTCGAACCTCAGGATCAGGCGACAGCAATTTGGCGCCCTTGGACTTTGAAACCCCAACCGTATTTGAGAACAACTACTACAAGAATCTTGTTTGCAAGAAGGGGCTTCTGCACTCTGACCAGGAGCTCTTCAACGGCGGATCCACCGATGCTCAAGTCCAATCATACGTTAGTAGCCAGAGCACATTTTTCGCCGACTTTGTGACCGGCATGATCAAGATGGGTGACATCACGCCATTGACGGGCTCCAATGGGGAGATAAGGATGAACTGCAGAAGGATCAACTAGTGAAGATGGGATGTGCATTAGCTTTGAGGTGGCTTTTTATTTCTTCAGTCACATTCAACTACTTTGTGCCGTTTCTAAATTTTCGTACAACAATTGTTAAATCATCATGTTGTGTCAATGTGTTCACATGTTGGTTCATTTAAATAAGAATGCATGTATCAATTGTTTCCTACATCATCTCTTTTATTGTGTCTAATATAACTTGCATGAGATAATATAATGTATCACTTGTGATGTCAAGGTAAGCACGCCTCCTTCCATGCATGTTTGTCCTCCCTCTCAACACATGATCTATCGATCCGACTTAATTTGACCAAAGCCAACTATGAGCCTATTTATCTACCTAATTTTTTGTTGGGAACAAACTGAATAAGCAACGCGGCTATACATATTGGGTTGATACTAGAACTGGTTAGGTCAGCGTGCTATATTCAGATGCGCACAAATGGTGGAGCATGAAGCAAAACATGTGTGTGTGTGTGTGGGGGGGGGGGGGGGGCAGGGGTGAAGCTAGAGCTGAATCGAGAGGGGTGCCCTATCTATGATTTTGCTACTAGCTCTCTGATTTATGAAGTGAAAATTTGATGATTAGCATTGAGCTTTCGTTTCGGCGTGGGTGCCCGGGCACCCCCGCCCCCCCCGAGACAATGTAGCTCGGCCCCTGGGTGGGGGTTGGGGGGGGGGGTGGAGGAGGAGGAGGATGTTCCAGTGCTCCAGTGCACTAGGGCAGTTGCATCCCTTCGATGCATCTTGGATGATTTAGATGGAATGAATTATTATTGGACTGTGCTCAATTCATTGAAAATATAGAGGTTAAAATGCAAAATGTGCATCAGGTTACAGTATTGCATCTGCACCCTGACTGGGATCGGAGCAAGCTATGCTGGAAGTACATACCCTTTTGTAGCTCATCATGTGGCTAACGTGCTTGTAGCTTATGGGCTAATGTGTTTGTGGTGGCTACTGGCCTGAATTAACTGGACTTCAGCATGAGGTTTAAGAAATTTTTGCGAGGCGCAAGGGGGGGGGGGGGGGGGGGATCGAAGCCCAGTATGATCCATATAGGGTTCTGCCACTGGATATGTGGTCACAACATCATCTCCACGTGTTGTTTGTACTAAGGTTTGATGTATTGGCTTATGTGTGACCACCAGCTAGATCAAATAGTAGTGTAATATATTGAAATGATTGGTTTCATATATATGGCTAGTTCATCGAACACATTGTTTTAAATTTTATTTGGCTAGGTTCATATATGCAGACATCTCAAAATTGAAATCATCATGCACTGTTGCCTGGTTTGGAAGGATAACCAAACCACACCAGCAACCTACACAAGTATTATGATATACTATACATATGGGTTCGCCATAGTACAGAATTACGAACACTGAGATATAATTGATGATGTTCTTTGTAAGAGGAATTAATTAACACAGAAACACCAGGACTCTTTCCAACAATAACGATCTTAGACCGGCCGGTGACTATAGCTTGCTGGAAGTACATACCCTTTTGATTAGCTTCGAGCATAGTTTTTTTTATATACTCTATGAGCATAGGTTATTTCCAGTCTGCCAAACACCCAACAATTGAGGTGGAATAAAGTCGCCAAATTCGGCACGTAGCATTAAACTCATTTTGACTTCGTGACCTTACTATATGTATAGAGGTCTGTCTAGCTAACTATTTCAGTCATCATCAGTCACAAGGTTATCAGGCGAACTGTTCTCCGTCTACCTTCTCCCATCGTTGTCGCGTTGAAAAATTTCGCTTGTTGGCCTGCTTGCTTGTTTCATTCATGTGATGATTTGTGTTTTTTTTTTGGCAAATTTGTTCCTGTTTGGATGGAGCCGAATTATTAGTCCGAATTGGACTGTGATTTGTGGTGAGCAGAGCAAGGGTAGGGGTAACATGAGCAGAGCAAGGGTAAGGGGGCAGGGGTAATATGGCCTTTGTGCAGCTAGCTGTATTAATAATATTTAGTCCCTCCATCCAAACAGGGTAAACAGGGTAGGGATTAAACTTTAATCCAGGGACTAAAGGTATGCAAAGGTGTTGGCACGCAACTCTCAGCAAAGGATCGGTAGCCCATATACTACAGGCTGCAGCTAGCAGAAACAGGTAACTAATAAGACTTAAAAAGGGCAGGCAAGGCTTTACCAAACCGTGTTGTGTTTTTTTTTTTGAGATAACCAAACCGTGTTGTGTGGTCTTGCTCTTTTTTGCCTTGACACGAACTGCAGGCAGGCCCAAGCGTTCCCATTAACCAAACTAAAGCAGATCGAGAGCTGATGAGCTCCATGCATGCTGTCCTAAACTTTCCTAATAAATTAAACTAAGTATAGACTTCATAGAGAGATGCTGCTGGCCGGGGAACCCCGTCAATCAAGCAGGCCTCAACTAACTCTTTCGTAGCTCCTTCAATGCAGTCATGTACCATTGACTCTCTAGTAGCTAGACACTACATACCAAACTCTCGAATTCAATATTATTACACACATCTTGTGTGAAAACGTGGCTGTGATTCTGGCCGGCCTGTTGCATAATGCTGTTGGGCAATAATTATTTATGCAAGCACGCCGTACCCTTGATTGGCGGATGATCGGTCGATTGATTGCTTTATTTTCAACTCAAAGTCCAACAGAGGAGGTGATCGAGTACAATACTATGTTTTTTATGCATGCATGGAGTGCTTCTATTCTACTCCTATGTAGCGCTAGCTAGCTAGCTAGCTTCATTCTGCTGCAAACAAAGACCAGGGCTCTCGATCGGCTGGCTATAAATATCAATGCATGTTCCCCAGATTATCTGACAAGAAGCACACTGCCCTGCTGCACGCAGACAGCACTTGCACACAAAGACCGATCACCAGATCGAGATCGAATAGCTAGCTAGGAATACATATATCATCCATTACATTATTGATCGATCGATCATGGCTACTCGAGCCGCATCATCAGCTGCAAGATGCGGCAGCGGCGCCGTCGCTGTCCTGATCTTGATGCTGCTGGCCGGCGGCGTGCCCAGCCCCGGCGTGTACGACGCCGTCAAGTCGGTGATGCAGGCCGCCATCGCCAGGGAGCAGCGCATGGGCGCCTCCATCCTCCGCCTCTTCTTCCACGACTGCTTCGTCCAACACGGCCAGCTTCCAGGGCGAGAAGATGGCCAAGCCCAACAACGCCTCCGTGAGAGGCTTCGAGGTGATCGACGCCATCAAGTCCGCTGTCGAGAAGGTGTGCCCCGGCGTCGTCTCCTGCGCCGACATCCTCGCCATTGCAGCCAGGGACAGCGTAGTCATCGTAAGCTAGTCCGATCCTCCACTTGAAGAAATAACATAATTAAAATGGAACTGAATTATATTAATTGAACCAGCAAGCTAGGCTTGTAATTAATTAATATATATGCAGCTGGGCGGGCCGAGCTGGGACGTCAAGGTTGGGAGGAGGGACTCGACGACGGCGAGCTTCAGCGGCGCCAACAACAACATCCCGCCGCCGCCGTCGGGCCTGGCGAACCTCACCTCACTCTTCGCCGCGCAGGGGCTCTCCCAGAAGGACATGGTCGCGCTCTCCGGTGTGTGTTATTATATACGTATATATAAGTCCCTAGTCCTCCATTCATGTTCACCAAAAAAATGCTTAAAACTTTATGTGATAAATTAAGTTTGTAATTCTATATTCTGGATCATCATCAATGCTTAAAAAGAATGCTAAAATTCTAAACACAGAATATTATTTCTTATGTGTTTCTTTGCCTAATTTGTCAGGAGCTCACACCATTGGCCTAGCACGTTGTACCAACTTTAGGGCCCACGTCTACAATGACACCAACATCGATGGTGCCTTTGCAAGAACAAGGCAATCAGGTTGTCCTCCAACCTCAGGTTCAAGTGACAACAATTTGGCGTCCTTGGACCTTCAAACCCCAACCGTATTTGAGAACAACTACTACAAGAATCTTGTTTGCAAGAAGGGGCTTGTACACTCTGACCAGGAGCTCTTCAATGGTGGATCCACCGATGCTCAAGTCCAATCATATGTTAGTAACCAGAGCGCATTTTTCGCTGACTTTTTGACTGGCATGATCAAGATGGGTGACGCCACACCGTTGACGGGCTCCAACAGATAAATCAGGAAGAACTGTAGAAGGATTAACTAAGAGGCAGGGCACTAATACACACTCTGTTGAGACTTCTCAACAACGACACTATATATCTTGCAAGTTTGTTATCTCTCCGTTTTTATCTGGCACACAACTGTGAAATAATTGTGGGTACCAATGTGTTCATATATATATATGAGGTTTGTTGGTTTCAATGTTTAAATGCATTTTTGTGCACTACAGTTTTTATTTTTTCACTTCAACACACACGCGCGCGCACTTTAGATTGCGCAATTGAATCATTTTTATGCTTTGCGACCAATGCGTTCATAACTTCCGATATGATGTCTGTTCATTTAAATAATGTTTAGTCGATTATATTCTTTTCTGGCATGCATGGATTTATCCCGTACGTGATGATATATAGGTGTATGTACGATGATTACATGGTGAACTGTCATACCCGAAGCCACGGGATACCTGACATGGCACAATTCGGTCCCAGATAGTATAAAAGAAAATCACCAGACTAGTACTCGGGGTAGACTCCTAGACTTATACCGATCTAGGGTTTCATGTAACCTTGCCCCCGCCCGGCCTATACAAGGGCGGGTAAGGACCCCTCCAAAGGATAGACTTATCACCTACAACCCTCAGGCAATACAAACCACCCAACACGACGTAGGGTATTACGCAATTCGTGGCCCGAATCTGTCTAAACCCTCGTGTTGCTTGTACCATCGTGTTTTTTATCTCGGCGATCCCCCACGATCCTTCTTCTACCTTAAGGTATCCTTCGGTAGGCGTGACAGTAAAAAACGGACAGCTGGCGCCCACACTGTGGAGCAGATCTCTGACGACCCTCAGACGAACGCGATGGCCAACTTCAACTTCTCCGACACCATGCCCGAAGGAGGTGCCACTTTCATCTTGGGATCATGGATCTGCGTAACCAATGACCATGGAGGCTTTTACAGCCACCTAGCCGAATCATCTGAACCGGAAGCAAACCAATACAATGCATCCAACGACACTACGGGACTTGCCGACGATCTCAGCAAAGTCCAACTTTCTGATCTACTCGAGGAACAAACTTACAGTGATCAGAAAGACATCCAATCATCAAGGACAAGGCAACCAGGTTGTCCTCGAACCTCAGGTTCAGGTGACAACAATTTGGCGCCCTTGGACCTTCAAACCCCAACCGTATTCTAGTACTACAAGAATCTTGTTTGCAAGAAGGGGCTTGTACACTACTCTGCCCAGGAGCTTTTCAACGGTGGATCTAGCGATGCTTAAGTCCAATCATATATACGTTAGTATATATCCAGAACACACAAACGAGAACGATACCGAGGCACGATGTTTTTTTAACAAGGTTCGGCGATGTGCCTACATCCTCGGGGCACGACTACTGGCACTCCTCCCCATAAACAGCAGCTACACCGGCATCCAGGCACACCGGCATCGAGTCCAATATTCCTGCCAAACAAGAAGGAGATCTCACGCCAAAGTAAGGAGGACACACAACTCTCAAAAAACAAATGGTTAATGGATTCTGGTTCAGTACAAAAGAGACAAGATTTATCAAGTCCAATCATATATACGTTAGTATATATCCAGAACCCATATTTCGCTGATTTTGTGACCGGCATGATGGGTGACATCTCGCTGCTAACAGGCTCCAACGGGGAGATCAGGAAGAAGTGCAGAAAGGATTAATAACCAATTAAGAGGCAGTGCACTTGAACACTAATATGTTGAGCCACTTCATTAATAATAATATTATCTTGCAAAAGTTTGTAACCTCTTAACTTTATTAGATCGTCAAGAAATTATGAAATCATTTGTATAGGTGCTGTGCTGTACTACCAATGCAATGTGTTGAGAACTTGAGACATACATGATGTCTGTTCGTTTAAATAATGTTCAATCTACTATATATTTTTGTGCTCTATGTTATTTAATTGTTTCCCACTTCAATATATTTAATATGAGAAAAATAAAATGAATGTTTAGAATAAATACTCTAGGGATTGTGTGTGCATCTTATTTTTTTGAGATTACATAGTACAACGTAGACACTCACAACGCACGCATACTCAGACCCCTATGAACACACGCACGTACGCAAATCCTTATGTTTATATAATCTCTGAAGGCCGGCTGGTAGGCATTTGCATATATACCCAAGAGTGATGACCTCCTTGGCAAACATTTGACCAGTCAGCGCCTTACTACCCCTTTGGGCCAATCTATCTGAACATCTCCCTATATATTATAGTTGCCTCTGACATAATATACGATTGGTTATATTCTTTTAATTTGTGGCATGCATGCATGGGTTTATCGTCTGTGATGATAGGCGTGTAGTCCGCATGTATATTATATATGATGCTTACATGGTGAACTATAAAATGTATGTACTTATGATAGGGTGGCTTTATTATTATGATCATTGCAAGAGATCAATGGACTATTGAGAATTATTATTTGCAAACTTAAAGGTGATCATGCATCATCAAGCACGCAGGCTGATAATAATAATAATATAATCCCCACAATTGATTAATCTGATGCATGATGATATACATATGCATGGTCTGTGATACAATCATATCGAAGCTGGCATGCCCAGATTGAAGAACAAAATAGCTAACTTAACTAATCCAAATGAAACCTAGCTACTATCTATCTCGAAAGGACACGAACTGTACTTGCTAGCTAATAATTATAATAATAATAATAGTAGGAAGGTAACTAATATATATAATCCCTAGCTAGCTAGCTAGCTAGAGATGGCCAAGAAATCCTGGATGGGTCCTCGCAGCTGATCCATGACGGCCTCCCATCCGGCCTGCGTCGGGTGCATGTAATCCCAGTAAAAGTAGCTGTCCGGGTTGGCGCACAAGCTGTACTGAGCTCTGCCGCTGCCGTCCTCCTGTCCACAATACCCATTGGGGTCCGAGGTATCACAGCACGGCGTCGAGCCTACGTACGTAGGACGCACAGATCGTTGAGATGCAATAATGGATCGAAAAATTTAAATTAAATTAATTAAGACGAACAAATACCGGATTTGGATCGGGCGACGCTGTCGAAGGTGCTGTAGAGGTCGAGTAGCAGGACGTCCTCAAATCCAGACAGCTTCTGTGCGAGGAGCATGTTGTGCGTGTTGGCGATGTTGTTGCCGCTGCTGTCACACCGAGCGTAGCTGCTGAGCCTGGAGCGCCACGGCGTGCAGCCGAGAGGCGGCAGCGAGTTCACCAGGACCTTGGAGACACCAAGGTCCTGCAACCGCTTCACGGCGTCCACGATTCCATCCGTCACGTCCCTGATGTAGGCGTTCATCTGCTCGGAGCTGGTGGTGTCGCTGACGTGCGAGTAGTCGTGGCCGTTGGAGACGGAGACGAGCGCGACGGAGTAATCGTCGTCCAGGTCCACGTCCCGGCGGTTCACCATCCTTGTCAACTGGTCGATCTGGGTGCCCAGGGCCGTCTCCTCCTGTGGGCCGTTCAACACGCCGGAGAAGGGTAGGGCGAAGTTGACGCCGTCCGACCCATCCTCGCCCGGACTGTAGGGAGGAGGGGACTCATCATTGTTCCCAAGCATCCTCGCTGCATTGCATTGCATTGCATTGCATTGCATGCAAATTTAAATAAAATTAATTAAACCAATGCATTATTGCGTGCATGCGATCAACAAAAGCTACTGCTACTACTTTATTCATCAATTCATTCAGCAAAAAGCTGGTACTACATCATAGTCATGCATGCATGCAGTTAACTTGCAGATGGCCAGACGATCCATCTAGTTCTAGCTAGCTAGCTAGCTCATCAGATCGATCGACCATCGACGATTGATATGCAGAGATACAGCAGTATATATACACACACGTACGTACGTACCGAGGAAATCTGATTGCACCAGGCCGTCGGAAAGGCGGCCGGTTGCTCTGTTGCGGTGAGCTGAGTCAGAGCTGCCGTAGGGGTAGTACCACCCACGCGACGCCCTGCTCTTTGCTGATGATCTCATCAGACGGTTGCCGGCGTCGGCGAACGAGTCGCCGAAGACCAACAGCATGTAGTCCTTGCGACGCTCGCGGTGGCGACGGGCCTCCACGTGATGAGCGCCATTGAGAAGCAGCAGGAGGAGGAAGCAGCAGGCGGCCGTCAACACAAGCTTCGTCGACATCGTCGTCACAAGATCGCCAGACGAAGCTTATTTGTCAATGCCGCCGCACCCACGGCGATCGACCTCTGATCTGTCGTCGTTGCCTTGCGTGCTCTCAACCTAAGGCGTCCAGGGCTGAATTTATAGCACCGGAGGAGGAGGAATTTGCAAACGCGAGGATGCATGAGAACGGCCGGACAAGCAAAAGATTCTTTTCTATCTCTACGTAGTACGATCGATCGACTTATTAATGATAGAGTCCCTGCAACTTTTTTCTTAAAAAAATAAAGCACCGGTTATATAGATTCCAGAGTTATCATGACAAATAAATCTTCTTTCGCGCGCATTATTAATTATTGTTTCATGCATGCGTCCTTCCTTATTCAATTCAAATGCAACCCGGCCGGCCTCTATCTCCAACTAAGCAGGGCATGCAGTTGGACGTCAATACGTGTCGTGCATGTACTAACAAGCAAACTACTCTCTACTACTCCACGCTGAGGTTTTTATTATAGATAATTGCTATTTATCTGTCAACAGTTTTTTTCCTCAAAAGAATCGGTCGAATTTCTGGGAATAGGATCATGCTTTAAGATTTGTGCTGTGTATTTTGCTGCTCTCAAACCTATCTTGGCGCAGAGTTCTCATTGGCAACAAGTTCGCGATGTGGAACAATCTTGCCTCATGTCTAGCAACAGTGGTACTAATCCAAGAGAGAGATGATTTCAAATGGAACTGAGATCAGACAGGTGTTTTTACAGTAAAATCACATTATCTGGAACTAATTCATCAAGATATTCCTAACCTAAAGAAGAGAATTTGGAAACTGCAAACCCCACTCAAGATAAAATTTTTCTTTGATATCTTAGGTGAGGTGTGAAAGGACCTTAAGATGCCTAGAAGGGGGGGTGAATAGGCAATCCGCAACTCAAAAAACACTTAAAAATATGTCAGTTACAGAGTTAGCCCGGAGACTCCGGGTATAAGCCCGGAAACTCCGGGTTTTGGGTCCGGAGTATCCGGAGCTCTTTCACAGAGACTCCCGGTATGAAACTACTGAATGTAAACAGCTAGAATCTGAGCAAGAAAAGTAGATCGAGCAAAAACCACAGGTTAGTTCTCACTAGAAAATCGTATACTAGTAGATCGAGCCTAAACCCTAGAAACAAGGTCTCACAAGCAAATAGCAATGAATTCTAGTAAAATAGCACAAGAGAGACAAAGATTTGTTTCTCGAAGTTCACACCAGAAGGTGCTACGTCTCCGTTGAGAAAGGATTCAAAAGACGGTGCTCAAGATGCTCCTCTCCCAAGGGCGAGATCACCTCTCAAGGCTAATGTCACTTACTACAGATTCCGCGGCGAGGAATGAAGCTTACAAACTTCTTGTGCAGCTCACAATTGAGGTAGAGCAATCACAAACACGCCTAGCCGTTTAGGAGCACAAGGGTCCAAGAGTAACAAACTTGTATCCGCGGGCTTGACCAAAACCAAGTGCTCAAGAGGTGGGAATGTAGCTCACTAGCATGAATCCTTGCTCTTGCTTGCTTCTCACTCAAATCCCTCAAAGGAATCACTCAATAATGGAGAGAGGGGAGTGAGAGAGCTCTTTCTAAGCTTGTGAAGGTGTTTAGCTCGTCAAATGGGCAAGAGAGGTAGCTGAAGGGGTGTGGAGGGGTATTTATACCCCTTAGCCCAGAATATAGCCGTTGGGCCAAGGGTTACCCGGAGACTCCAGGTATAAGCCCAGAAACTCCGAGCCAGAAGCATTTTCCTCACTGGATCAGACATCCGGAGACTCTGGGTAGCAGGGTCCGGAGTATCCGGCCCTATACCCGGAGTATCCGGGTTAGGCAAGAGAAATTCTCACGTTTTGCTCTCTTGAGTGGTTTTTGTGGCTCACAATTGTTTGTCTAGGTTTTTTTGAGCA
Source organism: Panicum virgatum (assembly GCF_016808335.1). Taxonomy (NCBI): domain Eukaryota; kingdom Viridiplantae; phylum Streptophyta; class Magnoliopsida; order Poales; family Poaceae; genus Panicum; species Panicum virgatum. The sequence goes on from NC_053143.1 coordinate 923,041, forward strand.
CAAGTTCTAAATCAAAACCCTTGAGCCAAGTCCCTCTTGATTGTACGGTGTTCCTATACTTAAATTTCAAATATAAAATCTAATATCTTCAGTACGCTTGAACAACGCCTTTTCATTTCCTTTTGAGGGGTCGCACGTCGTCACTTGATTCACCTGTTTAAACTCATCACCTGCACACATGCTTAATTACACGATTAAATGTACATGTGTTTTGTCATTAATCACCAAAACCCACTTAGGAGGCTAGATCACTTTCAAGGTGTCACTTTTACAAAAGATAATCTAGCTAAATGGAACCGGCAAGGAAACCAGTGTTGCGACAGTTGGACATAGTGGGAGGAATGTGGGATGAGTCTCAACAAAGGAAATATGGGGAGCACTCATTGGCGCAAAGTCGACCTCGTCCGCTTTGCGGTCCGACTACCCGACAATGACCCAGACGATTCTGGGCGCTTCCCGAGAACGCTCGTGGCTGGCGGCGCGGCGACCTCCGTCCTGACCGACTAGCTGGAGCTCCCCGCCTGAGCTTGAGGGATGGCGGGGTCCGGCACCCCAACTACTTGCGAAGATGATGGCTCGCCCTTGTTGTCGTCCTCGTACATCAGGCTCTCCCAGGTGTCATTGCCGAGGTCGTCGTCGGCATCATCGTTGCCATCATCGATGGTGTCACTCATGATCTCGTCATCACTGGGCACATCCTCGCCTGCCTTACGGCGCCTCGCCTCCTCTCGCTCGATGTTCTTTTTTTTCTTGTCATCCTTCTTCTTCTTTGCCTCGGCAGCGAGACAACATGCCTCCTATGCGGTCGCATCCTCCGGTAACGGAGCATGGGACACACGGAAGGTCAAAATTTTAAAACCCGTCCAGTGCGGTTTTAAAACATGTCCTGCGGGGAGAAAACACAAGAAATGAAAGTCACGATGACGGAAGATGGACTGGGATCAAGAAGGCGAGGTCAGAACAAGGAAGATACTAACCAATTCGACGAATCCATCCTCTAGGGGCATCATCGGGTGCCCAAGGACCAGATAATCCGGATGCATGGGATCGAAGGCCTCACAAACCCGATGCGCGATCTCCGTTTGGTGGATCACCTCCGGCGACATCATGCTCCCGCGCAGATCGACACCGGGCCCCATCTGGTACAAGGGCAGGGTTCGCGCCATGATCGGCGCGACCCTCCTCGTGTGGTAGGCCCCGACGACTCTGATGCCGTGGAGGCCGAGAGCCTTTAAGCGCCGGATGGCTCCCAGCAGGCCGGCAAGTCTCTCCCTCTCCTTCTTCACCGTGCCGTCTCCCCACTCACGCGGGACCGCCGTTATGGGTTGGCCAGTGAAGCTCGGGAGGTGGTCCTAGTCGTCATTCTTGAGGTAGAATGAGGTGATATGCCAACCCTTGTTGGACTTTGTGAGATGAATGTCCATGTATTCGGCTGCCCGGTTGGCCGCCGTGGAGGTGGATGCTGGGTAGCCGATGGGAGGAACCACGCGCCGTTGTGCCTCACTGACTGAAGTGAGATGCCAAAGAAGTACTTCCAGAGTAGAAAAGTACAGAGGGATTCCCAGGAACCCCTCGCACAATGCGATGAAGGCCGCGGTCTGCTGAACCCCATTGGGATTCAGATGTTGTAGCTCAACTTTGTAGTGGTGGAGCAGCCCGCTGAAGAACTCGTGCACCGGTGGCTGTTGCGCCCTCTCGTCACCTGGCACGATCCACTCCTGCGCATTGGTGAGGGAGCGCAGGGGTCCTTTCGCCACAAGCCTGTTCAATCGCAAGCGGGTTGCATCCCAGGGCTCACCATGGCGAGAATAAAGCGGGAGGTGGAATGCGTGCGGACGGGGATCTCTGCGGCGGTGGAGTGAGTTGTAGCGACGGAATCGGCAAGGCATGCAATGTGAGCATTTCCTCTGGTGCGAACAAAGGTGGTGGAACGGTCTCAGCACAAGCATAGAAGAAGGAGGAGAGGGGGAGACGAACCGACGTCACGATCCCCACAGGTGTCATCATTGCTGCGGCCGCCCAGAACGCACCGCAGTTTGTCAAACTCGAGGCCCATGACACAAACAGTCTCGGCCGGTTAGGGAATTGCACCTGGGGAGAAATGACCACGGTGCCCTTGGGGGAGAAGGGACATGAGCCCTGAAACATCTCAACCGCTCACTGCCATCCTTGGGTTTGAAGGCCGGCCTGACGAAGGGCTCATGGCTGCCTGAGGACGCCACCGAACGAAAGGCGGGCCGGACAAATCAAGGCCATTTTTTTCAGAAAAGAAGCCAAACATATGAACAAACGAGGGTCGACTCAACAATACAACGCGACAAATCCTTTAGCTTTATTCCCGAAAAAGAAACGCTACAAAGTGCAGTCAACCCAAGGCAGTTATAGGACACAAAATGTGTTGCCACAATGAAGGGGACAATTTTGTCCGTCTTGGAGGGGAGTAGAAGCTAGAATACAGAGGTTCGGAGTTATGCTTCCTCGCAAGCCTTCTTCTAGCATCCTCCCCACTAGGGGCATTACGGGGGGTCACACTGGCGGACAGCTTAGCCGCCACCGTCGTTGGTGGAGCAACCTCGTCGCCGAAGAGGACAACGGGGAATGCATCTTTAGCACGCTCCAACGCCGGGATTTTCGGTCCCCGACGAGGAGTCCCAAAGCCGGAGAGCGAGGGATACCGGGCGCGTTTGTAAACCAAGCAATCCTTATGATTCGCTCTGGTTGCCAAGCGACCTGGAAGCCTTCTCCAGCGATCTTCAACCGCTCGCAAGCCTTCTTCTATCACCAAGATCTATAGGACTGGTGAGTCCCCTCAGGGGACGAACACAAGCAAGAAGAAGCACCATTATTATGAGGAAGAAAGACATAGAAGCAAGAAGAGCTGACTGGAAGCAAAACTCCAGTTAGATCGATTTATTGCCAAAAACCGGAGGGGGGCCAGTCTCATGCGAAGAGTCTTGGCTCACCCTCAAAAGGCTCGACGCCTTCACGAGAAAGACAGGAGACACCCTCGATCGGGGCACCGCAATGAGACAGAGCTACCTGGCACAAGAGGGGGCAGCTTCTGACCCAGCATCGAACTGTGCAGGCCCTTGCAGTCGCCCACCTCAGAAAAACCGCCTGGAAGGACACACGCGCAGAAGCGACTGCCAGACGGAAGGGGGACACACACGCTAAACCCTCTGAATGAATCTCTGACTCATTTAGAGGCACAGGGGCTACACCCAGCGGAGCTAATGGCGACAACGTCGCGTCCCATCACAACAGCAAGCCCACACCAACAAGCAACTGAGTTTAAACCACGAGGCTCGAGGGCTACACCTAGTGGGTGCACTCGCACGCATCCCCTGAAAACCACGAGGGAACAACGGCAAGCGGTTCATTTGAACCAACAAGACGCTCCTCTGAAATGAGCCCTCCACCCCCCTCCCCCGCGCGGATGCTACACAGCTACGGTAGGGGCCGGGGGCTACTGATGAGGATAAAAGTTACCAGTGCTACTAGACTGTTACAGACTGAACCACTGACTAGAGATTCAAAGCAAAGGCCAAGACAGTGAATGTCAGCCCAAAACACAAGTGGCCCAACTCCAGTAGAGGGTCCACACCCGTCGAGGAGCAGGTTCGCCCGACCTCTACAAGAGTAGTCCGCCTCGCTCGACTCTCATGAGGGAGCTCCTCCTTGCCGGACCCTCGCGGGAGCCGCCTCGCTCCACCCGGCTTGGGAGGGGCCCGCACCACCACATGGCAGCTAGCCGACCCCTAGACAAAGGGGGACACCCCCAGTCAACGAGGAGTCCGCCACCGAGCAGTCACATCGGACAACGAAGGGCGTGACCGCCCACGACGGCACCCACTCCTCAGTACGAACCGTGACGACAGCGGAGGCGACGGGGCGCTGCCCAGTGGCGTGCAACGGAAGGAGGCATCATCAACAGTCAACCCCCATCCCGGGCTTCCACGACCCAACCTAAGGGGAGACTCTCTCGACTCTACGCAACCCGAACAGACCCATTCAAACCACACTCACACGCACAACCAGAGACTTGGGAGCTCGCCCCTCTCTCGCCCGTTTGTTATCCCCTACTGTAAATTGAGTGCAAGAACATGAGCAACTCGAACTGGACGTAGGGATATTTAGCCCGAACCTGTATAATCCTTGTGTCTCCCCTTGCATTACCATCCGGGCCCGTGACGCGCATACGTTAATCTACTCGTCTGTGATACGGAACACCCACAAATATATTTTAATTTTATATTCTATGATTGGATCGAACAAAACAAGCCATATGTAAAAGAACAAAAAAAAAATAGAAATTAGAGTAAAGTCCACCCGCGGTCCTTAAACTTGCACGGGTGTGTCACTCTGGTCCCCGAACTCGCAAAACGGCCGTTTAGGTGCCTAAACACTGTTCCAGTTTCACTATAGACCAACCGTGCGCCAACGCGCGTAGGATTTTGCAGTTAACCCCCCTTTTAACCCCACGCATGTTTTCTTCCGACGGCGCCATTTGCTCCCTCCCGCGACTGTTCCGTTCCTTCCACCGCCATTTTCTCTCTCCCCCGAACCGCGACTGTTCCTGTTCTTCTCTCGGTGGCGGAGGCGAGCTCGGCGGAGGCGATTGGCAGCGTTGGATGTGGGCGGAGGCGATTGGCACCGAATCGGGCCGCGGGTTGAACGCATCCGCGTTGGAGGTGTCCGCGGCGGCTGATTGCGACGATGTCTCCACGATTGCGAGGGAAAGCGGAAGGGCCACTGCTATACGGTGAGTAGATCATCCCTTCCCCTCCTGTTGTTTGCAACTTTTGTGGATTAGTCGTCGTAGTTGTAGGGCTTCAATTTGATGAGAGATGGATTTCGTATTTCTAGGGCGTGAATTGTTGTTTCTGATGAGATTTGTTAGGGTTGTCCCTCTTCTGATAAACTGTGTTCTTTTGTTTCAATAATGTAGGTCCTGCTAGTGATGCATTCACCATTGAGTTACACCATGTAGTATTTTTTGTTGGGTCAGGTCATCTCAGGTCTTATGTTGATGAGAAAATTGACTGGTTTGACTGGATTGATTGTGATACATGGTCTGCCTTGTGGTTTGAGGATTTCGTTGAGCTACTGGGCTACCGTAGTGTGACAGGCATCAAATTCTATCAGTTGTCACTAGGTAAAGATCTCAGTGATGGGTCGAGGGTAATTGCAACAGATCAAGACACTAATGTGATGGTCAGTGTAGTTCACAAGGTCAGAAATTTGTTGGTGTATGCTGATCTTCATGGCAGTATGGATAGTGTTGACTGGGATGACATTGTTGTTAATCCTGTGAATCAGTTGCCTAAGGTTTTGAGTCCACAGAAAGTTGTGTATGAGAAAAACTCAGCAGTGAAATTACCTGTATTCTATACTGATGTAAACAAAGGCAGAGTAGACCAAGGTGGACAAAACAAAGACAGAGTAGGCCAAGCTGGACCTAGCCAAGAACCTGATGGAGATGAAGAGGAGGAATTTGTTGACAGTGACTATGACATTGGTGATGGAGATGATGACTTGTTAAAGGATGCTATTGACTTGGAGGTGCCAGAGGTTAAAGGCAATAAGAAGGCCAAGGGCAACCAGTTGAAGGGTATCGAGGTCACAGGGGCTATTGTATTACATGATAATGCAGATACAGATGATGACGATGTCCTGGAGCTTCCTGAGTCAGATGGTGAAGGAGAAGAAAGGTTGAGGTTCAATTCTTGGAATGAAGAGGACTTGAGGAATCCAACATTCTGTTGGGCTTGTCTTTCCTTCAGTTCAGAGTCTCAGACAAGCAATTACAGAATATAGTGTAAGGAATAGAGTAGAAATCAAGCTTCCTAGGAATGACCAGAAAAGAGTGAGGGCTCATTGTGCAGATGGATGCCTTTGGAATTTGTATGCATCATGGGATAGCAGAGTGAACTCTTTTGTTGTCAAGACATACTATGGAACCTATAACTGTCAGAAAGAGTGGATCTTAAGGAGATGCACCTCTAAATGGCTTGCAGACAAGTACATAGATTCTTTCAGAGCCAATGAGAAGATGAGTATTGCCAGCTTTGGTAGAACAATCCAAAAGGACTGGAATTTGACCCCATCAAGGAGTAAGGTAGCTAGAGCAAGAAGGCTAATTATGAAGGTCATTCATGGTGATGAGATCAAATAGTATGACAGCCTGTGGGACTATGCAGAAGAGGTGAGGAGAAGCAACCCTGGTAGCTCACTTTATCTGAACCTGGCAGGAAACCTTTTCAATACTTGCTTCATGGCTTTGGATGCTTGTAAGAGGGTTTTTTTGGCAGGGTGTAGACCCATTATCTGTCTTGATGGGTGTCATATCAAGACAAAATTCGGAGGTCAATTGTTGACAGTCGTGGGGATGGATCCAAATGACTGTATTTTTCCAATAGCAATGGCTGTTGTTGAGGTGTGAAAAAGGTCTTTCCTAACTCAGAACATAGGTTCTGTGTCAGACACCTTTACTCCAACTTTCAGGAAAAGTTCAAGGGGGAGATACTAAAGAACCAACTCTGGGCTTGTGCAAGGTCATCTTCAGTTCAACAGAAATATGGATAGGATGAAAGCTTTGGATGCAGATGCTCACAAATAGCTAAAGAAAATGGATCCCAAAACATGGGTAAGGGCATATTTCTCTGAATTTCCAAAGTGTGACATACTACTTAATAATAATTGTGAGGTTTTCAACAAGTACATATTAGAAGCCAGAGAACTCCCTATACTCAGAATGTTTGAGAGAATAAAGACTCAACTCATGACCAGACACTACGCAAAGCAAAAGGAGGCTGATGGGTTTGCAAGTAACTTTTGTCCTAAGATTAGAGCAAAAGTGAGTTCTAATGCAGAATTTGCCAATATGTGCTATGCTATGCCATCTGGACATGGAGTGTTTCAAGTACAAATTAGAGAGTACAGTCACATTGTGGACATATTTGCCAAGACTTGTAACTGCAGAAGGTGGCAGCTAACTGGAGTGCCCTGTTGTCATGCAATTGCTTGTTTGAGGCATGAGAGGATCCAACCTGAAAGTGTGCTGCCAGACTGCTATGCTGTTGACACTTTCAAGAAAGCATATGCATTTAGTATATGGCCTTGCAGGGACAAAAGTGAATGGGCACATGTCAATAGCCCAACCATTTCACCTCCCGTGTATGAAAAGAAGGTAGGCAGGCCACCCAAGTCAAGAAAGAAGCAACCACATGAGGTACAAGGGAAAAATGGCCCAAAATTTTCCAAACATGGGGTAACAATACATTGCAGGCACTGCTCTGAGGCTAATCACAATAGTGGAGGTTGCAAACTCAAAAAGAATGGCTTCACTTCTATAGAGGCTAAAAAACTGGTTGCAAATACACAAGCACAACTACAAAGAGAGGCCGAGGAGGCTGCTCAACATGCTGCTTCTGTTAGATAACTAGGCAATTTTTGGTATATTTTAATTCCAAATATTACTAGCAAATTCATGGTATAAATGAGTGATAATGTGTGAATAAGATATGTGCATGTGTTCATGTTATTCTTACTAATAAGCATGAATAAAAAGTTAAACCAGAATAGGTTTAGAGTGTACCCCAAGGCGGGACCAGTGCCGGAGGCACCGGTTGCACCGTTACCAGCTGGAATAGACATGCTATTCGACTGGCCTTGCCTGAAGTAGCCGAACGATGTCGATGCAGGAAGAGGTTCGCAGTGCAGTCCCATGAACGGTCACCAGGAAGCAGAAGAAGTAGTCGTTCGTTCACGCCGGGAAGTAGAAGAAGTAGTCGATCAGGGAGCGAGCAGTTGCGTCAAGACGCTCCCAAAAACCTGATTGCCCACGTCCCGTGCAGGACCTTCAGCGAGCAGAGGTTCCGGAGGCCTGCTCTCGCTAGAGCTGTGCGTGCAGCACTAGCGATGGGAACGGCAGAAAGCAGCAGAGGGAGAAGGGAGATGTCTCCTAAGCAGGAGTACCTGGATCAAGTGCTGAAGTGTGTATCGATGAGAGGAGGAAGGGGTGGTTTATATAGGCGTGGAGGTGCCTCAGGTTCAACGAACCTGGACGTCGTAAAGAGCTTTGATGAGCGGCAGTTACTGGTGTGATTCTCCAGTCATTACTGTCAACGTTTATTCTCTGTTTTAATGTTCTTAATAGCAAAACGTTCTTCTCATCTTCCTCGCCACGCCCACGGCCTCGGCCTCGGCCCGGCTCGGCGAGGCGAGTGAGCGCGCGCGCACGTGTGGTTCACCGACCTCCTCTTACCGGTTTCACAAGTGGTGTACACAAAGTCCACCCTTTAAGTCGGTTGAGATCCTCCTCAAATCTCGGTACGGAATTAAGCAATTGATTCCCTAGCATTTAATAGTGAGCTTTAAATTCTTTTATTGTATTGATTAGAATAAATTGGCCAAGCCCATAATTCCAACAGCTTCACTAAATCCACATGTAGACCAGGTGCCAGTTACCCCCAGGTGAGTTGCAGCACCTTTGACTTACACTTTGATCAGTAACAAACACCTTACAATGCATGAGCTGTCTTGTGTAGGTGCTCCAACCAAGCACCCAAGAAAATGCATATGTGCCACACACACAAGGTAGCTCTATCACCATGCTGGATGACATTCTGTCACAGGTAACATCAAAATATACTTCTTCAGTACGTGCTATGCAAATACTCATAGACAATTCATTATGTAGGAACCCACACCTACAATGCAGTCACAGGCAATGGGACCTTTGCCTGACAGTCAGCTCATACTGACCAACCAGCCACTACAGAGGCCACAGCCTCTAACTACAAGCACTAAAGCTGGCAAGGCAGCAATAGCTAGGAAGAGGAAACCAGCAACTCAAAAAAATGATGGGGAAGGTGCTAAAAAGAAGTCAAGGGCTACAAAGAAATCAGCAAACAATCAAAGTGAAGGTGCAAGCACTTGAAATGCCCATTGCTGTAGTTAAATCAGCAGTTACCAAGCACATTGCTCTGTTTTGGCATGTGCAATTTTGTAAGCATCAAACTGTTAAGATGCACAATTACTTATGTCAGGAGCCATGGCTGTTATAAACATGTAGCCATCAAATTATTAAGGTCTGTTACTTGTCGTGGCTGTTATGCCAGCTATTCTATTAACGGTTCAAAATTGTTCAGTCAAATGGTGCTGCAAAACTGAAGCGTCCCATGTCAATTTCACAATTCAGTCAAGTGTGCTGAAAAACTGAAGTTTCCCATGGCTGCGGCATGTGCGCATCATGCCAATGCTGGCCGTGCGCGCGAGCGCCGGCGAACAGCAGCAAGCCTCGGCGCCGCCGTGCCCATGGTGGAACAGCAGCCGACCTTGGCGCCGCCGTGCCCGTGGCGGAACAGCAGCCGACCTTGGCGCCGCCGTGCCTGTGGCAGAACAGCAGCCGGCCTCGGCGGCGACGAGATAGACGACGACGGCAAGGACTTGCACTCAGATGAGGACGGACGGCGGACAGAAGCGCCAGGGAGGGAGCAAACGGAGGCCGCACGGAACCGTCGGAAGAAAACGTGCGTGGGGTGGTGGGGGGGTGGGGGGGGGGGTTAACTGCAAAATACTACGCGTGTTGGTGCACGGTTGGTCTACGGTGAAACTGGAACAGTGTTTAGGCACTTAAACGGCCGTTTTGTGCGAGTTCGGTTACCGGAGTGACACACCCGTGCAAGTTTAAGGACCACGGTGGACTTTACTCTAGAAATTAATATATAAATAAGTGCCACTAAATGAAGGATCATGATTTTAGAAAAAAAATAAAAAAAAGAAACATCAAATTTGGAGTTCATACGAGGAAGAAATATCAATTACAAATTTTAATTCCATTTTAAAAAGAGAAAATGAACCATACACGTGTTCTTCAAATATTACCAATTACAAATTTTAATTCAAAAAAATGAATGCTTGCCGCAGCTAAATCTTGTCATTTTGAGTTTTAGGAGATCACGTTTTGAGATTTTAAGATAGACGTTTGTGCTACATCATGAGTTCCACTTGAAATTGATAGTCAATTACTTTGTGATTCAATTTCATTATGAGTTGTACCTAAACCGACAAGGAAATTGGTATTTCGCTGTGAGTTCCAGAAAAACAACAAGGAAAAATTGCATTTTTCTTGTGATTTTAATAAACCGACAAGGAAATTAGCATTTTCCTGTGAGCCTTAATTCGTGGTACGTAGAAAAAATTTAGTTTCCAGTAGTGCTTTAATTGTGATGCTTTATCCAATGTATGGTTCTGTACATGTTGACTGTTGATTCTAGGATTATTATCACAAGAGTTGATGGAGTTAGACTCGCGTCTCGAAAATCCGGTTCGTTACACACTATCTCCTTCGAACCTTCTGCTAATCAAATCTGCCCCTTTGAAAGTATCCCGTTTCTGCCTTCAAAAAAAAAAGTATCCCGTTTCTTATTTATTAGCCTGAATGCTTCTTCGGACACAGCCTCGGCCTGGTTTTCGCGCTCCACTGCACCGGATCAAAAACAAGGATTGAACCAAGTCGCGACAAGTTTATTAGGTCGAAACTAAAAGTTGGCATTGATACAGAGCTTTATTTTTTCTTCGTGACCATGCCTAAGCACATTTTTTATTAAGAGAGTATATACAAAGCTTTATTTATAGAGCTTTATTATTCTTGCTCTAAAATGAGACTGTGTGATGACGTTTATTATTGCATAATCATTGTCATCATCGCGTTTGTTGACGCCTACCAACGTCACCACTAGAAACCAGCGATGTCGCCCGTAGACATCAATGGGGTGGTAGGTATTTCATGGGCCACGAATAAATCCGCAAGCGCACGGAGTACCGCCGTAGCATTTTATCCTAGAGTAACCCGGGGTGTCATTTATATTTCCGCAGGGAAGGCGGCAGTGTATAGAATTTAGTTAAGTTAGGAGGAACCACCATGAATTAATGTCAATGATCTGAACAGGGTGACAATATTCATGGTAAAAAGGGGTAGTGAACACACAAGCACAACTAGATAATATGCATAGGACATCGGAGAGGAAAGAGCAAGATCAAGGATAACTAGAGCCATAATCTATTGTACTCTCATGAGCAAACCGAACTGAGTCGTTCATACACAAAGGAAAAGCCTGATCAATGGACTAGAGAGACCGCATCCAGATGAACAGGAGGAGCCTGAACATCCAACGGCTTTATGTACCTCCTACCCCTCTATCCGAACGTGGAGGATTACTCGGGCTCGGACAGGGCTGTCACCACCTGCGGCTACCTCTACAAACCGTGGGATAGAGTTGCATTTAAACGTGGTCATCAACCCAGGCACCACACTTGCGCTAACGAGCACTACTCTAGCCTTGCGCAAGGACACCCTTGTCTATCCGGGGCCTTAGTTCTAGAGCGCCCAATTAAGAAAGATGAAACAAAGCCATGATATACGAACTAGTCTATGCATATAAATCACTCAAGACAATCATAACTCACAAGAAGGATCACATACATAACAGAGCATATGAACCAAAGTACTGAATAGAATAAATAAGCATCTAGTACAAACTCAGAGAATTACATAAAGAGAAGGTAAAAGACATATCGGACTCTCCACGAAGACTCTAAGACCTCGAACTACGACTCGAACCTGAACTCCTCTAGTCCTAAGACCTCTACAAGTGGAGATGAACTACATGTTGAGGGAGTAGCTCTTCAACAATTTCTCCATGCCATGAAATGGAGCCCCTCCCCTCATATTTATAGAAGGGAGCCACCCTTTGCTTGGCCGTGAATTCAGCATAGAACCACTTGAACCGACGTTGTGAGCCAATGGGAGGTTGCCACATCACAAACTTAAGGCGGTGGGGCCCATGGGCAGGTCGGCCGACCTGTAGATCGGCCGGCCTCCCAGTGGGCCCACCGACCTTCTCCTTTGTCCTATGGGCTGTTCTCAGGGCACACTTGTCAATAGTGTGTGGCCTGGCTTCGTTCCTGATGGATTTCTTCTCTGGTAGCCTTTTGATCCATGTGTGCCGATGTCTGATTGGTCGGTGTTTGCTCTTTTGCCGAAAGGGTATGATTGCCCTATATTTTCAGCTAAAACCTGCACTCATAGAAAGGTAGAGGAACATGTGGAATTCGGTGATTTATTAGTGGAATGAGTGTAAGAAATGCAAGTCCATCCATTTATTATGGCAATATTGACGCTCAGAAATGGTCGTTAGTGAGCATCAATGAGACCCCCCCCCCCAAGCTGAACTTTGCTCGTCCCTGAGCAAAGCTAAACTTTAGGTTGTTGATCAGGAGTTGCTGCAATGCTTCATTTCTTCATCATGCACAAGTTACAACAAAATATTCTATCTTGAACTGAATAAGTTGGTCAAACTTTTGCTCACCCGTTTTACCTTAATCTCCATGGGGCTTTTGGCCTTCTCCTTATCTTGGGCAGTTGAGAGATAGAACGATTCATAAAGCACCACTTACCCATTCCTTGCTCAAGATTACGTCCGGAGGTTTTCAAAAGTTTTTCAAAAAACAAGTTCCTCGAATGACACTCTTATTCGCTCAAAGGTGTTTGTATCCTCACCAAGGCCTTTTGTGTGCCTTCTTTCTCCTACTTCTAAAGGCTTTCGTGGAGCTCAAGGTAGGGAGAAAACTAAGGCATACTTATTTCAAATATTTTGCAAAGTCAAAGATCGGACCAAAAAAGTAAGCAAGTCATACAACCATGATCGAGAAGTGCATGTGTGTGGATATGTGGTGGATGGAGTGAAAAACAAAAAGGATAAGTTGTTTCATGATTTTGTCTCTCTCTTCTTATATTTTGGGCATGGCTAATTTTCTTATTTTTGCATGGACCTTCATGTGCCCGCCTTCCTTTCTTTTTTTTTCTTTTTTTTCATGGGCCTTCATGTGCCCTCTTTCTTTCTTTTTCAATACATAGCTCATGCCCTTATTGGAGAGAGTTTTGGGAGGGACTTTATGGAGTATAGAATATGAGAGAGGATATGAATGAGTGGATGGTATGGAAATGCTATCCTTCCGGTGTGTACGTGATTCTCGATCATGAGAGTATAAAAAGAAACTCAAAAAGGTCACAAAATTTGACAAAGCTCAAGATGATACAAGCAGCATGTAAAAGGGGTTGTTTCTTTGTAGGCTTCATGCATATGGCTCTGGTGGGTATTTCTCATCATCGAGGAACTTTTTATTTTGTAGTTTTCAAAGATAAAAGTTTCGGACGTAAGATTTTGCTCAGAACAGGTTTGTAGCAACTCTAATCCATCATATCATATTTCTCAACAGCTTAGACTCAGATCATGCACTCGCAACCCACAAAATTTCAGGTTCAGGATAAACTTTCTGAGACCAACAAACTCAGTTCTCGGAGAATATGAGCTGTAAACTATGCATGACAAGAAAATTAAAACAGAGCAACTATTCATCATTTCAACTGGAGAACTTAGGCATTCTTACCGCTCATGAGAAAACAAACAAATGACACTTAAAGGAAAATAAAGATAAGCGACTCGACTTCTTCTTCTACTTTTTTTTAGCATGCAATGTAAGATGATGGAAAGGGAAATATGCAAATGCAAGATACATGTTACCTTCGGGAACTCCTTCCCCCCAAGCTAGCTCACTGACCGGGTGGAGGGTAGTACCCATAGTGCTAATAGAATGCTTGAGCGTCCTGATACTGCTTTCGAAGCAGTTCCATGGTGGCTTCATGATTTGTTTGTTGTTGTGCGTGATATCTTGCGGTGTCTTGAATGTGTTGGGTGAGAGCTCCTTGGGTCTGCTGTGTCCTATCATCGATGTCGCCGACTCGGATGTTGATGTTGTGTATCCCCTGAGAGAGGTCACGATATCCTCAGGCTGAAAATGAGCGTCGAGCAGCAAAGAGTGGAGGTGCTCCGCTCGAACTAGAACCACTAATATACGCCCAATTCGTTCGTGCGGATTGATCCCACTCAGAGCTGCCTGCACTCTGCCATGATGAACCTCCAGCTTCGGGTTGCGGGATATATCGGTCCCAACTAGACTGCTGTCCGGACGAGGGTCCGGCTGCTCCAGCAGCGGGTGCATATCCTGCATAACCATGAAAAGCTTGTGGTTGTGGTGGCGGCATATCCATCGCAGCATTCCGGGACCTGCTTCTGGTCATCCTTCCCGACACACTACTCCTGCGAGGTGCTTCGGCGGGCTGCAACTCAAAAGTGTAACCATGGCTTTTATATAAACGAAGTCCCGTGTTAGGAAGCGGGGTCTCGTTTACATAGCCGGGAAAGAAGAATATAATAGAACCGTCTGGAGCACTTTTCAGAGTGTGTCCTTGAATCAAATAAGCCAAATCAATCGATGGGCGTGGTGTAGTGATAAAAGTAAATCGAGCCCAATTCAACACACCCAAACTTGTGGCAATTCTTGTGACCAAAGAAGTGCACTCAACTGGTCCAGTCATTCAAAAATTTTCAAGCCATTGGCGAATCATTTCTTGCATAGGGGCAATTTTTTTTTGTTCACCATGGCATAAAGAATATGAAGTTCGTCCATACGAACGGTTCGGACATCATCTCTGGGAAAACACGTGAGAGCAACCCATTTATGCATCAAATGTAAAGTCGGATGCTGAATATTATTGCAACGGGGATGTGTGTACGCGTTCAACCCAGAGATGGTGTGCCAAAAACTTTCTCGATGGTAACCCTTAGTTGCATGCTCAAGCTCAAGACTACACTTATGGTGAAAACCCAGAACAGTACTCAACTCTTTCCAAGACAAAGAAAATTTTGCCCCGAAGAATCGGAATGAAATCCCATTGTTTGTTTCCTCAAGAGTGCAGAGAAACTGAATAGTCAAATCTCGCGAACACAACTCAGTAATTTCAGCAAATGAAGACCAACCACGGCTTTCCAAACACTCGCAAATTCAGCATTCATACCTGTCTTTTTCAGCAGGTCATCATCAAACTCCCATGTATGCCTGCAGGTCCAAGCCTTCAGGATGTTGTAGGCTTGGAGTTCTCGCTCCCCTCGAATGTCGAGGTGAGAGTCATCTAGCGCCTCCTCTTCTTATTGTTGTGCTGGTGTAAGGATCGATGGACCAAGAGGGGGGGGGTGAATTGGGCCTTTTTCAAAATTCTAAAACAAAGTAAAGCAACCTTAACCTATGCAATACTAGTAAGGCTCAATTCACCAACCGGTTAGCTAGGCGAACTACACAAGCTTACAAAGATACAACTAGATAAGAAACTAAGCAAGATAGAGCTAAGCTATGATCTCTAAGGTCAAGCACATGAATAATTGCATGAAAGTAAGTGCTTGAAAGTAAAGAGTGGGCAAGAAACAACCGGATTTTTTCCCGTGGTGTTGATGTGTTGGCACACACCCCTAATCCACGTTGTGACACTCACTAAGAGTCTTGTCACCTCCCAAGTCACCGAGATGAGGGCGCTCACTAAGAGTCTCCGTTCACCATCCTGGCGTGGTGGAGCTCAAGCCACGTACAAACTTCTTCGGGCTCCCACAATCGTTGGCAAGCTCCGAAAGAAACACCTTCAATCACCAAGATCGCCTAGGTGCTACCAATCACCAAGAGTAATAAGCTAGGGCCTTCACTTGAGCAAGAACCAATGACCAAGAATGGATGCACACAAGCTTCTCTCTACTCAAGTCCTTAGTCTTGCTTCTTGAATGATTGAATGAACAAATGTGTGGAAGATGAAGCTCAAGATGGCTCTCAACAATATATGAGTGTATGAATGTTGCCTGGTGTCAAGAGAGTGCAAAATGACCCATTGGAGGGGTATATATAGACAGCTCACACGAATAGAGCCGTTGGAGAAAAGCTGCCAGAAAACTGCGTAGCGCCGGTTAATCCGACGTACCTCCAATAGTCAGCGTCGATTTAACCGATGAGTGTAAACTGCCCATTCTGAAAACTAGCCGTTACAACTTGTGCAGATTAACCGACGTATCATCGGTTTAACCGGTGAGTGTAGTTGTCCACTGATCAACTGAAAAACCAAGTCTCTGGACAACTGCACCGACGTTAACTCAAAACCATCGTCGGTTTAACCGGTGAGTACAACTTCTGAAATCCCTGGAAAAACCATCTCACTGGTCAATTACACCGACGTCTCATTTCAAACAGTGTCGGTTTAACCGGTGTATTGAACTTGAAATGCCCTGGAAAAACCAACTCTGGACTAATGCACCGACGTTAATTCAAACAACATCGGTTTAACCGGTGTATAGAACCTGTCCAGACTCTGCTGACTGCGTTTAACCGACGTATAGAAAAGTGGAAGCGTCGGTTAAACCGGTGTATAGACTTTTTCTGATTTTGCCTTTTCTGATTTGAGTCTTGAGTGAAATCCAAATATTCTTGAGATATAAGTTGAAAACCACTTATTTGAACTTCTAGGAACCTGAGTGACCATAGTGTGCATCCATTTTCAAATGACCATGTCCATGCTCAAGTTACTTTACCTTAACCCCTCTTAATAGTACGATTACTACAAAACTATAAAACCTATACTAACCTAAGTGTCCTTCTCAGCCTTATGACACTTAGGACTAGAAAGATCCTTAGTCTTGACATATATTTGAGTTGAATACCGAGATCGCCTTTTTGGATAACGAAATTGAGGGGCCTCTTTTGACATATGACCAAATGAGCGGTAATTATTCATTAAGCTGCACAAACTCATTAGTCACAATAATGGTTGTCATTAATCACCGAAACATACCTAGAGGGCCCAGATGCTTACAATCTCCCCTTTTTGGTGATTGATGACAACACAAACATAAAATAACGAGAGAGCGAGAAAGATAAAACAGGATAAACACAAGCAAACTCGAAAAAGGACCAAAGAACTCAACGGCTCAAACGAAATCCATAGATATGTCTCAAACCACAGCATACTCAAGCGACAAATGTACATATCCATGAACTAACATCAAATAATAATAAAACATCAAGGTCCTGATAACTATGAGCTCTCTCTATCTCTACCCCTCCCCCTAACTCCAACTCCCCCTAACTCTCTCTCCCCCTTTGACAACAAAGCACCAAAAAGGCGAGCTACTGGTCCGGCTGTCGCGGTACAGCGAGGAAGCGGTCCAGGTTGTCATCGTCGTCATCGGACGGCGAACCCTCGGTGACAGACGGGAGCTGCTAGTCAGAACTGCCTGCTGGATCTGAACTGACTGGGGGTGTAGCTGTCGTCGAGGCTCTCGTGCTGGCACTGCCTGGAAGAGGGTCCATAGAAGTGGTAACCGGCTCAGCAGAAGATGTGTCAACATCTAAGGTAGTAAGTGCTGAAGCTGCCGGCTGTGTTGACTGCTGAAGTAAAGAACCCTCTCCTCCTCCCCCTGAAGGTAGTGTCTGTGGTACGACGGGGAGGGCGACTGACTGAACTGCCGACGGAGAGTCCTGGAAGAGTGAAGTCGCTGGCAGTGGTGAGAAGAGCGGACGACCGGCAGACCCAAGGAGTGCAGACATCGAGAATGTGGTCTCCGGTGTCGCTGTAGTAGCTAGAGCTGCAGTGGGCGCTGGAGCTGGAGAGACTGCAAGCTGAGGTGCTCCAACACCCTGAAGGCCTGGCTGTCCTGGCTGCTGCGGGGCGAGTCCGGTGTGAGTGTAAAGCTGTGTAATCATCCCGAACATCTCCATCATGCCCTGCTGCATCTGCTGGAATTGAGCGTCTATCCTTTGAGAGACTCTGTCGATAAGCCCGACAAAACGCTCCTCGGCTGCAGCACGCTCTCGGGCAGCCTCTCTCTGAATGGCTGCTAGCTGATCCTCATGGGCTCTCCTGGCCTCCTCCTGCGCGATCCGATCCTCTCTCAGCTGAGTGACAAGCTGCTGTAGGAGAGAGGTAAGCTCGGACGGCAGAGTCACCTGGGACTCTGTAACAGTAGCAGCTGCCGGTGACTCTGGAGCTGGCTCTCAGGACCCTCCTGCCTCGTGGTCGTGACTGGCGGGTGCTGCAGGAAAGTACTCGGCATCCTTGGAGGAGTCTGACTCAAGCTCAGACCAGTGTATCTCATCATCTCCTCCGGGAAGCTGTGCCTCGGCAGCTAGCAGTGCCTCATCCTCCTGTGCCACTCGGGCCTGCGTGTCAGGTGACAGCTGTGCCATAGCAGCTCTCTCGGCCTGTCTGCCCCTCCTCCGGTCTTATGGTGCTGTGGGACGGTAAACTGGGAACCGGGGAGCCTCATCCTGACGGTACACTGCACTGACGGGTGACTCAGCTGGCACGATCATAGAACAGATAAAGCTGATCCAGTGAGCATACGAAAACTTTCGCAGAACACCCATCCCGTCAGTGATCACATCCTCGATCTCAGCCAAAATGAAGTCAACAATGTCAAAAGGCTCGTGAGTGAGGATGTGTAGAAGTA
This sequence comes from Panicum virgatum, assembly GCF_016808335.1. Classification (NCBI taxonomy): domain Eukaryota; kingdom Viridiplantae; phylum Streptophyta; class Magnoliopsida; order Poales; family Poaceae; genus Panicum; species Panicum virgatum. Next base: position 941,430 of record NC_053143.1, read on the forward strand.
GTAGCTGCTACAGCCCTGTAAACCCCTCTGGGTAGCCACTCCTCGGTAACAGAGTCCTCCGGAGTGCCATGTGAATAGCGTATGCCTCTGGGGTCAGCAAGCTAGGTACTCTGGCATACGACGCTGGAAACGGCTGGCGGAAGCACTGAGAGATCGCCTCGTGGGAAGGTGCAATCCCGCCAATCATAGCTCTACGCAGTGGATCTGCGTCTCCGTATACCATCTCGTGAAGGGAGACGTTGACCAAGTCAACTCCGAGTATCCATGCTATCGTCGCCCTGGACAGACCAAAGACCTGGCCTCCAAACACGAAGTGTACGGCTCTGCGCTCGGGAGCTATCCAGGCTGTGGCGTAGAACACTCTAACCCAGTCCTCGATATACCTGTTCTGCTCTATCTGAAGTAACTTGGGCAGGCCTCTGAAGTGAGCAAAATGCTCTCTGACGTCTGCTCCCCCTGCTGCTGTCCTCAGAGAGACCCAGTCGAGCACTCTGTGTGGAAAGATCCTGTGCCCCCTCCTCTGGTAGGTCTCGTAGAAACTGGCCTGAAGAAGCGTCCAGAACCTACGGTCGACCCTGCTGTCACGGGTCATGGGGAACCAGTCCTCCTCCCCAACACTCCACCTGAGCCTCTTGACCTTCGCCGCATTGGCCTTGGTCAAGTTCTGGAGCAGCACACCTGGCTCCAGACGCACAACAGTGTCCATACGGAACACTGCGCGCTCGGCCTCTAGGGCCTCGGCTCTACAGGCTGCTGTTGCTGCTGCTGCGGACCTGCGAGGCTCCTGTGGCTGGTGACCTCCTCGTGTCCTCGGTCCAGTGCGACGCTCGGTCGCTGGCGAAGCCTCTGCAGCTGGGGACGTCTGCCGAGTGCGGCCAGAACGTCGTGGAGTCGGTGACTCCTGTGTGCCCTGCCCCTGAGACTGCTCCGACTGCTCTGCCTCTGAATCTGCATCTGACTCTACAGCTGAAACTGAGTGATCTGACTCTGATGCTGCCTCGGTCATGGCTCTGGTGGCCCTGGCACCTCTGACTCTGCCCATACCTCGGCCTCTGCCTCTGCCCCTGGCTGGCTGCTCTCTAATCGCAAACGGGCGAGCACGGCCTAATGCCTGCTCCTCGGCGGCCTTGGCCACCATCTCGGCCCTCTCGGCCTCACTCTCTGCTCGAGTCCACTTGCAGACGGGCTTCTCGACCACGACCTCCTTCCCCTTCCTCTTCTCGCGACCCATCTCAACTGGCGGTGACGCGGGTGTGTGGGAACGCAAACACGGCGCGAAAGCAGTGCGAAGAGCGGCTCAGGCAAATCGTCGAACACTTGGTGAGCACTGAGCGGCGGCGGCTGGGGCGTGAAAAGCGTGGAGGCGCGGCTGCGTGGGCGTCGGCGCGGAGGCGCTCGGTGGCGGCGGCGCACGGGCTGCGTGGACGGCGCTGGTGGCGGTGGTGCATGGGCGGTGCGGGCGGCACTGGCGTGGAGCGGCACGGTGGTGCAGGCTGCCCGCGGTGGCGGCTGCGGGCTTTGTGGAAGACGCGCGGTGGTTGTGGCGCGGTCCGGCGGCGTGCAGGCGAGCGCGGGCGAGATCGTGGGCGAGCGGCTGCGTGAGCGGCGGCGGCGCGGGATCGGCAAGTGAGGGTGCTGCGGCGGCTCGAGACGAACACGGGTGAAACAGAGGAAAGAAAAGGCGGCGGCACGAGCAAGATACATATATGACATGTGGACCCCGCATTTTTCTTTAACGCCGGTTAAACCGATGCCTAGGTTTAGAACGCCGGTCGATTGCATCGGTGCAGTTCACCCGAGACTCCTGCAAAATTCATCTGAGCGCCGGTTGATCCGACGTAATGCATTTTGAACTCGCTGGTTGAACGGTGGTATCACCGGTTGATTGCTGGGACAGAACTTCATTACGTTCACCGGTTGATCCGATGTCCTGACTTTTGCATACGTCGGTTGAACGCCTGAAACTGACTGAGCTGAGACACAACTTAGTAATGCCGGTTAAACCGATGGGTATAGATCCATTAAACGTCGGTTTAACCGGTGAACCCAAAAACCCTTCACTCAGCTCACTCTTCTATGCTAAGTCCAATAAACTTATAAAATTCAAATAAACTCAAGTTAATGGACTTGCATAGGCGACTTTACCCCTCAAAATAAATAGGATAGCACACTAGCTTAAATAATTTTCTTTTCAAACACAAGGAAAAGCCGCAAAGTGAGACAAAGCGCCAAATAAAATGTATGAGCCTTGTCATAGGAGTATTGAAGATAGAGAGCTACAAACTCATCATGACATTGCTCACTAGGCAATAACGCACCTAACACTTTGCTCTTTTCACTTTTCATGAATTAAGATCTTGTATATGAAACAAGTCTCATTTTCATCAAGTGATCTCCTTTGTGACCCTTACGCATGCAATGATAATGCAAACTACAACCACATGCGAAAGAAGAGTAAACATGAAGTGCACATCTATATGACAAGAAATGCATAACAAGAAATTAAGATCTACTTGTCAAGTTTGAACCCACGGGAAGCTTCTTCATGATGAGCCTTTCTACAAGCCTAGAGGAAAACAAGTGTACCACCACCTCTAGCTAAACCCTTGCTCATCACTATCTTACCATGGTTAGACAAGTGTCCTATATGTATGCATTTTTCTTATATGACATGGCAACTTACATGACGTTTGCCGCATCTAGCACATTAAGCTCATTCCTTAGCCTAACAAAAGTACTCTCGTCTAATGGTTTTGTGAAAATATCCGCCAATTGCTCCTTGGATCTCACACCTTGAAGAGATATGTCTCCTTTGGCTTCGTGATCACGCAAGAAGTGATGGCGAATATCAATGTGCTTTGTGCGAGAGTGTTGAACCGGATTCTTGGCAATTTTTACGGCACTTTCATTGTCACAAAGGAGTGGGATCCTATCTAGTTTCACACCAAAGTCCAAAAGGGTTTGCTTCATATATAGGATTTGGGCACAACATGCACCGGCCGCTATATATGCCGCTTCCGCGGTGGACAAAGCCACAGAATTTTGCTTCTTACTCGACCAAGAAACTAGAGAACGCCCAAGCAAGTGGCAACCCCCGAAGGTACTCTTGCGATCCACACGGCTTCCGGCAAAATCCGAATCCGAGTATCCCAAGAGATCTAAGCTAGCGCCTTTGGGGTACCACAAGCCTATGCTTGGGGTGCGCTTGAGATACCGAAGGATCCTATTCACAGCCGAGAGGTGTGATTCCTTTGGGTTTGCTTGAAAACGGGCACACAAGCACACACTAAACATTATATCGGGCCTAGATGCGGTAAGGTAAAGCAAAGACCCAATCATGGAACGATAGAGGGATTGATCAACCGGTTTACCGTCCATATCCAAGTCGAGATGCCCATTAGTTGGCATGGGTGTCTTGATTGGCTTGCACTCATCCATTTTGAACTTCTTCAAGATATCTTTAGTATACTTTTCTTGATGGATGAATGTCCCTTCCTTCAATTGTTTGACTTGAAAACCAAGGAAGAAGGTCAATTCGCCAATCATGGACATCTCGAATTCCCTAGACATCATGGTAGCAAGCTCATGGCTTAGTGAATCGTTAGTTGAGCCAAAGATAATATCGTCAACATAAATTTGACAAATGAAAAGATCCCCGTTGACGTCTTTTGTGAACAACGTGGTGTCCACCCTTCCAATCTTGAAGCCTTGCATGATTAGGAAGTCACGAAGCCTCTCATTCCAAGCCCTTGGAGCTTGTTTGAGCCCATAAAGTGCCTTGTGCAACCTATAAACATGGTTAGGATTCCTCAGATCTTCAAACCCGGGAGGTTGCTCAACATAAACAAGTTCGTTAATTACGCCATTTAAGAATGTACTTTTCACATCCATTTGATATAACTTTATATTGTGATGTGAAGAGTAAGCAAGAAGGATGCGGATAGCTTCAAGTCTTGCGACCGGAGCAAAAGTTTCACCAAAATCCAAACCTTCGACTTGAGAAAACCGTTTTGCCACAAGTCTTGCTTTGTTGCGTATCACCACCCCATGTTCATCTTGCTTGTTTCGAAAGACCCACTTAGTGCCGATGATGTTCTTATCTTTCGGAGGAGCTTCGAGGACCCAAACTTCATTGCGGGTGAAGTTGTTCAATTCTTCTTGCATGGCCATCACCCAATCCGAGTCCTCAAGTGCTTCCTCTATGCTAGTGGGTTCAATACAAGAAACAAACGAGTAATATTCGCAAAATGAAGCATGCTTAGAGCGAGTTCTTACTCCCTTGGAAGGACTACCAATGATTTGACCAATTGGATGATCCTTGGAGATGCGACCATGCTTCACTAGCGGTACTTGTGTGGATGCTTGTTGGGGTGAATCATGGGTGACTTGTGCTTGAGGTGGAACATTTTGCTCTACTTGTTCTTGGACTTGGGGTGTTGGCATTGGCACATTTTCTTGAGGTTGTGGATCATCTTTTTCTTGATCTTCATCCACTTGGGGTGCCGTGGAGGTGCTTGGTGTAGATGAGAAAGGTCCTCCCCCTTGATCATTGCCTTCATGCACCTCTTCCGGCTTGATATCCCCAATGGACATTTTCTTCAAAGCTTCATCAATCTTCTCATCACCTACAATGTCATAGCCAACAACCTCCTCTTGGGAGCCATTAGATTCATCAAACTCCACATCACATGTTTCTTCAACTAACCCGGAGGTTTGATTGAATACTCTATATGCTTTGGAGTTTGATGCATAACCAAGAAAAAAACCTTCATCACATCTACTTTCAAACTTACCGAGCCTTTTCTTCTTGTAAATGAAGCATTTGCAACCAAAGACTCGAAAGTAGGATATATTTGGCTTCTTCCCGGTGATGAGCTCATATGGAGTTTTCTTGAGGAGTCGGTGAGGATACACTCGGTTGGATGCATGGCAAGCCGTGTTGATTGCTTCCGCCCAAAACTTCTCGGACGTGCCATAATCATCCAACATTGCTCTTGCTAGAGTGATGAGTGTCTTGTTCTTTCTTTCGACCACTCCATTTTGTTGAGGTGTGTAGGTGGCGGAGAACTCATGCTTGATGCCCTCTTCATCGCACCATTCTTCAATCTTCATATTTTTGAACTCGGTGCCGTTGTCACTCCGGATCTTCACAATTGCGGAGTTGTACTCCCTTTGAGCTCTTCTTGCAAATGTCTTGAAGACTTCCGGAGTTTCACCCTTATCGCCTAGAAACATGACCCAAGTGTAACGTGAAAAATCATCAACGATTAATAGGCAATAGAGGTTACCACCAATGCTCTTGTATGTAGTTGGACCAAAAAGATCCATGTGGAGTAGCTCGAGCGGCTTGGAGGTAGACAACATCGTCTTGATGGGATGATGTGTTGCAACTTGCTTTCTGGCTTGACATGCTTTGCATAATTTGTTCTTGTCAAAAGTGACGTCCTTCAAGCCGGTGATCATCCCTCTCTTGGGGGCTTTCTTGAGGTTGCTCATGTCAATATGAGCAATTCTTCTATGCCAAAGCCACCCAAGAAACGACTTGGTGAAGAGGCATGTCATGGAGCTTGTTTGCTTTGAAGAGAAATCCACCATGTAAATATTTCCATGCCTAAACCCCGTGAATACCAATGACTTGTCTTCTTCAAGAGTTACTACAACACCATTCTTGTCAAAAGCACACGTTAGTCCAAGATCACATAATTGAGCAATAGAAATAAGATTAAAACTAAGTGCTTCTACAAACAAGACATTAGAAATAGATAAATCTTTAGAAATAGCTATTCTACCCAAACCTAAAACTTTTCCCCTTGAGTTATCACCATAGGTGACATGTTCATGATCGCCGGGGTCTTCAAGAGAGGTGAACATGCTATCATTGCCGGTCATGTGTTGAGAGCAACCGCTATCAAGTACCCAATGTTTTCCACCGGCTTTGTAGTTCACCTACACACATGAGAATTCACTTTTGAGTTTTAGAAACCCAAACAAGCTTTGGGCCTTGCACATGTGTGACAAGAGCTTTTGGGACCCAAAGTTGCTTGGGGAGCTTCTTCTTTGACTCCTTAGCAATTTTGCCAATGAATTTGGCCTTCACCTTGCCCTTCACTTTACTCAAGAGAAAATGGTTATTTTGAAACATTGATGAGTAATTCTTTGGTAAAGTGGGAAGAGGGTGTGATGGTAAGGTGCACTCCCAAGTGTGGTGCCCGGTGACTTGGCAATGTTGGCAATATGAACCAACTTCCTTGATGAAGCTAGTCTTGATCTCCGGAGAAGGAGTAGTGCCTTGATTTGGCTCCGGAAATGAACCAAAACCTCTCTTGCCATAGTCACGAGCATTGTTGAAGAGAATTTCCTTGTGGATGTATTCTCCTCTTGAGAGCTTCTCCACACTACTCTTGAGGCTTGCCACTTGATCCATCAATTCCTTTTCCCTAGAAGGAACAAGATCGGTCACAATATTAGTGGCATTTGCATTAATGAGTAGGTCATCACATGAAGTAGAAGCATTGACCTTTTCAATAGTTTCATTGACAAAGTTCTCAAGACTTGGGTCAATTGCTTCATAGGCAAATTCAAGTTCTTGATATTTGTGAGCCAACTCCCTATGCTCTTGTTTAAGCTTTTTGTGGCTCTCTTCAACTTGCTTAGCAAATACAATTGACTCATTGTGCTTTTTGAGCAAGTCATTGTACTTGCCAAGCAAATCGGAGTGGGCAAGCTCTAACTTGGCATGAGTGCTCTCAAGAATCTTGACTTTGCCTTGTTCCCTCTTGATAACAGATGTATACTCATTAATGAGGTTAGTAAACTCATAAGGGTCAACCTCTTCATCACTATCACTATCCTCCTCACATACCTTTGTTTTACCTTTTGCCATGAGACACATGGGAGGTGGAGGTAGCGATGATTCTTCATTGGTGAGGGCGATGGTGACGATATCTTCTTCCTCATCACTTGACTCTTCGCTTGATGAGACATCGGTCACCCACTCTTGTTTTTCTACCAAGAAGCTTCTCTTGGTGTTGCCCTTTTTCTTTGGGAAGAGCTTGGTCTTCTTGTCATGGTTTTTCTTCTTCCCAAATTTCTTGTTTTTGTTCTTCTTCTCATCTTCATCATCATCGCTTGAATCATGGCGATGCTTGCTCTTGTTGTCCTTCTTTCTCTTGTCCGGCTTGGGGCAATTTGGAGCAATGTGACCTTTTTCTCCACAATTTTAGCAATTTTTGTTCTTGACATCTCCCCATGGCCGGAACATTCTTCTTTTGGGGTTAAAGTTGAAACCCTTCTTGTTGATCTTGTCATTCAAGCGTGTGAACTTTCTCATCATGAGAGCAAGTTCTCCATCATCGTCTTCATCGGATGAGCTCTCATGATGATCTTCTTCTTCATTGCTTGAGCTTGATTCTTGCTTTACCATCTTGAGCTTGCGGTGCTAGTTGGCATTGGTTTTGAGAGCAATTGTTTTGCTTGTAGTTGGCTCTTCGGACATACCAAGGATCCCCATTTCATGAGCACGAATTTCACCCACAAGCTCTCCCACTTCCATTGTATCAAGATTCTCCTTTTGAAGCATAGCATTTATGATGTTGTATTTGGGCTTTGGTAGGAGCATGAGAATCTTGCGGTTGATGGAGCCACTGTCAATTTTAGAAAGTTCAAGAGCATTAATGTCCTTGACAATGACATTCAAGGGAGAATACATATCATTGCAATTTTCATGAGCTAGCATCTTAAAGGAATCATAATTAGCTCTAAACAAGTGATACTTTTGCTCACGAACTTTTGTAGAGCCTTCATGAATTTCAATTAGCTCTTTCCAAATATCACTTGCTAAGTCAATGCCATTTACTCTAGCAAAGACTTCCTCACTAATGGCTTCGAAAATTGCATTTCTAGCCTTTGCATTCCATTTTAATTGTTCTGTGGTGGGAGTTCCGGTGAACCTGGTCTTAGTTGCCAACCACACTTCGGGGGCAATCGCATCAAGGTATGCGGCCATGCGAACTTTCCAATAAGTAAAGTTCTTGCCCTCGAAGTGAGGCGGCAAACCACCCATCTTGGCCATAGCTCTAGGCGGTGAAGCCTAATGATCCAAATGAGCAACGAGGCTCTGATACCAATTGTAAGGATCGATGGACCAAGAGGGGGGGTGAATTGGGCCTTTTTCAAAATTCTAAAATAAAGTAAAGCAACCTTAACCTATGCAATACTAGTAAGGCTCAATTCACCAACCGGTTAGCTAGGCGAACTACACAAGCTTACAAAGATACAACTAGATAAGAAACTAAGCAAGATAGAGCTAAGCTATGATCTCTAAGGTCAAGCACATGAATAATTGCATGAAAGTAAGTGCTTGAAAGTAAAGAGTGGGCAAGAAACAACCGGATTTTTTCCCGTGGTGTTGATGTGTTGGCACACACCCCTAATCCACGTTGTGACACTCACTAAGAGTCTTGTCACCTCCCAAGTCACCGAGATGAGGGTGCTCACTAAGAGTCTCCGTTCACCATCCTGGCGTGGTGGAGCTCAAGCCACGTACAAACTTCTTCGGGCTCCCACAATCGTTGGCAAGCTCCGAAAGAAACACCTTCAATCACCAAGATCGCCTAGGTGCTACCAATCACCAAGAGTAATAAGCTAGGGCCTTCACTTGAGCAAGAACCAATGACCAAGAACGGATGCACACAAGCTTCTCTCTACTCAAGTCCTTAGTCTTGCTTCTTGAATGATTGAATGAACAAATGTGTGGAAGATGAAGCTCAAGATGGCTCTCAACAATATATGAGTGTATGAATGTTGCCTGGTGTCAAGAGAGTGCAAAATGACCCATTGGAGGGGTATATATAGACAGCTCACACGAATAGAGCCGTTGGAGAAAAGCTGCCAGAAAACTGCGTAGCGCCGGTTTAATCCGACGTACCTCCAATAGTCAGCGTCGGTTTAACCGATGAGTGTAAACTGCCCATTCTGAAAACTAGCCGTTACAACTTGTGCAGATTAACCGACGTATCATCGGTTTAACCGGTGAGTGTAGTTGTCCACTGATCAACTGAAAAACCAAGTCTCTGGACAACTGCACCGACGTTAACTCAAAACCATCGTCGGTTTAACCAGTGAGTACAACTTCTGAAATCCCTGGAAAAACCATCTCACTGGTCAATTGCACCGACGTCTCATTTCAACAGTGTCGGTTTAACCGGTGTATTGAACTTGAAATGCCCTGGAAAAACCAACTCTGGACTAATGCACCGACGTTAATTCAAACAACATCGGTTTAACCGGTGTATAGAACCTATCCAGACTCTGCTGACTGCGTTTAACCGACGTATAGAAAAGTGGAAGCGTCGGTTAAACCGGTGTATAGACTTTTTCTGATTTTGCCTTTTCTGATTTGAGTCTTGAGTGAAATCCAAATAGTCTTGAGATATAAGTTGAAAACCACTTATTTGAACTTCTAGAAACCTGAGTGACCATAGTGTGCATCCATTTTCAAATGACCATGTCCATGCTCAAGTTACTTGACCTTAACCCCTCTTAATAGTGCGATCACTATAAAACTATAAAACCTATACTAACCTAAGTGTCCTTCTCAGGCTTATGACACTTAGGACTAGAAAGATCCTTAGTCTTGACATATTTTTGAGTTGAATGACGAGATCGCCTTTTTGGATAACGAAATTGAGGGGCCTCTTTTGACATATGACCAAATGAGCGATAATGATCTATTAAGCTGCACAAACTCATTAGTCATATTAATGGTTGTCATTAATCACCGAAACATACCTTGGGGGCCTAGATGCTTACAATCTCCCTCTTTTTGGTGATTGATGACAACACAAACATAAATAACGAGAGAGCAAAAAAGATAAAACAGGATAAACACAAGCAAACTTGAAAAAGGACCAAAAGAACTCAACGGCTCAAACGAAATCCATAGATATGTCTCAAACCACAGCATACTCAAGCGCCAAAAGTACATATCCATGAATTAACACCAAATGTGATACAAGCATCAAGTCCTGATAACTACGAGCTCTCTCTATCTCTACCCTCCCCCTGACTCCAACTCCGCCTGACTCTCTCCCCCTTTGGCGTCAAAGCACCAAAAAGGCGAGCTACTGATCCGGCTGTTGAGGTACGGCAAGGAAGCGGTCGGATCGTCGTCGTCGTCGTCGGACGGAGAGCCCTCTGTGATGGACGGGAGCTGCTGGTCTGAACTGCCTGCTGGATCTGAACCGACTGGGGGTGTAGCTGTGTCGAGGCTCTCGTGCTGGCACTGCCTGGAAGAGGGTCCGTAGAAGTGGAACCGTCTCAGCAGAAGATGTGTCAACATCTGAAGTAGTAAGTGCTGAAGCTACCGGCTGTGTCGACTGCTGAAGTAAGGAACCCTCTCTCCTCCCCCTGAAGGTAGTGTCTGTGGTACGACGGGGAGGGCGACTGACTGGACTGCCGAAGGTAGAGCTAAGCTATGATCTCTAAGGTCAAGCACATGAATAATGCATGAAAGTAAGTGCTTTGAAAAGAAAGAGTGGGCAAGAGACAACCGGATTTTTCCCGTGGTGTCGATGTGTTGGCACCACACCCCTAATCCACGTTGTGACACTCACTAAGAGTCTTGTCACCTCCCAAGTCACCGAGACGATGGGCGCTCACTAAGAGTCTCCGTTCACCATCCCGGCGTGGTGGAGCTCAAGCCACGTACAAACTTCTTCGGGCTCCCACATCGTTGGCAAGCTCCGGAAGAAACACCTTCAATCACCAAGATCGCCTAGGTGCTGCCAATCACCAAGAGTAATAAGCTAGGGCCTTCACTTGATCAAGAACGATCACCAAGAACGGATGCACACAAGCTTCTCTCTACTCAAGTCCTTAGTCTTGCTTCTTGAATGATTGAATGAACAAATGTGTGGAAGATGAAGCTCAAGATGGCTCTCAACAATATATGAGTGTATGAATGTTGCCTGGTGTCAAGAGAGTGCAAAATGACCCATTGGAGGGGTATATATAGGCAGCTCACACGAATAAAGCCGTTGGAGAAAAGCTGCCAGAAAACTGCGTAGCGCCGGTTAATCCGACGTACCTCCAATAGTCAGCGTCGGTTTAACCGATGAGTGTAAACCGCCCATCTGAAAACTAGCCGTTACAACTTGGGCAGATTAACCGACGTATCATCGGTTTAACCGGTGAGTGTAGTTGTCCACTGATCAACTGAAAAACCAAGTCTCTGGACAACTGCACCGACGTTAACTCAAAACCATCGTCGGTTTAACCGTGAGTACAACTTCTGAAACCCCTGGAAAAACCATCTCACTGGTCAATTGCACCGATGTCTCATTTCAAACAGCATCGGTTTAACCGGTGTATTGACTTGAAATGCCCTGGAAAAACCAACTCTGGACTAATGCACCGACGTTAATTCAAACAACATCGGTTTAACCGGTGTATAGAACCTGTCCAGACTCTGTTGACTGCGTTTAACCGACGTATAGAAAAGTGGAAGCGTCGGTTAAACCGGTGTATAGACTTTTTCTGATTTTGCCTTTTCTGATTTGAGTCTTGAGTGAAATCCAAATATTCTTGAGATATAAGTTGAAAACCACTTATTTGAACTTCTAGGAACCTGAGTGACCTAGTGTGCATCCATTTCAAATGACCATGCCCATGCTCAAGTTACTTGACCTTTAACCCCTCTTAATAGTGCGATTACTACAAAACTATAAACCTATACTAACCTAAGTGTCCTTCTTAGCCTTATGACACTTAGGACTAGAAAGATCCTTAGTCTTGACATATATTTGAGTTGAATACCGAGATCGCCTTTTGGATAACGAAATTGAGGGGCCTCTTTTGACATATGACCAAATGAGCGTAATTATTCATTAAGCTGCACAAACTCATTAGTCACAATAATGGTTGTCATTAATCACCGAAACATACCTAGAGGGCCTAGATGCTTACAGCT